>NC_091958.1:22298090-22629590 GCF_031021105.1 Erythrolamprus reginae | reverse complement strand
ATCGTAGTAATGGTAGGGCGTGGCTTTCGATGCATTCCAAATATTGCAGTTAGAGCCAGTTCTTCATAAGTAGCTAAAAGGCTTGATAATCATGTGAAGGATTAGCAACGGTAGGACACCACTAAGCAGAAATAAAAAATAATGGAATAAGCATGTTGGAAGGAACCGTGGAGGTCCTCTAGTCCAACCTGTTTTTGCATAGAATCAAGGACCAAAGGCGACATGGGGAAATTAAAAGGAAGGAAAAATCCCAGAAGACAATTGTGGGAAACCTACAAAACTGTCTACAGATATTGTGGTAGACTGAATGTATCCTTAGAATCCCCAAGAATTCCATTTGATTGGCAGAGTTTGCGTAGCTTAGACCAGTGTTTCCCAACCTTGGCATCTTGAAGATATCTGGACTTCAACTCCCAGAATTCCCCAGCCAGCATTCGCTGGCTGGGGAATTCTGGGAGTTGAAGTCCAAATATCTTCAAGTTGCCAAGGTTGGGAAACACTGGCTTAGACAGTTGAGACCTTGTAATCAACTTTGAAAAAGCTAAGCAGGTTTGGGTAATGAAACCTCTGCAAGAAAACAACCGAATTCAAATTGTTGAGCCTGCTTTGATTACAGTAATCAAAATCTAGTTCAGAATCTAGAACAGGACACTTTATCATCTCTACTTGGTGGAGGCAGGGATCCTTCTGAAGTTTGATATGTAAAGATTGTGGGATTTTTTTAAAAAAATGAAATCTGCCAAACTCAATCAAAGTGTATAACTTATTATCTGCACATGATTTGCGTGCCTGAAGATTCTCCTTGTTCTCAATTAATCAGGTCTAAACCAGGGTTGGGGAAATCTTAATTAGAATCATCAGTGTTAAAGGATGCTAGAAGCTGTAATTTAGCAATTTATGGAGGATTTCAGATTACCTATTCCTGCCATCAGTAATAAACTGCTATATTCTCCTTCCTTCCTTCCTTCCTTCCTTGCTGTCTTTCTTTCTTTCTTTCTTTCTTTCTTTCTAATCCTTCCTTCCTTCCTTCCTGTCTTTCTTTCTTTCTTTCTTTCTAATCCTTTCTTTCTTTCTAATCCTTCCTGTCTTTCTTTCTTTCTTTCTAATCCTTTCTTTCTTCCTTTCTTTCTTTCTTTCTAATCCTTCCTTCCTTCTTTCCTTCCTGTCTTTCTTTCTTTCTAATCCTTCCTTCCTGTCTTTCTTTCTTTCTTTCTAATCCTTCCTTCCTGTCTTTCTTTCTTTCTTTCTAATCCTTCCTTCCTTCCTTTGTCCAGTTTCCAGCCATTGTTCTTAATGGAGAATTCCTTAGAAACCCCAAACTTCATGCAATATTTATTGAATTCATATCCTGCAATTTCATTTGTAAATTATGAATGAGGAGCGAACTGCCTGGACATCCTTGGAGAAATATAATACGAAAGCTACCATTAATAAAGGGACGTTTATGAAAATGGAACAGAAACATCAGATTCGATTCAACAAATCACACTTCCGCAAAGAAGTGTGGGTCAGTTTTATTTTATGCCAGAATGTGTAAAATCGTGTTCTTTCCTTGCAGGTTATGGGTTATGAATGTTATGCAAATTTAGCCATTTAGTGATGTATTCAGCAAATCCTAGTTATAAAATAGAGACACATGTCTTCCACCAAACTTATCCTCATTGTTTTTTGCCAGACTTTTGGTCTAGCTGAAGAACAGCCTGTGTGTTCGTCGAAGGAGGGAGGTTCTTAAATAATGACATAGTTTTGTCTAAATGGGAAAAGGCAACATGTAATTTCCAGGCTTACGTCTACGTGGTATGGTAGCTAGAGCATGGATTTGCTTTCCACCTGATGGACCCCAACCTGCAGCTTTTAAATGCTTTTTTAATGCAGAGGAAACCCCATAGATCAGTGTTTTTCAACCAGTGTGCCGTGGCACACTAGTGTGCCGCGAGACATGGTCAGGTGTGCCACAAAGCTCAGAGAGAAAGAAAGCAAGAGAGAGAGAAAGAAAGAGAGAAAGAAAGCAAGAGAGAGAGAAAGAAAGAGAAAAAGAAAGCAAGAGAGAGAAAGAGAACAAGAGAGAAAGAAAGCAAGAGAGAGAGCAAGAGAACAAGAGAAAGAGAGAGAGAGAGCAAGAGAGAGAAAGAGAGGGAGGGAAGGAGAGAGAGAAAGACATAGAGGGACATAGGGAGGGAGAGAAAGAGAGCAAAAAAGAGAGGAAGGAAGGAAGAGAAAGAAAGGGATGGAGAGAGAGAGAGAAAGAGGAAGGAAGGGAGAGAAAGAGGGAGGGAGAAAGAAATAGAGCGAAGGGGAGGAAGAGAGAGAGAATTTTTTTTGTCCAAACTTTTTTTAGCTCCCCCCCCCCTCAATATGCCTCAGGGTTTCGTAAACGTAAAAAATGTGCCGCGGCTCAAAAAAGGTTGAAAATCACTGCCATAGATGAGCTTACAGAGTTGAGGACCAATGAATTTATTAGGTTTTCCAGCAAACCTGGGGGCAGGGAGATTGGAGAGAGCGAGCGGAAATTCTACAGAAAAAAAGGACAAAGGGAAAACTTTCTCCAAACAATAAGACCCCATAAAAGCTCTTAAGAGCCCCCTCTTGTTTTCTTTTGAGATTTACTGGAAAAGTGGGAGACAGCTGAAGGCTGGAGAGATTACTGTCCTCAATAAAAAGACCTTCACACAGCCCTTGACTAACTCAATGCCAAAGAACCGCAAAATAATCAAAATTTTCCCCCCAGGACATTTTCTTTTTTTCCTTTGAAACCTTTTCAAAAGCAGCAAATTCCCCATCTTGTCAGTTGAAAGAGAACTGGTAGAACAATCCAGCTAGATAATCAACCATCAGGAATTAGTCCCTTTTCCTTGATGGTTATTCTGAAATGAAAAGCCTAAAAGTTTAAGTGGTTTTTTTGAAAAAAAAAAAAACCCAGCTTGAGAATATTCTGAGTTTTGCTGACTGCTATTTTTAAACACTTTGGTTTGCCTCTTTTTATTTGCTTATGATTCCATTCCGCGGCACAAAAAGGCCTTTATATGAAACAAGTTTTATAGGATACAGGTCCCTTGTTTTATGTAACTCAAAAGCTATTTTTGCCTTAGGGGGGGAAAAAAAGGAAACGCTGTTTATCATTTCTAATGCAGACATAACCAATGGTCTCCTCTTAAACCTGTTTTGTAATTATCCCCGTCTGGCTCTCTTTTCTCTGTTTTGTGTCATAGTTTTCTGAACCGGAGATTCGTACTGCCCCCACCCTCCTTGCCTTCCAAAAGAGCGTTAAAAAATCATCTTTGCCGCCAAGCCTGGGTTTTTTAGATCTTCCCCCTGACCAATGAATGTTTCTTAGTACGATTGTTGAATGAATGGTTAATGGAAGTTTTTTAAAGTAGAATTTTTAGGATTGTTTTTTAATGTATTATTAATTGGATTGTTTATTATTGTTTCTTGCGTTTGCTGTGAACCGCCCCGAGTCCTCGGAGAGGGGCGGCATACAAATCATAGAAACATAGAAGATTGACAGCAGAAAAAGACCTCCTGGTCCATCTAGTCTGCCCTTATACTATTTCTTGTATTTTATCTTAGGATGGAGATATGTTTATCCCAGGCATATTTAAATTCAGTTACTGTGGATTTACCAATCCAAATAAATAAATCCTAATAAGTAAATAAATAAATCCGAATGAATGAATGAATGAATGAATGAATGAATGAATAAATAAATAAATAAATAAATACTGAAAATGTGCTTACCAAGGCATTCATACTTGGTCAAAATTGTACACTAGCAATAAAATTGCTTGCCAAAAGATGGTGGTGGGGAAATCAGAAAAGAAGTCATACATTTATTTATTTATTTATTTATTTGTCAAATATAGGATATTAGTAGTTTGTATAAACATAACATAAGTAAAAAGTAACGATAAAAGAGGACAGTAGGACAGGGACGATAGGCACATTGGTGCGCTTATGCACGCCCATTACAGACCTCTTAGAAACGGGGAGAGGTCGACTGTAGATAATCTAAGGTTAAAGTTTTTGGGGGTTTGGGGAAGAAACCACAGAGTCAGGTAGTGCATTCCAGGCGTTGATCACTATTGCTGAAGTTGAATTTTCTGCAGTCGGGTTTGGAGCGGTTTACATTTAGTTTGAAACTATTACGTGCTCGTGTATTGCTGCGGTTGAAGGTGAAGTAGTCATTAACTGGAAGGACATCTTGGTATATGATTTTATGAATTTTAGATCAGATCGGAGGCAACGTAGTTGTAAATGGTCTAATTCCAGTATTTCGAGCCTGGTGGAATAAGGTATTTTGGTGGGGACGGAGGAGTGAAGGACTCTTCTTGTGAAATATTTCTGGATTCTCTTGATTTTATTAATGTCTGATATGCAATGTGAGTTCCAGGTGAGCTGTATTCCAGAATTGGTCTAACAAATGTTTTGTAAACTCTGGTTAGCAGGGTAATACTGCCAGAGATGTGCAAGAAAGAAACATTTTGCTTTTTTGTCTATGGGTTGCACATTGTGGTAGAAAGAGGATGGAGAATTTTGAGAATGAAAAAAACCGTGGCAAGATTATTTGCCTTACATGTACTGACTTTGCTAACAGATAATGATAGAAGTCTGTTTTTCCCAGCGTGGTAACTTCTAAATATCCAGGCATCCATGCTGACAGGCAGTGCCATTAAATGAGGCCAAAAAGACCTGTTTTTATGCTGGTCTTTCAAGATCAGAAGCAACGTGAGAAAATATTATATTACTGAAAGAGTAGTAGATGCTTGGAACAAACTTCCAGCAGACGGTTGGTAAATCCACAGTAACTGAATTTAAACATGCCTGGGATAAACATAGACCCATCCTAAGATAAAATACAGGAAATAGCATAAGGGCAGACTAGATGGACTATGAGGTCTTTTTCTTTTTCAATATTTTATGTTTCTATGCTTAAAGAGTTTTGCTTTGAATTCACAAATGTGTTTTTGAAGATCTCTGGAAATTGGTTTCTTCCAACAGTGGTTGAATATTGTATTGTCAAATTTAAGAACCAGACTGTATTCCTTCCTGGTTTGCTATAATTGCAAACTCTATGCAGGATACAGATACAATAATGGAATTCCCCCACCCACAAGCGGGTAGAAGTTATTTAAAAGCTTCGGATAATTCTCAACTTACAACAGTTCATTTAGTGATGGTCCAAAGTTACAATAGCAGTGAAAAATCGAACTTACGACCGTTTTTCACAGTTATGACTTTTTACATCCTCCCCATGATCATGAGATCAAATTTCAGATGTTTGGCAACTGGTTCATATTTATGACTGTTCTGAAAGCAGGAAGTCGGATTCGCTTAACAACCAGATCACTAATTTAGCAACAGTAGGGATTCACTTAACAACTGTGGCAAGAAAGGTCGTAAAATAGAACAAAACTCTCTTAACTGCCTCACTTAGCAACATAAATTTTGGGCTCAATTGTGGTCATATGTCAAGAATTAACTGTAGAATAGAACAGAACAGAATAGAATAGAATTCTGTATTGGCCAAATGTGATTGGACAGACAAGGAATTTGTCTTTGGTGCATAGGCTCTCAGTGTACATAAAAGAAAATATATATTTGTCAAGAATCATGAAGTATAACAATTAATGATTGTCAATAGGGTGCAAATAAGCAGTCATATAATTACCACTATTGGAGGAGTAGAAATTTAAAATATAGATATCCAAATGTAAAAAAATTAAAACTTACTTAACAAATAATTTTGCTGAGATATATATAGAACCTGTGGTTTGTTAGCTATTGTGACTCAAAAGTTTCCTGTCTAGAGATAATTCCAAGAGGACGTAAAAGTAACTCAAAAATGCTGTTTTATTATTAATTCTTGAGCCTTCTCCTGCCATCCTCTAAGTCAGAGGTCTTCAAACTTGGCAACTTTAAGACTTGTCGACTTCAACTCCCAGAATTGTCCAGGCAGCCAAGAAGTCCACAAGTCTTAAAGTTGTCAAGTTCGGGGACCCCTGCTATGGTGGACTTTTCTAAAGACCTGAAAATATATATCTGGCAAAAGGAAAAATCATTTAATCTCTTCCCTGGTTCGGCTGATAGGGAAGAGAACTTGTGGCTTAGAGGTTAAAGCAACTGCCTAACAGGCAAGCAGCTCAAGTTCGAATCCCAGAAGAGTATGGCTAGCTGATGAGAGCTAAATAGCTTGAAATAGATCTATACTTGTCTCCCTTTATTTCTTAATCAGCAAAATGTAAAGTTTAAAGTTTAAATAGTTTGTTGTGTAAGCGACTGCCTCGAAAGGCGAAAGGAAGCAGTATGCTTCCTCCCATATTTGGGTATACCAGGTGATCTGGCAAAAGGAGTGTGTGTGTTTGTGTGTAAAGTAATTGCCAATTTTATTTGGTTTTAATGGCAACAAAGGGTGGTTGACAATGTCAACATTTACCTAAGCACTTTCTTTCTAAAGTAGGCTTTTTTATTGTGATGTGTTATGTTTATCTTTATATTGTGATGTGTTATGTTCCTCTGAGTGGTTGGCAGTCAGACGTCAGGCAGGAAAAACGAGGTTCACAGGTGAACATCCAGTTAAACTTATTGTTGAAAGCCAATGCTCAGGAATCTTTTCAACATCAGCGTCTGCTTGGAGTTAAATGAGGGTCAATGGAATTCAAGGGAGGTTGGATTTAGGCCACTTGTGGCTATGTAGGGATTCTAGACTGATCCCTCTCTTAACTCCACCCCAGATTCTCCTTTGTACAGCGTTGTTCGCTGGCGTCCTGCACAAATAATCATGGACTCAGAGGACGCAGAGACTGTGGAAGCACAATCTAGGAGACATGAATGGTTGGCTAAGAGGAGATTCAATCAGGAGTAGGACTGCTGGTTATTGTGTCACACCCTCAGGGTATTTAAGAATAAGCTGAGCCACGCCTCGTTGCAGAGAACATCTCATTTTATTTTAGCTTCTAGTTTCGTGATCATCCGTCTTGTGTTTGAAAGATCATTCTTGGCCTTCAGAAAAACTCTGGACTTCAAGATTATTCCTGTGCATCTCTGCTTCTGACTATTTACAGCTGGGTAATTATTATTGTGCTTATCTCTATTTCTGGGGCTCTTGCCAGCTGATAATACTCTCCCTGCTCATTCCAGCAAAAACATTTAGAGACTTTTATTTTATTCGAAAGACTTGCAAATATATTTCTTGTACAAAGTAAATCCTTTATTATCTACATTTGGTGGTCTGCAGTGAAGAGCTGCAAAACTTTTTACTACCACATTGGGGCGTGGCTTGTTTTGTGGGCGTGGCTTGCTGGCCATGTAACCAGGTGGGAGTGGTTTGATGATCATGTGACAGGGTGGCTTAAAGGTCATGTGACTGGCTTAAAGGTGGCCAACTGGACGTCATTCACGTCAAGGGTTTGGGTTAGGGTGCCTGGCCTCTCCTCGCCTCCAAGAGATACAATTTCCCTATCTATCTACTGTTATTGAACATCCAAAATATACTATTTGATTCTATGTATATATGCCATATTTACACACAGGCACACAAAAATATACATTATCTGTTATATAAACTGTATGTAGATGTACACACACACATGCATGCACAGCCCTTCTAAAATTATATACATTAAATCTCATTTACTGCAATAGGGAAAACATACCCAGAGCCCAGAAAGGAAAAAAAGAAAAAAAAATTCTACCGGTTCTGCATACCTGTAGGAGCCCATCACTGTCTGCATTTGATTCCTGGGGGGCTTGGTGCTAGAACTTAATAAGAGTAGTCTATAAATCTCATAAGATGAATAAATATATTTCAGCTCATGAGCTGATACTATGTAGAACAGCAGTCTTTCCTTTATCTCATATATCATATATATTTTCTTCCTTTCATATATCTTCTCCTCTATTTTTACATATTATCTTTATATATATTACTTCATGTCTATTCTCTTCCATATGTATTGTGTATTGGACAAATGAATGAATGAATGAATAAATAAATAAATCAAAATAAAGTATCAATTCCATCTGTCCATCCATTACCCTGGGGGGAGAATCACTGGCCCCCTCAGAGAAGGTTCGCAACTTGGGCGTCCTCCTCGATCCACAGCTGACATTAGGGAAACATCTTTCAGCTGTGGCGAGGGGGACGTTTGCCCAGGTTCGCCTTGTGCACCAGTTGCGACCCTACTTGGACCGGGAGTCACTGCTCACGGTCACTCATGCCCTCATCACCTCGAGGCTTGACTACTGTAACGCTCTCTACATGGGGCTACCTTTGAAAAATGTTCGGAAACTTCAGATCGTGCAGAATGCAGCTGTGAGAGCAATCATGGGCTTTCCCAAATATGCCCATGTTACACCAACACTCCGCAGTCTGCATTGGTTGCCGATCAGTTTCCGGTCACAATTCAAAGTGTTGGTTATGACCTATAAAGCCCTTCATGGCACCGGACCAGATTACCTCAGGGACCGCCTTCTGCTTCATGAATCCCAGCGACCAGTTAGGTCCCACAGAGTGGATCTTCTCCGGGTCCCGTCAACTAAGCAATGTCGCCTGGCGGGACCCAGGGGAAAAGCCTTCTCTGTGGCGGCCCCAGCCCTCTGGAACCAACTCTCCCCAGAGATTAGAACTGCCCCCACCCTCCTTGCCTTTCGTAAACAACTTAAAACCCACCTCTGCCGCCAGGCATGGGGGAATTGAGATCCTCTTTCCCCCTAGGCCTTTACAATTCTATGCATGGTATGTATGTATGTATGTTTGGTTTTTATATTAATTGATTTTTAATCATCAATACCAAATTACTATTGTACACTGTTTTATTGTCGCTGTTAGCCGCCCCGAGTCTCTGGAGAGGGGGGCATACAAATCCAATAAATAAATAAATAAATAAATAAATAACATCATAGGAAACTAACCCATGATAATATGGTGGATGTGACCTCAATATGGGTTCTTTTAGATGCCCATGCTTGGGTTAAGTCCATCTGATGGAAGATGTAACCAGGTCTTGATAAACTGTATGTGTCCTTTAGAGCTAAACATGTGTGAATACACCCCTTCAAAGTGATCCTTGTAACCATAGTGGTAATTTCCAGACAAATCTATCTGGATGACTGAGAATCTTCATCAACATCACAGTCCCTAACTATGCTAAATCCACATTAAACATTGTTTAACAACTGGTGGCCACTCTGGGGTGGTTTCATATGGAAACTTAGCTTCTCAATCTCTTGTAGGAGCTTTCAGACTTTCTAGTCAAAGAGGCAAGCCTGATACTTTTAGCCTGGTTTGAACAAAGATTTACGGGTGAAAATACAATAAAATCTACAAACCTCACTATTCCATTCCCAATTGTGGCTTTGCTTGATCAACCAACAGAATACATCTGGAACCACCTTCTACCGCACGAATCCCAGCGGCCGATAAGGTCCCACAGAGTTGGCCTTCTCCGGGTCCCGTCGACCAAACAATTGGGCGGGCTCCAGGGGAAGAGCCTTCTCTGTGGCGGCCCCAGCCCTCTGAAATCAACTCCCCCCAGAGATTAGAACGGTCCCCACCCTCCTTATCTTTCGCAAATTACTCAAGACCCACCTTTATCGCCAAGCATGGGGGAGTTAAGATATTCTTTCCCCCTAGGCCAGGGGTCGGGAACCTATGGCTCGCGAGCCAGATATGGCTCTTTTGATGGCCGTATCTGGCTCGCAGACACGGTGCCCGCCAAAAACTCCCCAACTCCGATTGAGACAAACTCTGCCTCTGCGGCCCGCACCTTCTTCCCACCCCCATGAGGAAAGAAGGCAGGGAGGCCGGCAGGGAGGCAGGGAGCCCCGATGGCAGCCGCGGAAGGAGGAATGACCATGGGGTTGGCTCAGCCCTCTGGAAGCCAAGCCGCGCTGCTGGGGAAGCGGAATTGGGGAAGCCAGGAGAGGGCTGAGCCCGGCCGGCTTCTCCGCCAGCCTTGTGTCCCCCCGAGGATTGCAAGGGCAAGAGAGCCGCGCCTTTCGGCTTCCGGAAGTGCTGGGCCGGGGGTTCGGGGGGGCCATGAACGCCGCCCGGAGCCAATGGCTTCTTTTGGGCTTACTCGAATTCCTGCTCCTGGTAAGCGCGCGCGGGTGGCCGGGTGGGAAGGGCGAGGCACGAGGGGGAGGCAAGTGGAGAAGCGGAGAGAGAGAGAAGTGGACCAAAAGAAAGAAAAGGGAAAGAGAGGGAGGGAAAGAGAAATGGAGAGGAAGGAAGGAGGGAGGGAGGGGAGGGAGGGAGAGAAGGAAGGAAGGAAGAGAAAGGAGGGTAGAAAGAGAGGGAGAGAGAGAGGAGAGAGAAAGGAAGAGGAGAGATAGAAAGGAAGAGAGAGAAAGAAAGAGGGATAGAGAGAGAGAGAGAGTGAGAGATGCTCAGTGAGCCTTTCTTTGAAGTTGCCTTTCTTTCTTTCTTTCTTTCTTTCTTTCTCTCTTTCTCTTTCTCTCTGGCTCTTTCATTCTTTTTTCTTTCTCTTGCTTTCTTTCTTTCTCTTGCTTTCTCTCCTTCCTTCCCTCCTTCCATTTCTTTCATCCCCACTCTCTATTTTTATTTCTCTTTCATTCTTTCTTTCTCTCTTTCTTTCTTTCTTTCTTGCTCTTTTTCTTTCTCTCTTTTACCTTCCCTTCCTCTATTTCTTCTTTTCTTTCTCCTTCCCACCTTCTTCCCTCCCTCCCTTCAGCCCTTCCTCTCTTACTCTCCCCTTTCATAAGTTTCCTTGCTTCCTTCCTCTGTTCCTGTCCCTTCCCCCTTTCTTTCTTTTTTTCTTTCCTTCCTTCCCTCCCTCCATTTCTTGCTTTCCTTCTCCTTCCTCCCTTGTTTCCTCCCTCATTCCCTTCTTTCACTCCTTCTTCTCTTACTCTCCCCTTTCACACCTTTCCTTGCTTCCTTTGCACCCTTCCTCTGTTCCTGTCCCTTCCCTCTTTCCTTCCTTCCTTCCCACCCTCCGTCCATTCATTCACCCATTCCTCTCTTGATCGCCCCTTTTACCATTCCTTCCTTCCTTCCTTCCGATGTGGGCCCGGGCCGGCAGAGTAGTTTGCTTTTGCACCCCGTCTCGAGCTCCCTTGGTGCCAACCCGGCCCTCCCCACTTCAGAGAGAAGGGGGAGAAAGAGAGAGAGAGAAAGAGAAAGAGAGAGATAAAAAGAGAAAGATAGAGGGAGGGAGAGAAAGAGATAGAAAGAGACAAAGAGAGGGGGAGAGAAAGAGAGAGAGAGAGAGAGAGAGAGAGAGAAAGGGAGATAAAAGAGAAAAAAGAGAGAGAGATAAAAAGGAAGAGAAAGAGAGAGGGGGAGGGAGAGAAAGAGAAAGAAAGAGAGAAGGGGAGAGAGGGAGAGAAAGAGGTAGAGAAAGTGAAAGAGAGAGGGAGGGAGAGAAAGAGATAGAAAGAGAAAGAGAGAGGTTGGGAGAGAGAAAAAAGAGAGAAAGAGATATAAAGAGAAAGGGAGAGAAAAAGAGAAAAAGAGAGAGAAAGGGAGAGAAAAAGAGAAAAAGAAAGAAAAGTAGAGAGAGAAAGAGAGACAAAAAGAGAAAGAGAGGGAGAGAAAGAGAGAGAGAGAGATAGAAAAGCAGGTGGGGGGGCACACCTATTTTGCCAGCCCTCGGATGGGCCATAGGGATCCAGTGTATGTGGAGGGAGAGGTCCCCAGCTTTTGTTCTGCAGAGGGGAAGCCAAAGCCAGTCATGCGCAGGAAAAAGAAGCCAGACTGCTGGACTGATGTCATGCATCACAAGCTCACAATGTAAGTTATTTATTTAATTTTTTTACTGCTAATTACCATTGTTTCAGTCCAGTTGTGGCTTTATACAGCAGGGAGGAGCATTCCTTGCTGTACTAAGTGAACATTGGAGCGATTGATCTGTCAATGGCCCTTTAAACATATTGTACGGCTCTCGCGGAATTATATTTCAAAATATGTGGCGTTTACGGCTCTCTTAGCCAAAAAGGTTCCTGACCCCTGCCCTAGGCCATTACAAGTTATGAATGGTATATTTGTGTGTATGTTTGGTTTTACTATAAAGGTTTTTAGTTGTTTTATTAATTGGATTGTTACATGCTGTTTTTTTTATCATTGTTGTTAGCCGCCCCGAGTCTGCAGAGAGGGGCGGCATACAAATTCAATAAATAATAAAATAATAATAATAATAATAATCCAGAACCCAAGACCACAGCCTGGTACTGATATGATTAATTTGTCCTGCATGAAGGATGGAGAAAGTTAAGAGTTCCTATACATGGACGTTTGGCTAGAAATGTAAGGCTTCTGATATTCTGCAGACAATTGTGTATCTTGAGGCAGAATTTCTCTCAGAAACCACAAACGAGGCGGGATGTTATTAATCTAATTTGGAAGGCAGCCGCTGTTGATTTTGTCTTGCTGCTTGGTTGCAGTTCTGTAATTTGGCCGGTGTTTGCCAAAACGCTGGCATTGACATAATCAGATCTGCCCTGACAAGAGACGGCAAGCTGGCCTTGTCAGCATGGAGGTCAAGTGGAATCAGATTTCATTGTCCTTTAATCAATTTTTATTAGTCTGGACAACTGTTTATAAATGATTAAAAGGCGCCAGTTTCTTATTTAGAGGGCAGAGTTGGCAGGATCTGCCTACAAATAGTGTTGGGCTGTTGAGCGTTGGTGTAGTCAGAACTAAAACTTAAGTGGAAGTTAATGAGGAAATTTAGATAAGAAAGTTGGTTTTATGTTCCTTTCTTGAATATAACCGAAATGTGATGCATCTTTCTTCCTTCTACCCTCCTTCCATCTTCCTTCCTTCCCTCCTTCCCTCCCTCCCTCCTTCCTTCCTTTCATTTTCTTTCTTTCTCTCTCTCTCACTTTCTCCCTCCCTCCCTCCCATCAATCAATCAATCAATCAATCAATCAATCCATCATTAATTTCTACCCTCTCATCTAAGTGATAGGGATTGGGGAAATCTTAATTAGAATCATCAGTTTTAAAGGATGCTAGGAGCTGTAATTTAGCAATTTATGGAGGATTCCTGTTTACCTGCCATCAGCAATAGACATCTATATTCTTCCTTCCTTCCTTCCTTCCTTCCTTCCTTCCTTCCTTCCTTCCCTCCCTCCCTCCCTCCTTCCTTCCTTCTTCCCTTCCTCCCTCTTTCTTTCTCTCCTTCTCCCTCCTTCCCATCAATCAATCAATCAATCAATCAACTAACTAAGTAATCAATCATTAATTTCTAAGTGATTCTTAGACCTCTCATCTAAGTGATTCTGGGCAGTTCACAATATCATCATAAAACCCTATAAATGTATAAATAAAATCATGAATTAAAAACAGATTAAAATGTATAAATAAAAATAAAAATCAAGTTAAAAATTTCAAAAGGCTGGATGGATGGCAAGTACAATGTGGGCCCGAGGATTACATGGGCAAAAGACAGATTTACACTCCAAGCCTTTGTTGTACAGCTTGGTCTTTTGTGCAGCCGCAACCAGAGCTAATGCAGTAAAAAGAAATCGCACAGTCCACGTGCGCAGCAACACACACAAAGGGATGTGATGACTTTTTAATGAACAGCTTAAACCTGGAGTTTTGCAGCAATAAACCCCATGCTAAGCGGAGATTAAGGCCCTTGGCCAAGCTGCTAAATATGGCTGTGCACACCAAAAAATTATTCTTTCATTTTTCTTTCTCCTCTTCACCAACTAAGGTCCTGTTTTCCTTCCCTTTAATGTTCATTATTTCCTTTGAAAAGTGAAATGCAGCAGGATGGAAGATGAAGGGAAGTGCAGCACAACCATTCCAAGTACACTGCTCAAAAAACAAAGGGAACACTGAAACAACACAATATAACTCCAAGTAAATCAAACTTCTGTGAAATCAAACTGTCCACTTAGGAAGCAACACTGATTGACGATCAATTTCACATGCGGTTGTGCACATTCAACTTTGTACAGAACAAAGTGTTCAATGAGAATATTTCATTCATTCAGATCTAGGATGTGTTATTTGAGTGTTCCCTTTATTTTATTTTATTTTGAGCAGTATAGTAAGTGCTTTTCAGGAGCTGGGATTAAGGGAACAAACCAGAAAACAGATATACTGTATATTTTGGGGAGGGTGGGGGTGGTATAAAATTTTCTTTATTTTTCTTCCAACATACAATCAACATGAGCAGTAAAAAGCACAGAATCAATGCTTAAAATAATAATTAATGATATTTCTTTGATGCGTTAAACATTCAGAGAAAAAGAAAATGCTAATAATGCTTTTAATATATACTTTTTATCCTCTTCTTTGCTAAATTGATTAAAATTAATGACACATGAGATATATTTCATCTACAAATAATAATATTATGAAATCTAGTCCCTTATATTCCCTTTTTCTATTTCAGATGTTTTCTAGTTTTACTGCACTAGATTTACTTACAGGTGTAAAGAGTCTGCTAGATACTTGGCAGAAAATGTGATCCAGAATATAGTGTTCCCTCAATTTTCGCTGGGGATGCGTTCCGGGACCGCCCGCGAAAGTCGAATTTCCGTGAAGTAGAGATGCGGAAGTAAATACACCATTTTTGGCTATGAACAGTATCACAAGCCATCCTTTAACACTTTAGACCCCTAAATTACCATTTCCCACTCCCTTAACAACCATTTACTCACCATTATTACTGGTACTCACCATTGAATAAGACACTTAGTTATCCTGATATTTATAAACATAATTATTTATTAACAATAATTATTTTTTTGTGATAACAATGCTGATTGCCTGAGATTTCGGCCAATCAGCAATGGCAGATGAAAGTTTGGCATATGACGTCATCGGGCGGTAAAAATCGTGGTATAGAAAAAAACCACAAAATATTTTTTAATTAATATTTCTTGAAAAACCGTGGTATAGGCTATTCGCGAAGTTCGAACCCGCGAAAATCGAGGGAACACTGTACTTTATATTTTTATCTTTGATTTGGACTGGGACATAATCCTAACCCTAAACCCTGGCAAAGTTGGCTCTTCTGTGACATGTGGACTTTAACTCCCAGAATTGCTGAGCCAAACATGCTAGCTCAGGAATTCTGGGAGTTGAAGTCCACATGTCATAGCAGAGCCAACTTTGCCTACCCCTGGTATAGACCTATGGTAATGTCATCCCCCCACCCGCCCTTTTAATATTAATCCAAATGCATTCAAGATAATTTTCATTATTTTTGTAGAGGTGTAGTTATTTCTTATATATATATAGCGCAACTCCACCTTCTCTTTTATTTGCTCTATTTCTTTTAAATACTTTAAATCTCTCTAGCTATATATTCCATTTGTTGGTTTTATGCCACCAAGTTGCTGTGATGGCAACAATATCATAACTTCCCTCATTTACTTGAATTTCTAATTCACCCTATTTATTCCTCATATTCTGTGCATTGGTGTATAGACATCTGAGTCCATTTTTATTGAACCTCTCTTTATAACTCTATTAATTTTAGATTGCTGGGGACAGAAATGTTCTATCTCAATTAATTCTCTGTTCCTGCTGTTCAGTTAAAATATTTATAAATGTTTTAATGGGTTTAATGCAATTTTTTTGGAGTATAAGATGTACCTTTTTCCTCCATAAAGGAGGCTGAAAATTCAGGTGCCTCTTATACTCTGAATGCAGCTTTTTTTAAAAGCTTTTTCCCCCAGCCCTAACTAGGTGCTAACAATCTTCCTAGCTCTTACCTTGCAGATTCTTTGATTGTTACTGTCTGTGAAGAATGCTTTCCAAGCCCTAAGTCTTTGCAGGGGGTTTTTCATTGCTCTGATTTGCTCCAAGTAAGTCCTAATCAGGTGCTAACGATGTTCCCATCTCTTACAGGCTTGCAAGGTCTTTCATTGTTACTCTCTGCAAAGAATATTTTGCAAACCCTGTCTTTGCAGGTTTTTTTCATTGCTCTAACTTGATCCAAATGTTTCTTTCTGGCCCTAACCAGGTGCTAATAATGTCCCCAGCTCTTAACCACTTGCAAGCTCTTTCACTGTTACTGTCTGTGAATAATGTTTTCCAAACCCTGTCTTTGTGGTTTTCTACTTGCTCCGAATGCTTCTTTCCAGCCCTAACCAGATGGTAACAATGTTCCCAGCTCTTGCAAGGTCTTTCATTGTTATTCTCTGCAAAGAATATTTTCCAAGCCCTGAGTCTTTACAGGTTTTTTTCATCGCTCTACTTGCTCAGAATTTTTCTGTCCAGCCCTAACCAGGTTCTAACAATGTTCCCAGCTCTTACTGGCTTGCAAGCTCTTTCATTGTTACTCTCTCCAAACAGTTTTTTTTAAAGCCCTAACCAGGGGATAAAATAATGTGCTGAAACTGAATAAGGATGCTAGCCAGATGAATATCTGGTAAGCAGATTCTTTTCCCTATTTTCCTCCCCAAAAACTAAGGTGTGTCTTATACTCCGGTGTGTCTTATACTCTGAAAAATACGGTAAAGGGGTTATAAATGTTTACATGGGGCAAAGCTCACTTAACAACTGTCTCGCTTAGCAACAGAAATTGTGGTCGTAATTCGAGGACACTCTGTTGAGCTGCCTAATTTTGCACTCAAACATTGCTCACACACACCAGGATGAATACTTACGCTGTGCTCCTGATGTGGCTGAACATGTTCCTTGCACACCATATTTACATCTTCGTAGGAAACTCATTCAACATGATGCATCCCAGAACATTATGTTCCCCTTCTTTTCCTAGATCCAAACTCCGAAGGATCAAAGTTTCAGTTCATATTTACATTTCGAAAAGCAGGGAATGGGAGCCAATTGTTTTGCTGTGCCCTGTTAATTCTTTTACAGGGCTGACTTGTTGAGGCTTGCTGGGGCATATTTCAAATTGCTCTTTGTTCAGAGAGGAGCTGAGACTGGTTGGTGTCTATCAAAAATGTCTATGGAGATTCATAGCCATCCAGACCATGTTTGTCCCAAAAGTTGCTTTTTCAAAAGGCAGCTGGCCTTCCTTTGTTTTTCTTGAAGACGTTTCACCTCTCATCCAGAACTGAAGAAGCTCCTTGGATGAGAAGCGAAAGGTCTTCAAGGAAAAACAAAGTCCAGTTTGTTTGGGATATCTACCTGAAAGGGTGCCAGAACTAACTTCAATTATCCTTTCTAACACTGTCGCTGGGATTTGTGTGGCAGAAGGCGGCCCCGAAGGTATTCTGGTCCGATGCCATGAAGGGCTTTATAGGTCATAACCAACACTTTGAACTGTGACCGGAAACTGATCGGCAACCAATGCAGACTGCGGAGTGTTGATGTGACATGGGCACATCTGGGAAAGCCCATGATTGCTCTCGCAGCTGCATTCTGCACAATCTGAAGTTTCTGAAGTGCACGCTGTAATTTGCTACCTGAATGCTGAGGGCATGAATGCTGCTGTGATGGGGGCCCAAGATTTGTGCACAATGGGTCCCCAAGATTTTTCTCGCGGATTGTTGAGTTTTGAATTTTTTGGCTGAAGGAGAATGGGTATGGCGGCCACTGCATTGATTGACGTTTGCTCTCTGGAGTAGGGTGGTAAGGCCAAGTTTCATCTCCTGTCACTATACAGTTCAGAAAAGCCTCACCTTCAATCTCAAAATTTATTTATTTTATTTATTTGTCAACCAAGTATAGGATAGTAGTTTATATAAACATAACATGATAAATGATAAAAAAGTAATGATAAAAACTAATGTAAATAAAGAGCCGGGGTGGCGCAGCAGGTAGAATGCTGTACTGCAGGCCACTGAACCTGACTGTAGATCTATAGGTCAGCGGTTCAAATCTCATCACCGGCTCAAGGTTGACTCAGCCTTCCATCCTTCCGAGGTGGGTAAAATGAGGACCCGGATTGTAGGGGCAATAGGCAGGCTCTGTTAAAAAGTGTTATTGCTGACATGTTGTAAGCCGCCCTGAGTCTAAGGAGAAGGGCGGCATTAAAAAAAATATCAAATAAACAAACAAACAAATAAATAAATATAAAAAGTAATGATAAAAAAAGACAATAGGACAATAGACAGGGACGGTAGGCACAATGGTGCGCTTATGCACACCCCTTACAGATCTCTTAGATAAAAGGAGAGGTCAACTGTAGACAATCTAAGGTTGAAGATTTGGGGGTTTCGGGAAGAAACAACAGAGTCAGGTAGTGAATTCCAGGCGATGATCACTATTGCTGAAGTATTATTTTCTGTAGTCTAATTTGGAGCGGTTTAAATTTAGTTTAAACCTATTGCGTGCTCATGTGTTGTTGCAGTTGAAGGTGAAGTAGTCATTAACAGGAAGGACATTTTGGTATGCAGTTTTGTGAACTAGGGTTAGATCAGTTCGGAGACGACACAGTTGTAAATTGTCTAATTTCAGTATTTCAAGTCTGGTAGAGTAAAGTATTTTGTTGCGGGAGGAGGAGTGACGGAGTCTTCTTGTGAAATATTTCTGGACACTCTCAATTGCATTTGGTCAGTTGTAATTGGACGGCACTGACTCAATTTTGTGCTCTTCAGTAAGCATTCTGACCACCCATCGCGGCAGCGTTCACGCCCTTAGCATTCAGGTAGCGCACTTCTCACTTGGCAGGAAACGGAATGACGCTTATCTCTAACCTTCAACGCAACGGCCAAACAATGATCTACTGACCACTGGCATGGCTCGTTCTCTCCCGCTGGCTTCCCGCTACATGATAATAATACCAGCTTCCTCGGGAACATTCTCCGCGAGAGCTACGTGCCTTGTAACCCTACTTTCCAGATAACCTTCGTATTTATGTTTATTTTGTCTATTAATAAAAGTTCGCAGACTCCTATTTTTAAAAGGTTTCTGCTTGGAGTTTTGACGCCAAGAATTAGGGGGATGAAAGCTTGAGAACTCCAATAAAATCCTCCAGCCTTACCTGATGAATGAGTTCATTCAAGGTGGGGTCTGTTGGAAGCTTTTGAATTTCTTTTTCCCAAGGCTGTTTGCATGATGAGCTAAGGATTTGTGCCTTTGATAAGCCCTCAATAATCTTTCTCTTCTGATCCTGTCTAGAGATATTCCTCCTTTCTCAACCTCAGCAAAGTTGTAGCTCAGGTTGCAGCTTTTTCGTATGCTAACATCACAGCTACCGTATTTTTCAGCTGGTGCAAATCTTTGCAAAATTTTAGAAGCCCTGTAAACTTCCATTTCCATATATATATAATACATTTCTTTGTTAATGTTATGATTGCATAGTCTTTGATTATACTATAAATAAAATTACTTCAAGATACTTTATTAAACTACAGTAATACCTCGTCTTACACACTTAATTGGTTCCAGGACAAGGTTCGTAAGGTGAAAAGTTTGTAAGATGAAACAATGTTTCCCATAGGAATCAATGGAAAAGCCAATAATGCGTGGAAGCCCATTAGGAGAATCCAAAATATTAAGGCTTAAAAAAAAAAGCGGTGGCCAGACAAAGCTGAGGCGAACAGAGTGGGGGGAGGGAGTCCCAACGAAGCAAGGTGAAAAGAGCCTCTCTTGAGCTCCATGAGTCCCTTACTCCCGTTTTTGCCCACCCCACTCTCCTCATCTCCCCCACACTTTTCTCCTCCCTTGAGCTCCATGAGTCTTTTCTTCCTGTTTTTGTCCCCCCTACTCTGCAAAAGCAGAGCGCCCGTTTTTGCGATCCTGGGATTCCCCTCCTGGGATTTCCCTACAGCATTGCAAAAACGCGGAAGTCAGGAGGTGGGGTTTCCCATGGAGGGGAAGCCTCAGGGGGGATCCCAGGATCGCAAAAACCTTGGCTTGGCTTGCAACGAAAGTCCGGAGGCGGGGAATCTCAGTGCAGCGGCAGGTTCGTAAGGTGAAAAAAAATTGTAAGAAGAGGCAAAAAAATTCCGAACCCTTGGTTCGTATCTCGAAAAGTTCATATGATGAGGGGTTCGTATCATGAGGTACCACTGCACTAGACAATATCCCTATGTAATTTTACTTCATTTATCAGTTCTTTCTCTTAGCCAATTACAAAATTTATTCCATATTTTGTAATAATCAGATTTCACTTTCCCTTTCAATTTCCTTGTGACCACAATGCATTTTTTTAAAATGATCATTTCCTCATTCGGTATTTTCTTATTTTTCCATTGTTGCGTGTAAACATTCCTGGCTGCTGTTAAAATACCAATGATGAAGTACTGAGTTTGTTTTTTATAAATCTTATTAAAAATACCTAAAACTCAGGTTTTTTTCTCAATTTTTTCTTTTATAATTTCTTTTAACCAAATAACCAAATAATAAGTCCACCATTAATGATAAAATACTCTGATTTCTTTTTAAAAATTTTCAACATATGGATGATGTATTTGGAAGCATCTTTGATATTCTTAAGGGAGACAGATGCCAATAGTAAAACATTTTGCACTGGTTTTCCTTGAACACAGTGTAATTTGCCAATTAAATGTCCATAGTTTTTCCCATTTATTCAGATCGATTGGGTGTCCAAAGTTTTTTGCCTAACTAATCACAGGGTCTTTCACCATCTCCTCTTTTGTTTTATATCTGATTAAAAAATTATAAATTTCACCAATTAATTTTTACTCCGTACGCATGAATATCATGTTGAGGTCGCCCCTTCCCATTTAAAAATCTTGACCTTTATTATTGTCCTTTTGAAATCTGTCTTGTATCTGAACATAGGTCCATCAGTCTAGTGGTGTACCCCTTTCCACTAACTCTTCTTTGGATCTCAATTTTTGTTGTTCATTCAGTAAATCTTTATATTTTATTATAGCATCAAATTGTATTAAATTTGGATGATAAATTGATTGTAATGGTGAGATCCAGTCTGGTATCTTTTGATAACGGTGCTTTTTGATATCCAGTCAAATTTGTAGCAGGTGTTTTTTGAAATATGAATGGATTTTATATTTTTCATACCAAATAAAAGCATGATGATGGCCAGATCTTCGAAATACACGGAGCTTAGGGTAGGGGTGTCAATAATGAAGCCGTGCAAGAAGTTTTGGGCCTTCCCATGTCTCTCCAGCACTCCGTAAGCTGCATTGGTTACCGATTGGTTTCCGAACGCAATTCAAAGTGTTGGTTATGACCTGTAAAGCCCTACATGGCATTGGATCAGAGTCTTCGGGGAAGGGCAGCATACAAGTCTAATAAATAATAATAACAATAATAATAATAATAATAATAATAATAATAATAATAATAATAATACTTTCGGGACCGTCTTCTTCCTCATATATCCCAGCAGCTGGTAAGGTCCCACAAAGTTGGCCTTCTCCAGGTCCCGTCAGCTAGACAATGTCATCTAGGGCAGTGTTTTTCAACCAGTGTGCCGCGAGACATGGTCAGGTGTGCCGCGAAGAAGGAAGCTCAGGTTCCAATCTCGCAACTTTTTGCTGAGAGAGAAAGAGTGAGAGAGAGAGAAAGAAAGCAAGAGAGAGAGAAAGCAAGAGAGAGAAAGAAAAGAGAAAGAGAAAGCAAGAGTGTGAGAGAGAGAGAAAGCAAGAAAGAGAGAAAGAGAGAGAAAAGGAGAGGAAGGGAGAGAGAGAGAGAAATGAGCAAAAAGGGGAGGAAAAAAGAAATGAGAAAATGATTGAGACAGAGAATGAGAGGAAAGAGAGAGAAACAAAAGAGAGAGAGAAGTGACTCTTGATTTAAAGCATATGATAAAAAGCACCCAAAGAATAAGAGAGAGAAAAAACCCAGCCCTCACCTGTTTTTGGAAATGGTTCAAGAGTGTGTATACACACACACACACACACACACACAAGGGGGGAGGAGACAGGGATGGAAAAAGAGAGGAGAGTGTCTTAGGGTGTCATTTTGTGTCATTTTGGTTGGTGGTGTGCCCCAGGATTTTGTAAATTTAAAAAATGTGCCGCGGCTCAAAAAAGGTTGAAAATCACTGATCTAGGGGAAGAGCCTTCTCTGTGGTGGCCCCAGCCCTCTGGAATCAACTCCCTCCAGAGATTCATACTGCCCCCACCCTTCCCGCCTTCTGCAAGAGTTTAAAGACCTATCTCTGCCGGTAGTCTTTGGGCCATTAAGTCCATCACCTTGCCCCAGCCGGTAAATGAATGTATAGGTTTGACTGAATGTGAGTGATCGGGTTTTTTAAGAAATGGGGTTTTTAGTATGTTGTAATTTTAGATTTTTATATGTTATGTATTCACTTTTGTTGTGAGCCACCCTGAGTCTGAGGAATAGTCCTCGGAGAGGGGCGGCATACAAATCTAATAAATTATTATTATTATTATTATTATTATTATTATTATTATTATTAATAGGGTGGCGTAGAAATATAATAAATAAACAAGCAAGCAAGCAATGATGGTCAGGTCTTCTGAATGCAGGAAGCTCAATGGGAGTTATACACTGCTCAAAAAAAAAATAAAGGGAACACTCAAAAAACACATCCTAGATCTGAATGAATGAAACATTCTCAAAGTTGAATGTGCGCAACAGCATGTGAAATTGATTGTCAATCAGTGTTGCTTCCTAAGTGGACAGTTTGATTTCACAGAAATTTGATTTACTTGGAGTTATATTCTGTTGTTTAAGTGTTCCCTTTATTTTTTTTGAGCAGTATATAAGCAAACAAAGTTCCTAAGAACAAAAGATGTTACACAGTTGGGTAAAGAAACTTCTGCAAACAACCAAGCGTAGAGAGCACCAAGGATTCCACATTCCTTAAAATGATTTTAGTTTGGAAAGGATGATAAAGATTGTCACCCAAGAATACTGTACAGCTGGGGAGGCGGGGGGATTGTTACACAACCAAATATTCCACCAACAAACAAAAAACTAAAAGAAAAAAATACTTCGAAGCCTCATGTCTTTCCTGTTTCTCCGTACTGAAGGAGTGGGTCCAGCAGTCACGTGGGTTGCTCCTGTCCAATCCGATGGGACTGAGCCTAGTATTAAAAAAGCCTGCTGGATCCGCCCCTTCCCCAGAATTCGCTCAGTCCCCGCATCCAGCGGGTCGCGTGAACGCTCGTTCCTCTCAAAACACCTTCCCTTCGATCCTTTCTCTCTAAAACAGTAAGATTATTTTATTACTAAAGCTTGCCGGCAGTGAAATCTACTCAGCCGTATCGGGCTTCGAGTTTGGGGGAGAAGTGGGCGGCGCAGCCATTCGCGGCTTTTTTTCCCTCCGTGCTGTCGCTGCGGCCGGCCTGGAATTTTATCTTATTCCTCTCGGCCTGGAGGTCCTGCCGGGCAAGCCATTCTTTATGTAAGGATTAAAGGGCTATTTACCTCCTGCGGTGTGGGACTCGTTTGTCTCCCGGACTTAGTTCCCTCCGATTGCAAAAAAACGGAGCGGGTTTTTTGGCGCGAAGGCCCTCGCGCCCAGTAACTTCGCACTTTCGGTTTGCCCTGCTTGGTCATCCATCAGTGCTTCCAGTCCGCCACTTGACCCTGGAGTAGTTGTGAGTTTCCTCAGGTCCATTCTCCATGGAAGTGGCCTCCAACCAGTGTGCCTTGGTTTACTTAAGTTAAGTTTAGTGAGGCCTGCCACGCTGCATTTAGGGACACGAACTCTTGGTTCCGTCCGGATTGCCCCTAAGTCGCAGCCGCTCCTGGGCCTAGGAGCAGGGTCACCTCTCCTCTTGGGAAAGCTATTAAATTCTTCTCCCCCCTATTTTCTTTGGCTCAAGCCTTGTCTTCTGTAATTTGTTCAGACTATGGCTTCTTTTCCCAAGAGAGGCACTACCAAAGGTCCCAGAGAGGTTAGGCCTACTGGTGATGAATCTACTAATATCCCCCAGGCCTCTTCCTCCTCTTCTTCAGGAGCCCATTCCTTGGCCAAGTCCACCAGGGCTGAGAAGAGAAGGGACCTAGCCCTGCAAAAAATACATGATAAATCAGCCAAACGTTTAAAGGTGCAGGCCCAAGTGCATGTGAATCCAACCCCCCCGGAGGCCTCTAACCTGCCTCTCTCTGGGGTTCCTGTGCTATCCCTGGATGAGCCAAACCTAAATCCACCCCAACCTAATCTATGGGGCTTAGGTCCAGAGGAGCCAGATATTACTGAAGATTCCTCCCAGCCAGAACCTTCTCAGGCCTTCAGGGATCCTTCTAACTTTCCGGCTGATATTTCTTCCTTGCCTCCGGAGTTTCAGTCTATCTTGTCTGTTTTGACTAAAACCATTGATGCTAAACTCTCGGCCATCAATGTTCCTTCTCTGTCTCATCCCCCTCCACGCTCCTCCCGTCCCGTGAGTTCTTCTCCTTCCTACAAAGCCCCAGTCATGGAGGACTCAGATTCTTCTCAGGAAGAGAATGAGGACGTGGAAGCAGAAGAGGATGATGACCCCTTTCAGCGTCTGTCGGAAGATGAGGAATCTCAAATTAAGATTCCAGCCCCAGCTGCCATCTTTCCATCTCAACTCTTCAAATCTCTCCTTCTCAAAGCAAGAGTATCCACGGGGCTAGCCGGGCAAGAAAAGCAGGCTACTCCTTCCACAGATCCTCCGGAGAAAAATCTTCCTTATTTCATGAGAGAACAGGAAGACAATGAGGTAATTCCTATGCCCAAATTGTTTAAGGACGCCTTGCTCAAACAGTGGGACCATCCAACCTCTGGCTTCACTCCCACTTCCAAGGACAGGAAGCTCTACAAGCTCTCTCCCTCTTATGAGGAGCTCCTAGCCTGTCCCAGGCCAGATGAACCGGTGAAGACTCTCCACTCGGCTGCTGCCATGCCTGGCGAAGCAGAGGAGGTCCTCCGTCCAGAAGACAAGCGTCTTGAGCAAATGCTCAAGAGAGGTTTCTTCGCAGACTCATGGGCCATTAAAAGTGCTGCAGCAGCATCTTTCTTCTCCAGAGCTATGCTCTTGTGGCTTCATCAGCTCCAACAACATCTACCTCCAGATGATCTACGAGGCCAACAAGATTTCAACAAAATCTTCGCAGCTGCCCAATACGTAGCGGATGCTACTCTCCAATCTTCCAGATTTGCAGCCAGGTCAGTAGCGACCTCCACAACGGCCAGAAGACTTCTATGGCTCTGCCCTTGGCAGGCGGGAGTAAGGCAGAAGTGGCAGTTAGCCATGGGTCCTCTGAAACGCAATCTCCTCTTCGGAGACCTTCTGGACCCTCTCCTCACGGAGACCACGGACAAGAAAAAGGTCTTAGGACCTACCACCAAGAAGGCCCCTAAACCGCAGTCCTTTCGGCGCACAGGTCGTCAACAGGATCAGGGTTTCGCCTTTCAAAGGAATCCAGGTCAGTATTCCCCTCGGTTTCGATCCCAATCTAGAAACACCAGGGGCAGAGGTTCCCGCTACCAGAGAGGATCCTCCTCTACCAGGGCTTCCAAAAAACCCAGATGGTGAGTCTTCCTCTTTTCCCATAGGCGGTCGCCTGGCCTGGTTTTCCACCTCCTGGCACCGTTCTTGTAAGGACCCCTGGGTCATTGATACTGTGGAGAGGGGTCTCCGTTTAGAGTTTATTTCTCCTCCCCTAAGCGTTTTATTTCTTGCCCCTCTCCCAGCTCCTCTCCATCTCGTATCCGAATGGAGGAAGCTATTTCCCACTTGTTGGCTATTAAAGCTATCCAACCGGTCCCCTCTCTCCAGAGAGGCTTGGGCTTCTACTCCATCCTCTTCATGGTTCCTAAGACCTCTGGAGGCTGGAGAGCCATCTTAGACCTAAAGAATTTGAACCAATTCATTAAATATAGGAAATTTAAAATGCATTCCTTATCTTCCATCTTAGCCACCCTGCATCCTGGGGATTTTATGGTCTCCCTGGACCTTACGGAAGCTTACCTCCACATCCCCATTGCCAAAGGCCATAGAAAATTTCTACGTTTTGCCTTCCAGGGCAGGCATTTTCAGTATAGGGCTATGCCATTTGGGCTCTCCTCGGCTCCCAGAGTCTTTACCAAGCTCTTGGGATCCCTGGCGGCACATATCCGGGCCACGCCCATTCATATTTTATGTTATTTAGATGACATTTTAATTCATGGAAATTCTAAAAATGGAGTGGCTGCAGATCTCTCTTCCACCATGGCGGTCCTACAGAACCATGGTTTCTCCATAAATTTCAAAAAGAGCCACCTTAAGCCATCTACTTCCATTCTACATCTGGGAACTATCATTAATTCTGAGATATCCCAGGTTTTCCTCTCTTCTGAGAGAAAACACAGCATGTTGGATCTCATTTCTCGTATTCTATCCCAACAATCTGCCTCCATTGTCACCCTATCTTCCCTACTGTGAAAGATGGTGTCGTGTATTGGCATTGTCCCCTGGGCTCGTCTTCACGCCAGGGAACTACAGTGGCTTCTGTTACCATTCCAGAGATCGGGGCATAGCAACTCGACTCGTCGCATCGCCATTCCACCGGCAGTTCGCAGATCCCTCAAGTGGTGGACTTCTCCAGCCCTAGACAAGGGATCTCCCTTCAGGTGCCCAGACCAGTTTGTTGTCACCACAGATGCCAGCCTATCGGGCTGGGGAGCCCATGCCCAGGGTCTAATAGCCCAGGGCACGGAGGAAGCCTCCAGGCCCATCAATTGGCTAGAATTAAGAGCTGTGTCCCTAGCTCTAAAACAGTTCAAACCTCACATCTCCAACCAGCATGTTCTGATTTTTACCGACAACATAGCCACAAAAAGCCACATTTGCAGACAGGGAGGCACAAGATCCAAGGCCCTCATGAGGGAGGCCCTAAAGTTAGGCCTTTGGGCGGAGAAACATCTCCAGTCGCTTCTAGCCGATCACATCTCGGGGAGCCTCAACGTCCAAGCGGACTGGCTCTCTCGAGCGACCATAGATCCAGGAGAGTGGAATCTCCATCAGGCACTGTTCCACCAAATCTGCCTCAGGTTCGGCCATCCAGTGCTGGATCTGTTTGCGACCGAAGCCAATGCCCAGCTCCCTCGCTTCATCTCCAGGTTTCCATCCCCGGGAGCAGAGGCAATCAATGCTCTCAGGATCCCTTGGCCTCCAGGTCTTCTGTATGCCTTCCCTCCAATTCCAATTCTCCCAGACGTGGTCCACAAGATCATCCTAGAGAGGGCTCGAGTAATCCTGATCGCCCCCCACTGGCCTCGCCGGCCCTGGTTCACGGACCTCCAACAGCTGTCCGTCCAGGACCCCTGGCGACTCCCCGTTTCGGAGGATATGTTGCGGCAGGGGGCCTCCTTTCATCCAGACCCGGAGTGGTTCCACCTCACCGCCTGGCTATTATCCGGAGAGACCTAGACCTGCGAGGGTACGACCCGGACACAGTGGAAATCATCCTGAAGTCTAGAAGAGGGTCTACCAACTGGATATACAACCATACCTGGTCCAAATTCCATCAGTGGTGCTCGCAGGAGGGCTTATCTCCCCTGTGTCTTCCCATTCACAGGATAATCTCCTTCCTCATGAAAGGTTTCCACCAAGGCCTCTCTACCAGCACCATCCGTCGCCACCTGGCAGCTATCTCTTCTGTCTTGGCGGGGCCTCGCAGGCAGCCTCTCCGCTCCCTTCCGGAAATCCAAGAATTTCTCAGAGGAGTGGCCAACCTCAGGCCTTCTAAGGTCCACAGATATCCTTCTTGGGACTTGCCACGGGTTCTCCATTCCCTTACTTAGGCACCCTATGAACCCCTGAAATCTGCGTCCCTCAGGTACGTATCCTTTAAGGTAGCATTCCTGGTGGCGATTACATCCGCCCGACGCATATCTGAGTTGGCAGCGCTCTCTATCAGCCAGGACCTCTGTCAGTTCCATCAGGACAAGGTGGTTCTGCGACTGGACCCCACCTTTCTACCCAAGGTCAGTTCCATGTTCCACAGATCCCAGGATATTGTCTTACCTTCTTTTTGTCTCCAACGGGAGCACCCCCTGGCAATTAGATGGCACACTCTGGATCTTACTAGAGGGCTAAAAATTTATATTCAACGCACAGGACCCATTCGGAGGTCTGAGGCACTCTTCGTGGCCTATCATCCCAGATCCATGGGATCCAAAGTGTCCTCATCAGTAATAGGCCGTTGGATCAGAGGGACCATCTCTAAGGCCTATGAGACAGCCTCCCTTTCCATTCCAAAGAATATTACAGCGCACTCCACCAGAAGTGCTGCCACATCTGCCGCTTGGGCGACTCAAGCCCCGTTGGAAGAAGTCTGCAAAGCAGCCACTTGGGTCTCGCCAAATTCCTTCAGAAGGCACTACAAAATCGATTCTTACGCCTCAGCGAACGCTGCCTTCGGCAGAAGAGTACTCCAATCCGTTATCTCTCACGATAGCAATCTAATCCCACCCTAGGGACCTATCTATTGGGTATGTCCCACGTGACTGCTGGGCCCACTCCTTCAGTACGGAGAATAGGCGTTGATTGCTTACCTGAACGCCTCTTCTCGTACGGTGAGTGGGTACAGCAGTCACTTCCCTCCCTTTTATGTGGTCTTCTATGTCTTCTATTCCTACCTTTCTTCTAACACATGAGAGTTGAACATTATTGAGCCTTCACATCTGAGCCTAGTCTACGGATTCGCGAATTCTGGGGAAGGGGCGGATCCAGCAGGCTTTTTTAATACTAGGCTCAGTCCCATCGGATTGGACAGGAGCAACCCACGTGACTGCTGTACCCACTCACCGTACGAGAAGAGGCGTTCAGGTGAGCAATCAACGCCTATTCTATGTTGCTAAGTTGGAGATATTCTTTTGCTTTATCTCCTTTTTCCATTAGTTCATCTAATCATCGGATGCTCTTCTTTCAAAAGCATTCCCTTACTCCTTTTCTGTCATCCGTGGCACAAAATTGAACCTTGTAAATGATTGGCGGATGCCAGGACTCGCTGCCAGCAATAGCTAATAGCTAGAGAATGAGAATTGTTGTTCCAAAATCTCTGGAGAGTCTTAGATTGCCTGGTTCCAAGTATTATGTTACTTTCGTGTTTACTCTTTGTCTGGGCTTGAACATTATGTAATTCTTCTTCTTCTTTTTCTTTTGGTTTTTTGGTTATTCCACTTTTCTTCCAGATACAAATACATAGCATCCGACAAGCCACTCACACTAGACTACAACCCCCAAGAAGCATCCCCTCCGAATTCTTATTTTTAGTTCTGGTTTTGAATTGTGCCATTGGGGAAAGCTCTTGTGAGTTTCTTGGAGATCTAATTAGTCAATCCTATCTATCTATCTATCTATCTATCTATCTATCTATCTATCTATCTATCTATCTATCTATCTATCTATCTATTTATGATATTTATTTGCCGCTCCATTCTAAGAGGACTTTGGGCGGCTAACAATAATCACAGCTACTAAAAACAATGTAAAAATATGACAATCATTAAAAACAATAAGTACCGTAATATAAAATACACAAAAACACTAAAAACCATGCATACACTCACTCATTCCTAATTCCAAGCCTGCCAGAAAAACCAGGTCTTCAGGGCTTTCTGGAAGACCAATAGGGTGTGCATAGTCGAAACATAGAAGCATAGAAGATTGATGGCAGAAAAAGACCTCATGGTGCATCTAGTCTGCCCTTATACTATTTTTTGTATTTTATCTTAAGATTGATCTATGTTTATCCCAGGCATGTTTAAATTCAGTTACTATGGATGTACCAACCACGTCTGCTGGAAGTTTGTTCCAAGCATCTACTACTCTTTCAGTAAAATAATATTTTCTCACGTTGCTTCTGATCTTTCCCCCAACTAACCTCAGATTGTGCCCCTTTGTTCTTGTGTTCACTTTCCTATTAAAAACACTTCTCCCGTGAACCTTATTTAGCCCGTTAACATATTTAAATGTTTCGGGCTTCCGGTTTGGTGGAGATCGCGGCGGGACGTGTCTGGCAGGGCTCTGCCAGGCGAATCCTTTCTACCCCCTCCGAAGGTCGCATTTGCGATCGGATCGGGCCCGGATGGCCCGATCCATGAACAGGGGGCTCTCCTCTGCCCGAGGACCCATCGCCAGGACTCCGGAGGCAGCGGTTCGTCCCGCAGCTTCGGAGACAGGAGAACCGCTCCTCCTCGACTAGGAGGACCGGCCAGCGCTTTCTCCCCTCACTCAGCGGGAAGAACAAAATCAAAGAAGAGAAAGTATAAATATCTACATTTACATTGAAAAAGAATATAGCAGAGAAAGGACCTAAGGTAAAAATCTCCTTGTGTTTCGTGTTTAAAGCCAGAGATCGTAAAAGTTCCAAGTAAAATTTTTTTTTTCTAGGGCGAAAGTGAAAGTTTTTCCTTGTTTAAACCCATCCGCAAATAACAGCCGGATCTAATTCTTTTTTTCACTTTTACTTTTTCATCTTAACGTGAACTTTGGAACCTATAAAATAACTTTTTGACTTTATGGTTTAACAAAATAGTTTAAACTTGATATGACTATTTAACTGCTAAAGGAAATTCCTAATGAGGATCAGAATTTGTTCCTGATAGATTTTTAAAATCATAATGTTCTGGACTTAATTTTTGAAGCGGAGGAATACAGTCTTGCTGCCTTTTTTTTCTTCTGCTGCTCTTTTTTACAATATGAAATAATTTAATAACTATGAGTTATGGAATCTAGAGGAGATTGAAATTACTTCTTTTTTGGATTACTTATTGTTGGATTAACCTATTTGGAATACTTGCTGAGCCTTTTGGATTATTTGCTGACACCTTTTGGATTATTTGCTGAGAACTCTTTGGTTTAACATCTGCCTGCTGCACCGAAATTAACTTGACTCCATCTTGGGATCTGTTTCTTTGTTCTTTGTTCCTGTCTTGAACTTGGAAAATAAACTGACTTCATTTTGAACGCAAGCAAGCTTTGGATTCGTTTTACTCTTTGAACTTTGAATTGACATTAAATACAACTTTATCCTTTGAGATTTGGATTTTCATCTTCACTTCCTAGCAAACTACAGGATTTATAAGAAGAACTTAAGTATACAATACTGTTATTGTGTCTTTGAATAACTATCTGTTTCTTTTTTTTCCCCTGAATTCTCTTTGACTTTCTTCCCTATTTTTGGATATTTTATTACTAGAAGAAGCTTGATTTGAACTATATGCATTGTTAAAAACCTTGGGTTCCTGCTCTATTCTAAATAGTTGAATTAAAATACTACCCCCCTTCCTTTTCTCTTTTTGAACAACTCTTTTTACTTCATTTTTTTCCCCTTCCTTTTTTTCTTCTCTCCTCCTAAAGTTTCCTTTCCAATTCCTTTTTTTTCTGTTTCTTATATACAGTTGACATTCTTTCCTTTTTTTCTTTCTACTTTTTGTCTCCCTTGTACTTGAAAAGGCACCTGTTTTTCAGTTCTGTGGCACTAAATAATAATATTTTTTTTTCCTCCTTTTCTTTCTTCTCTTTTCTTTTCTTTTGAATTCTGTTACTAATTGAATTGTTATTGAATTGGCATAGTCATATTATAAGGGAAACAAAATATATTGAACAGATTTGGAATTTATAGTAATTTCTTTTCCTTTTCACTACATATAAAATTGAAACTAACCTTAAAATTTGAAATAGTGGATTTTAATTTGATAATGTCCCACACCTCAACCCTTGTTAAAACAACCAAAAAACAAACTACACCAACTACTCTATCTCCACAAGTCTCACCGCACTCTTCTCCTTCGCATCAAGTGTTAACCATGTCTACTAAAGACAAAGACAAAGACAAAACAATGCAGTCCAATCTTGCAACTATACATGAGACTTTGAATACTTTGAAGGACTTCATGGTCAAATCACAAGAAGATGCTACTCAACAAAGAGAGGCCATAAAGGAGGAGGCAACACAACAAAGAGAAGCCATAAAGGAGGAGGCAACACAACAAAGAGAAGCTATAAAAGCTGACTTGGCAGAATTTAAAGTGGAGATGGCCCAAATGAAAGCTGATATGGGTGAGATGAAAGACCAGATAAAGCAGATCCAACAAACACTTCAAGAAAGTGATGACTGAGTTAAAAAAGTTGAAGAACAATCTGATAAAAATGAGAAAAGAATGGAATATCTTGAAGGGAGAGCCAATGAGAGATACAAAAGATATGATGAATCTATTATCCAACTGGAGATGCAACGAGCTTCGTACGGACTTCGATTTCAGAATATAAAAGAGGAAAAAGATGAAGACTTAAAAGTGACTATGGCGGAAATCATTGGAGCTATACTTCAAGAGGACCCCATAGCTTTACAGAGAGAAATCGATGAAGTTTACAGAATCTCGAATAGCTATATCCGTCGGCACAACCTTCCAAGAGAGATACATATTAAATTTACAAGAAAGGCGTTGCGAGATGAGATACTTCACTATTCAAGAAACTCCCCGCCCCAACGCCATGGAGTAGAAATAAAGATACTAAAGCAAGTTCCAAGAAGTGTCAGAGAAAACAGAAGAGATTATCACTTTCTAACAAAAATTTTGATCAAAGAAAACATTACCTACCGTTGGCTTATTCCACAAGGACTTTCTCTGACATGGCGTTCTACAAGGTACAAACTGGAAAATGTAGATCAAGCCATGTACTTTCTTGAACAGAGTGGTTTGGGCCACTCCGACTACGCAAGTAAGCAACAAGTGGTTCAACTACAACTAGTTCAACAGCAACCAGGGGAAAAATCACCAACTCAGCAAGAAGAAAACCTGGGGGCAACTGCTCAAGTAATAGAGCAGGATCAAGGTGCGAGAAGAGTTCAACCTCAGCGAGAAACCAAAAAACCCATTAAATGACAACGAATAAAGACCTAAAAATCTTTTCCGTAAATGTTAATGGACTTAATGAACCAAGAAAAAGGAAGCAAATTTTTTCTAAAATTAGAAACCAAAATGCTCAGATTGCAATACTACAAGAAGTTCATATTAAAAAAGATAATCAAAAATTACTGTTGAATCCCAAAATTGGAAAAATGTATGCTGCATTAGCAGACCAAAAAAAAAGAGGTGTAGTGATGTATGTCAAGAATTCTATAAATTCCAAACAAATATATAAGGATAAAGAGGGTAGGATATTGATTGTACAAGTAGATATCGAACCTAGACCTCTAGTGGTTGTTTCTATTTATGCTCCCAATGAAGACCAAATGACATTTTATAAAAATTTACACCAAACAATAATAGATTTAGCTATTGACAATGTATTGATAATAGGTGATTTCAATGCTATCGCGAATAGACAACTAGACCACTCAGGAGGGGGAGGTAATAAAAAAAGGGGAAAAGGTAAAAAAACAAGAAGAAATTTGTTACCTAGTGCTTTTCAAAAAATGAAAGCGGAATTACTACTAAGCGACATTTGGAGGGAAAGACACCCTCACAAAAGGCAATTTACCTTTTACTCCAATCCTCACAAAATTTGGACGAGAATTGACATGTTATGGGCACCAAAAACGGTGGCAGAACAAATAAGAGAGGTCGAGATAGACGTTAATACATGGGCTGATCATAACCCAATAGTGGTCTATATGACGATGAACAATAAACAGAACAACTGGCGGATGAATAGGTATATATTAAATGATAAGAAATATAAGGATTGGATTGAAAAGGAATTAAAAATATTTTTTGAAATTAATAAAACATCAGACACTACTCCACAGAACTTATGGGATACAGCTAAAGCGTATATAAGAGGTTTAACAATATCTTACACAGCAAAACACAATAAGGAAAAGAAATTAGAGTACTCACAATTAACAAATGAACTAAAACAATTAGAATCCTTATCGCAGCAACATACTAAGAACAGAGATCTAAAGACAGAAATAAACGTAATTAAACATAAAATTAGAGTTATAGAACAAAACCAACTAACTGAAAAGATCAAAAGAGCAAAGCAACATTATTTTGAACATGCAAATAAACCTGGCAGATGGCTAGCGTATAAACTTAGAAAACAGAGTCAATCAAAATTAATCCAAAAATTAGAAGATAAAGATGGTAAAATAAAATATGACACAGAAGGTAAGGCAGACATTGTTTATAATTTTTATAAAGAATTATATGCTAAAGATCATGTTATCGAAGATGAAGTTTTTAACTATTTAGAGGCTTCAAATTTACCACAAATAACAGAAGATCAACAGGCCACCATGGACGGACCAATAACAATGGAGGAACTCTTAACAACAATTAAAAAACAGAAAAGCAACAAGGCTACAGGCCCAGATGCCATACCTGCAGAATGGTACAAGATAGACAACGAAATAATAAGAAACCATATGTTAGAAACTTTTAATTTATGTAGACTGGAGGGAAAAATTCCCAAATCTTGGTCAGAATCATTGACAACCTTAATACATAAACAGGGTACAGAACCAGAAAAGATTAAAAACTATAGGCCTATATCACTATTAAATGTAGATTATAAGATTTTTATTGCCATTTATGCAGAGAGACTCAAAAGAGTTATAAATGGAATAATACACCAAGACCAAAATGGGTTTCTTCCAGGGAGACAAATTAAAAACAATATTAGAACTGTAATAAATATACTAGAGTACTATGAACAACACCCAGACAAGACGGCATCTTTAATGTTTTTGGATGCTCAAAAAGCCTTCGACAACGTTAATTGGATATTTATAAAAATGCAATTAAATAAAATGAGATTTGGCCCAAAATTTGTTAACCTAATAGATACCATATATTCAAAACAAACAATGAATATAATATTGAATAACAGTCAATTACCAATACTTGACATAAATAAGGGAGTTCGCCAAGGATGTCCTATATCACCATTGCTATTTATTATGACCCTTGAAACCTTATTAATTAAAATAAGAGCGGACCCCAAAATAAAAGGTTTAACCGTAGGAGATGAAACCTACAAACTCCAGGCCTTTGCAGACGATCTAATGTTTATAATTGAAGAGCCGATTACAACAGTTCCTACCTTACTACAAACCATTGAACAATATGGAAACGTAGCAGGTTTAAAGATAAACAAAAGTAAAACACATTACTTGACTAAAAACATGAATAAAACACTAGAAACGAAATTAGAAAGTATTTCTGGAATAAAGATTGTAAAAAAGGTAAAATATTTAGGAATAAATTTAACAGCGAAAACAATAACATTAAAAAATGATAATTATATGAAATTACTAGCAGAAATTAAAAATGACTTAGCAATGTGGAATAATTTGAAAATATCTTTCTTAGGAAGAATTGCAACAATCAAGATGAACATTTTACCCAAGGTCTTATTTCTTTTTCAGACAATACCAATAAACCCAGGGGGTATCTTTTTAAAAACTTTAACAAACTTAGTTAAAAAATTTATATGGCAAGGTAAAAAAGCAAGGATAAAAATGAATTGTTTAGAAGATATTAAAGAAAGAGGCGGATTTGGCCTTCCAAATTGGAAACTATATTATCAGGCCGCTGCATTAACATGGCTTAGAGATTGGATAACTTTAGATAACAAAAGAATACTTGACCTAGAAGGACATGATTTAATGCTTGGATGGCACGCATTTTTATGGTATGATAAGGACAAAAACCATTCATATTTTAAAAGGCATACGTTGAGGAAATACTTATTAGAAGTATGGAAAGACATAAAGAAAAATCATTTTTTAAGTATCCCAGACTGGCTAGCTCCTTTAGAAGCAATAATACATCCAAAGTCTATAAAGGATAAGAAAATAACTTATAGATACAAAGAACTATTAAATGATCAGATGAAGCTTAAATCTAGAATTGAATTACAAGAAGAAGGGATAATAATAGATTGGTGGCACTACGCCCAGATCCGATCTAGATATCAGAAGGATAAAACTCTTTACATTTTTAATAAAAGTAAAAATCCTTTAACTACTTTAATTACCACTAATTCAACAAAAATGATAGGGAAAATATATAAACTACTTATCGCTCATAAAAATATAGAGTTGACTTTAAAAGATACTATGATAAGATGGTGTAGAAATATTGGCAAGGAAATAGATATAGACACATGGGAGAAAGTATGGATTAACAACTGGAAAATGACTAAATCAGTTTCCCTAAAAGAAAATCAAATCAAAATGTTTTATAGATGGCACCTCCCACCAAATAGGATAGCAAAAATGTTTCCTAAAACATCCCCAATATGCTGGAAATGTAAGAAGGATATAGGAACCTACTATCATCAATGGTGGACATGTGGTAAAGCAAAAATATATTGGAAAATGATTGAAAAAATATTAAAAGAAATAATAAAGCAAGATATAGATAATACCCCGGAATTTTATTTACTAGGTGTTACAAATCAGACCTATAAGAAAGAAATCTTTTATTTAATTATACACATATTAACTGCGGCTAGAATAATATATGCGCAAAATTGGAAAGGGGAGGAAATCCCCAAGGAAGAAGAGGTCATAGCTAAAATATTAGATTGCGCTGAAATGGATATGATGACAAGAAGATTAAACGATCAAGAGGATACTAAATTTTATGAAACATGGAACAATGTCTATAAATGGATAGATAAGAAAAAATAAGATATATCTTTAGTTGTTTTTCTTTGTATTAGTTTTTACCTAGGTGATAATAATATTAATATTAGTTTAAAAGGACTTTTTGACGATTATGATATAGTAGTGTATGTATGTATAAGTATAAGCAATATACCAAGATGCATAATAGTTGAATTTAGCTTTATTGTTTGAATTGAAGGTTTCACACTATTTTACTATAGTAATTAAGATTATATTAAAGGTATTTTTTGGTAATTATGTTATACTAACCCTACTTAACACTTACATCAAGATTTGTAAAACTTTAACTCAAATTTATTAACTTTTTTTACTATAATAGTTAACATATATTTAATTATGTATTCTTTTTCTATATTTGAATGTATACTTTCAAAAGAAGCGGGGGAAATATACCCCCACTTTATGTTTATTGTTTGTATGTATTTGTCTGTTTTTATGAAAAAAATAATAAAAAAAAATTGGAAAAAAAAAACATATTTAAATGTTTCGATCATGTCCCCCCTTTCCCTTCCGACTACTGCAATGCTCTCTACATGGGGCTACCTTTGAAGAATGTCCAGAAACTGCAAATTGTGCAGAATGCAGCCGCGCGAGCAGTCATGGGCTTACCCAGACATGCACATATCTCTCCAACACTCCCCAGTGACTGTCAATTGGTATCCGGATGCAATTCAAAGTGTTGGTTATGACCTATAAAGCCCTACATAGCATGGGACCAGAATATCTACGGGACTGCCTTCTGCTGCACGAATCCCAGTGACCAATTAGATCCCACAGTGTCCGCCTTCTCCAGGTCCTGCCAACTAGACAATGTCGTTTGGCGGGAGCTAGGGGGAGAGCCTTCTCTCTGGGGGCCCCAGCCCTCTGGAATCTGCTCCCCCCCCCCAGAGATTTGTACTGCCCCCACCCTCCTCGCCTTCCGTAAGAGTCTTAAGATTAATTTATGCCGCCAGGCTTGGCGCTATTAGATTCTTGCCCCCTGGCCAATGAATGTATTGAGAGAATGCCGAGAGAATGGAATGACTGTTTTTTACGGTTTCTTGGGCGTTTTAGACTTTTAATTTAATTAATTGGATCTAAGATATTGTATATTGTTTATTATATGTTGTAAGCTGCCCCGAGTCCTCAGAGAGGGGTGGCATACAAGTCCAATAAATAAATGAAAAAATAGTACCGATCTCTGGAGAAAGTTGATTCCAAGGGGTCGGAGCTGGCACAGAGAAGGCCCTTCCCCCATGGCTCCGCCAGCCGACATTGTTTGGCAGACGGGACCCGGAGAAGGCCAACCCTGTGGGCCCTTATTGGTCGCTGCGAAGTATGAGATAAAAGGCAGTCCCATAAGTAGTCTGGCCCTGAGCCATCCTTCCGAGGTGGGTAAAATGAGGACCCAGATTGTTGGGGACAATATTCTGGCTCTGTTAAAAAGTGCTCTTGCTAACATGTTGTAAGCCGCCCTGAGTCTAAGGAGAAGGGCGGCATAAAAATCGAATAAATAAATAAATCGAAAAATCGAATAAATAAATAAATCGAAAAATTGAATAAATAAATAAATGATTGACCGTGCAAAGAGCCTCCTGGTCTAGGTAGGGTCACCTGGGATCCTAAAGGGAATCACTGCCTGGGAAAGCCAAGGGAAGTCATCAAAACCATTAAAAAGCAAAAGTTAGAATATTTTGGACATGTGATGCGCCACCCGGAAAAATATGCCATACTTCAGTTAATCCTCCAGGGAAAGATTGAAGGCAAACGATGTCCAGGCAGAAGAAGAACATCATGGCTTCAAAATCTGAAGGACTGTTTTGGACAAAACTCAGCAGAACGTTTTTGTGCGGCTGTCGAAAAAACAGGATCGCCAACATGATTGCCAGTGTCCAGTGATGGATATAGAAGGAGGAAGAGGAGGAGGAGGAAAAGGAATCAATCCTAGATGTTCATTGTAAGGGCTGATCCTGAAGCTGAAGCTCAAATACAAAGTAAGAAGAGGAGACTCATTTCTAAGCAGGAGATAAAATTATGTGCTGAAGCTGACCAGATTAAGGAGGCTAGTGAGATGAATACCTGGTAGGCAGATTTTTTCCCTGCCCCCAAATTAAGGTGTGTCTTACACTCCTGTGCGTTTTATATTCTGAAAAATACGGTAATTAATGGAATAGCTTGCCTCCTGGAGTCGTGGATCCTAGAATAAAAAAATTGGACAGACATTTGTGGTATGAAGTCCCCCACTTGAACAGGCGATTGGACAAGGCTCCTTCCAGCTCTATGAGTTTATATGATTCATTCCACAATTATAATGCAGTGATACGTCGTCTTACGAACCCCTCGTCATACGAACTTTTCAAGATACGAACCTGAGGCTTAAGATTTCTTTGCCTCATCTTAAAAACCCTTTCCGTCTTACAAACCTGAGCCCGGGTCCATGGGCTCTCCTACTGTGCATGAGCTATCTGACTGCCGAAGGGATTCCCCTGCCTTGTGACTGTCACCACCAGATTCCCGCCTCCTTTTGCTTGCACCTGAGGCGGGGAACGCCGGAGCTGCCCCATTTCCCTGCCACTTTCCCCTCTAGCCCTCCGCTTCCTCTGCTCCCCGCAGCCGCCCCATCCTGCTGCCAAAATCCCCCCTAGCCTGCCACTTCCTTCACCCCATCTCGCTGCTAAAATCGCCAGTCCAAAAGCTTTGTATCTTGCCCCAAACCTCTCCAAAAATCGCTCCCCCAAAAGCTTTGTATCTTGCCCAAATCTCTCCAAAAATCTCTCCCCCAAAAGCTTCCTAAGCCACCCCAAATCACTTCCAAAGTCTTCCAAACTCACCTCTCCTTTCAAAATGCCTCGTTTCTTCTTGCTGCCTTTCTTCACTCCATTTGCCTTCGTTAGAACCTCGATTTAGCTGGCATAGGAAGCTTTTGGGGGAGCAATTTTTGGAGAGATTTGGGACAAGATGGGAAGCTGTTGGAGTGATTTTTGGAGAGATTTGGGGCAAGAAATGAGGCTTTTGGGGGAGCAATTTTTGGAGAGATTTGGGGCAAGAAATGAAGCTTTTGGGAGAGCGGTTTTTGGAGAGATTTGGGGCAAGAAATGAAGCTTTTGGGGGAGTGATTTTTGGAGAGATTTGGGGCAAGATACGAAGCTTTTGGGGGAACGATTTGGGAGAGATTTGGGGTGGCGTTAGCTTTTGTTAGGACCTCCATTCCTCACTTCTCCTCGCTGTCTGTCTCCACTCAGTTAGCCTTCACTTTGTCTGCCTGCCGCTTTTTTTTAAGCCTTAAAGTGGGTTTGCACGCATTATTTGCTTTTACATTGATTCCTATGGGAAACAATGTTTCGTCTTACCAACTTTTCACCTTACGAACCTCATTTTGGAACCAATTAAGTTTGTAAGACAAGGTACCGTGTTTCCCCGAAAGTAAGACAGTGTCTTACTTTCTTTTTACCCCCAAAAGCCCCACTACGTCTTACTTTCGGGGTATGTCTTACATTGGAAAAAAATTGAAAGGGTCCTTTCAGCGGCGCAGCAGCGAGGAGGCGAAGATTGGGGTTTCCCCTTTGCGTGGGCGGCGGGGAAGACCCAGGGAAGGTTTCTTCGGCCGCCCAGCAGCTGATCTGCTCGGCAGCGCGGCAGCAGCCCTGGCGGCGGTTCCCTCGGCAGCGCGGTGGCAGGGAGAGGCTTGCGGCCGCCGAGCAGGTGGGAGAGCTCGGCGGCAAGGCACAAAGGATTTCCCTCGGTGCACGCGTGGAGCCGCAGACGCGTGTCGGGGAAGCGTGTGTCTGGAGGGGAGGAGCCGCTCTGCGCAGTTGGGCAGCCCCACCTGCCTGCCGGAAAGGAGGCGGGCGAAGGAGGGCACAGCTCCGGCCGCTCGCCTCGGAGCCGGTCGGCTTCGCTGGCCGCTTGCAGCCGAGCCTCGGCAGGACTCGGTTGCTGGGACGAGCGCTTTCGCTGCAAGCCGCCGCCCGCTCGGCTCGCTTCGGACCAGCGCCGTCCTTCGCTTTTTATGACATCTCTTCTCAAAATCTCTTCCTAACATTTTACCAAAGATCTGATTATATGTGGGGGGAGGGAAGGGGCAATCTATTTCCCAGCTCCATTAGCTTATTTCATGCTAGCTTGTTCCATTCCCATTTACTGATCAATACTGTGAAGCTGTAGCACCAAAGAACAGAGTAGATTTTCCAGGGGAAGTACCCCATTACGGTCTATCTTCCTTGTTTGCTGCCAACATGATGATATTGGACATGTCTGCATACAAGGTGATTTCAAGGGTTGGGTGAGTAAGATAAGAGTGATGAGCCACGTGTCAGACAATAGACAAGAATTCTTATTAACAGGTAAGGTTATTCCTTGGCTTTCCATCATAATTTTGTCGCCCCCCCCCCCCCGCCTTGTATTTTAGGTAGAATCCTCTTGCTGGACAACATAAAGTGAATAGACTGGGCATTCATTATGTTGCCTTTCCATTTTTTTAGAGATGTTTATTTTCATAAAGTTTGGTAGTAACAAAACAAAGGCAAAGAGATGTTGATATATAAAGCTGTGAGCCAGATCTAAAATCAGAACTATTTTTTTAGCACTTCTGAGAAACATAGAAACATAGAAGACTGATGGCAGAAAAAGACCTCATGATCCATCTAGTCTGCCCTTATACTATTTTCTGTATTTTATCTTAAGATGGATCTATGTTTATCCCAGGCATGTTTAAATTCAGTTACTGTGGATTTACCAACCACGTCTGCTGGAAGTTTGTTCCAAGGATTTACTACTCTTTCAGTAAAATAATATTTTCTCATGTTGCTTTTGATCTTTCCCCCAACTAACTTCAGATTGTGTCCCCCTTGTTCTTGTGTTCACTTTCCTTTTAAAAATACTTCCCTCCTGGACCTTATTTAACCCTTTAACATATTTAAATGTTTCGATCATGTCTCCCCTTTTCCTTCTGTCCTCCAGATTATACAGATTGAGTTCATGAAGTCTTTCCTGATATGTTTTATGCTTAAGACCTTCCACCATTCTTGTAGCCCGTCTTTGGACCCGTTCAATTTTGTCAATATCTTTTTGTAGGTGAGGTCTCCAGAACTGAACATGGTATTCCAAATGTGGTCTCACCAGCGCTCTATATAGCGGGATCATAATCTCTCTCTTCCTGCTTGTTATACCTCTAGCTATGCAGCCAAGCATCCTACTTGCTTTCCCTATCGCCTGACTGCACTGCAGTCAGATGCAGTGAAATAAGATGAAAGCATAGAAGTTTTCAGCTGAATTCAAAACGGTGCTAAATTGGAAATGTCACATGTATTTTTTCCTTCAGATCCAAAAGATATCTGCTGTTAAACCATCAAAATATTTACAAGTACTTTGCTACAAATTATGTGAAAAGAAACTTCAGTGTTACATAAAATAAAGCTAAAATATTTTTTTTGAACATGACTCTTGTGATGTAGTTTGCTGTGATAACAGTTTCATAAAAATACAGTCAAACAAACTAGTTTTGAACGGACCCAGTTATACATATGTGTGAATCCATTGCGTACATTTTTATTTATTTCTTTGTTGCTCTTTTCTTTAACCAATCATAAAATTTTGCCCATATTTTATAGTAATCTGATTCTTCTTTTCCCTCTAATCTTTTAGATAACCTGTCCATCTCGGCAAAGTCCAATATTTTTTTAATTACTATATTTTCTTCCAGTAGTTTGTCTATTTTCCATTGTTGGGCATATACTATCCTGGCAGCTGTTAGTATGTGTATATATAAATATCTTACCTCTTTTTCTATTTTTTTATTAAAAATACCCAATAAATATAATTCTGGTTTTTTTCCCAATTTCTTCTTTTACTATTTCTTTTAACCAGTTTGTTATTTTATTCCAGAAATTTTTTGCTTGTATGCATGTCCACCATTGGTGGTAGAACGTGCCTCTTTCTTTTTTGCACTTCCAGCATAATGGGGAGGTTTTTGGGAACATTTTTGATAATCTTTCCAGTGATAGGTGCCACCTGTAAAACATTTTTAATTGGTTTTCCTTGAATGCAGTCAATTTTGTCATCTGCCAATTATTAGTCCATAATTTTTCCCATTTTTCTAATTCAATTGTGTAGCCACGTTGAATAAAAGAATTGAAAAATTAAAATTAATACTATGTGAAAGAAGTAAAATTCTCTGATCATGTGCATGTTTGTGTATGTTTTTTCTTTTTTATGTTATATTTGAAAAAAAACAAACAAATAAAAAAATACATATGTGTGAACCCAGTCAATAATTCCTTCCTCAACTTTTGTTTGGGGGAAAATTGAGCTTATTTGGACAACAGCCTACTAGGACAAGATATGATTTGTGTTTCTTTGCTGTTTACAAGTAGTGTGGCAATTTGTCTGGAACCAGAGAGAGGGAAAAAAGGAAGCCATGATATTAAATGTGGGTGAGAGAGACTGACGGAAGGAGGAAGATGTATTTAGAAGCTTGCTTGTGACACATTATGGTTGGTAGGATGTCTAAGCTCTTAGTTTATGGGCAAAATTTAAGAATGTATTCATGTTCCATTGTAACAATCCATTTTTGTTTTAACAAAACTGTTGAAGGGAGCAGAGAATTTGGTCATGGGGTGTTAACTGCATTTTCGATTATGAAGTTCAGAACAAAAGCCTCGAGCTGTTGGGAATTGATTGGCCTCCTCTGGATACAAAATTCAATACAGTTAATGATAAAAGTTCTTGACCTCCTCTGAGTTGGCACATACACAAACTTTGCTGTTGGAATCATTGGTTTCACTTCATTCCCAGAGTCCTGAATTGCAGGAGGAACAGAGCTCACCCGGTCATGCAGTGCTTGGGTTCACTAATATTTATTTTTATTGATATGTTTCATTGGATAAAGTTTGATTTATTGCAAAGGTACGATATGCATTGAGTATATTGCTAGTAAGCTGCGTAGAGTTTTATGAGTGAAGGGACCTAGAAGCATTTGTAATAAAGCCATTTTCTAATAGCCCTCAGATAGAAAACCAGAAATGGCTTGGGTTATGTTGTGGTTAGCTCTGGCCCAGCTCCTTCCCCAAGGACTGTGGATGTGGGGGAGACATCCACATGCTGCAGGCCTGTTTTGCTCCTGGTGGAATCTGTTGATGAAGGCTCCTCTGACCAAGAAGACATGAGTGACATGGAGGAGGAGAGTGTGGCAGACAGCTCAGAAGGAGATCAATTATCTAGTTCCTCCTTGAATTCGGAACAAGAGTTAATGATACAGCCACGCATGAGGAGAGCGATGCATAGGCAACAACAACTGAGAGATTATTATCAAAGAAAATGAGGCCACCTGTGGTTGGGTGGGGCTGTGGTGATTAGTGAGGCTGCTATAAATAACAGCCTGTGGGTTTGGCCATTGTGGAGGATTATCTGATCCTTGTGTTTCGTGACTGCTTTACTGACTTTGACCTTTTGTGTGCTGATTTTCCCCCGCTTTGAAACTAAACCAGAGCAAATGTGTTTCACTTTGTGAAAGAAGAAGGACTGTGAATTGCGTCACAGCTGCAAGCTAAGTATCACAGAACTGATAAGGGACTTGTACAAATTACCAGTTTGTTTGGAGATGAGTGCTCTTTGCTATACCAAAAGAGGGCTTAGGTTAAGTGAATTTTCATTATAAAGAACATTGTTTTGAATTTTCAAACGTGTGTGTGTCTGAAATTTGTACCTGTGAATTTTTGGGAGGAGTCTATCAGAGAGCCCGACAGAACAAGTAATATAAAGGCAAATCCCTTTATGCTACTTTAGTTTATAAGCCATGACTTATAAACAAGAAAGAGAAGAAGTCACCAATAACCCCAAAATGGTCAGTAATAATCCAGTTTACAGCATTGTAAAATACAATGGAGGGATAGTTCCGTTTCTCAGAATTCTCCTGTACTTCCCTTCTTGAAATCACTGAAATCACCCTTATTTTTCCTTCTACAGGACATGGAAATCATAAAGAGAATTGCCCCTTCCTCAACAGCTCGGATCAAGGCAAATCAGATTACTATGACCGAAACTTGGCCTTATTTGAGGTAACGATGCTTGAAAATTTCATATTTTTGGGGGGTCAACCTTTTCAGCTTTCCAGAATGCTCATCTTGGGGCTTGTCCCACAAGTGGAGTTCTGAAGGACGTCAAGGAGGTTCTGGGTCAAGGAGGTTCAAACCATAGAGCACCTCTGTCGTCAAGCGTGGGGGAACTGAAACATCTCCCCCTGTCTATGTAGTTTTCTGTGTATGATATGACTGTATGTATGTTTTTTATATATTGGGATTTCTTGTTTTTTAGACTTTTTAAATGTATTATTGTTATTTTAGATTCTAACTATTAGATTTGTCACTATATATTGTTGTTATCATTGTTGTAAGCCGCCCCGAGTCTACGGAGAGGGGCGGCATACAAATCTAATAAATAATAATAATAATAGCACGCGGAGCCGTTTCTGCCAGAATGCGAGCTGTTGCCCTAGCTTAGCTCTAATGCTCATTGCAGCTGATTTTGGCTCACATGGAGGTTCTGGGAAGGCGTTTTTGGCTTCCGGAGGGCCCCTGGGGGGCGGGAGGGGGCATTTTTGTCCTCCCCAGGCTCCAGGGAACCCTACTGGGCTTACAGGAAGTTTGGAAATAGGCCATTTCCGGCCTCCAGAGGGCATCTGGGGGTGGGGAAGGCCGTTTTCACCCTCCCCAGGCATTGAACTATTCTTGTGGGCAGTCATTTGTGTGTAATAGTGTGCACACATGCGCTTTTGACACCTGAGGAAAAAAAGGTTCGCCACCTCATGCCTTCAGTTTTTTTAACCTAATTTTACAAAGGTGTGTAAAGACCCTCAGCATCCATAATAAATGTTGTTGTTCAGAAATCATTTGATCTAAAACGAAAAAATATTGATCTAATTTTTTTAAAAAATCAAGTTGTGATGGTCACAACTCCACGGTTGAAATACTGCTCTTTTATTGCATGTGCACATAATTTAGGAAGTACAGTGGTACCTCGTCTTACGAACGCCTCTTCATACTGTTCTGTCTGGGTCACTCCAGAAGCCAATACCAACCCAAAAAGAGAAGCCAGACACACTGGTAAAAGGCAAAGGCAGTTTATATAATTCAAGGAAAACACAGGTAACAGAAAATGTCCTTACAAACAGGAAAAACGCTGGAACTTCAAATATATACACGAAGGGAATAGTCCATGAAGCAATACCAGATTCTTGCTGCCAAGACGGAAATGTAGATAGCAAACAGACGCCTCCCACAAGTCTTCCAGACTGCGAGGCCACAAGCCAAGATCAGAGACGCTGAGAATCAAAACAGGGCAACGCAACTCCAATTGATAACACTCCACATGGCTTCAAGGCCTTGCCTGCCTTTTAAACCCTGCTGATGAGGACCACACCCAAACCCAGCTGCTTCTAATTCAATGGTGATAATATCTCTTTAACTGTTCCTTTTGTTGCTCTGAAGGTCTCTGTCTCATGTTAATGACAGCTTGTGCGTCATCACCTAATGACTCCAAGCTACTAGCTGGGGAGAGGCCCCCCCCCCCCCGGGGCTCTCATGCTGTTCTCCTTCATCCCATTCCTGACTCTCCTCTCCCCCGTCTGACTGTTCAGCCCCCTCCTCTGTGCTGTCATCCTCCTCCGGGCATGGAGCCAGCTGAGACACAGCTGGTCCCTGAGCAGCCTCAGGCTGAATCACAACACATACAAACTTTTCAAGATACGAACCGGGCGTTCAGGATTTTTTTTGCCTCTTCTCATGAACCATTTTCGTCTTACGAACCGTCGCTTCTCTCCCGGCTGCTGCTCTTGTGAGCAGCGGCCGAAACAAGCGCTTTTAAGTTTGTAGGCTCTGATGATCGCAAGGGAACTGGAGCCAGGCTTTGCCGTGCAGGGTCTCCACCCCACCCCACCCATCCCTTCTGCTACCGTCATGGAAAAGTGCCAAGGCATTGGAGAAGAGAGAACGGGCAGCGAACGTAGCAGCGGGTGCGGCAAGAGAGTTCGGGTACAGAACGTAGCAGCACATCAGGGACATATTGAAGAAAGATCGGGCACAGAACGTAGCAGCAAGCAGCAAGTTACGTTATGCCCCTGGCTTGCTGCTATGTTCTCCGCCCGATCTCGCTTCCAAAGTAACCTCTCGCCGGCCACTTTTTTTTAAAGCATTTAAAACATTATGTGCCCAAACTCTCTTCAATATGCCCCTGGCTTGCTGCTACGTTCTTTGCCCGGTACCTCTATACTTTGTAACTCAGGTTCTTATATCACTTGGTAGTAATAATTACTATAAGGTGCTCTACACGTGGCTACCAGAGATGGTTTGCTTACCAGTTCAGACCAGTTCAGGCAAACTGGTAGCACTGACTGCAAGTGGACCGGCCTGCCCACCTGCCCATACATAATGCCGTCCTGTTTAGCCAAGTTTTTGTGTTTGTGCGCATGCGCGAAGAGCGCATGTGTGAGTAAAGAGCATGCATGGGAGGCTTTGCGCCTGTGTGGAGGCTGCACGTTCATGCATAGCGAGCGCCCACACATTTGCAAACTGGTAGGGAAGGTAAGTAAAAACCACCCTTGTCATCTACCTTTAAAGACTATGTTGTCTCTGTTTCCATGAAAATAAGACGTACCCCGAAAGTAAGGCATGTCAGAGGTTTTGCAGAATTTGCTAATATAAGGCAAACTCCCCCCCCCCCCCGAAAATAAGGCGTAATCAAGTTTACATACGGTACGGTGGAAAATAATATGGTACCATTCAAAGCTGTTCATAGCGGTACCGTAATAATGTGGTGTCCCCTGCTGGCCCCTTCCATCGTTTTGTACCGTCCAGTACAGCAGACACAGTCTGCTGCTGTCTCACCGCCATTACAGTCTCCACTACAGTGCGTAGACTGTAGTTCCTCTGGTGGCCGGAAGCTGCAATAGCGGGAGTATACTGTTGTACCGTATAAGTGCCGTCGTTTGTGTGTGTGGGTGCCATACTGACAGGTACCGTACCGTAATCAGTGTACCGTACGGTACACTTTCTTTGGGGGGTGTCAGCTTTTCTGCCTGTGAATTTGTCTTATTTGAGAAATATAAGGCACCCCCTGAAAATAAGACGTAGCACAACTTTTGGAGCAAAAATGAATATAAGACAGTGTCTTATTTTCAGGGAAACACGGTAGTTGTTTTTTCTTCTTCTGATCAATCATGTCCAATTCTCTGAGCTTAGACAAGTCCCTTCAGTTCTGTTGCCAGGGTTTTTGAGAGTTCTTTGCCATTGCCCACTACCTAGGGTTGAGTCAAAGTGATTGGCTCAAGGTCATGCAGCTGGTTTTTGTATCTAAGGCGAAACCAGAACTCAGGGTCTTCTGGCAGTTCTGAAAAATTAATATTTTAGATTGCCAAAATTAATCATGATAAATGTTGGCAATAAATCTGCAGCAAGGATGAATTGGCCAAAGGTCCGTTAATGGTTTTTTTAAAAAAAAAAATCCTAATTTTTTTTGACTCAACAGAAGGAATTAATTTACCATGGCAGTACATAAATGTACCAATTTTATTTTTTTAACCCTTTACAAGGCGGGTGTCAGTTCCCTGGGGAGTTTGCACACACAGCCCAGTCCACCAACCAGTGTGTCTCTTTGTCCCCTCCCCTCCAGGGAGGTTCTGACCCGATAGCAACTGATAGTGGGTCTCCAGGCGGCTAAGATTCGGGGCTCCCCTGCGGGGCGCAGGGAACTCTGTGCCCCTTGCCCCGGGCTACAAAATTTTCAAAGTTTACAATGTCAATTTTAAAAAGATGTAGTATTATCAGTGAATAATAAGGTTGTATTTGTAGGTAATTTGTAGGAGAAGGCAAACTGTATCTTGGCTCTACACTTCCTTGGTCTTGCCTTTGATTCTAGGATAGTATTATCCATGCTTGACAGGTTGAAGATAAATGGACTTCATCTCCCAGCCGGCTGGGTGAATCTGGGAGTTGACCTACACCCATGTTCAAGTTGCCAAGGTTGGAGAAACACTGCTCCAGTGTTGGTTATGGAACTTTGGTTCGCATCATAGTAGAGAGTCAATGCCTGGATACGAGCTCAGAAAAGAGAATTGGGTTATGCATGGACGAGATGAGCATATCTTACTATAACTCCTGGGAAGATGTCTACTCACAGGTTTGGGACTAATGACACTTTAAGTTATCTTGAGTGCAGTTCTAGCTGGCTAAGAGAGAAGGATGGGGAGGTAGCTTAATATGGAAGGGGACAGGAAGCTCCTTGTTTATGGAAGCCACTTTATTGGACAGGATCTATAACTCTAAGGCAGAATTCTGGGAGTTGAAGTCCACATGTCTTAAAGTTGTCAAGAAACACTGTTCTACTCAATTATTGTATTTGTTTATTTGACTTATATGCCGCCCAATCCCTCAGGATTCAGGACTGCTTACAACAATAAAACAATACAATAACAAGCTAAAGTCAAATATTAATTGGGGGGTAGTTGGTTCCAAAGAACCGGGGCTGCCACAGAGAAGGCTCTCCCCCACGGGCCTACCAATCAGCACTGTTTAGTCGACGTGACCCGGAGAAGGCCAACCCTGTGGGATCTAATTGGTCTCTGGGAGGTGTGCGACAGAAGACGGTCCCGTAGATAGCCTGGCCCTAAGCCATTTAGGGCTGTATAGGTAATAACCAACCCCTTGGATTGTGACTGGAGAACAATTGGTAGTCAGTGAATGAACTAAAGATCTAAAGCACATGGAATGTTGCAATAAGTCTACAGTAGAATGAATTGGAGATCCATGATTGATTTTTTTTTTTAAAATCCTAAAAAATGGACTCAACACAAGGACAGAGGTAATGGCCAACCATTTCTGAAAAACCTTTCCAAGAAAACTGGGAAATTTGTCCAGGCAGATGTTTCGATCATGTGCCCCCTTTCCCTCCTGTCCTCCAGACTATACAGATGGAGTTCATGAAGTCTTTCCGGATAAGTTTGATGCTTAAGACCTTCCATCATTTTTGTAGCCCATCTTTGGACCCGTTCAATTTTGTCAATATCTTTTTGTAGGCGAGGTCTCCAGAACTGAACACAGTATTCCAAATGTGGTCTCACCAGCGCTCTATATAGCGGGATCACAATTTCCCTCTTCCTGCTTGTTATACCTCTAGCTATGCAGCCAAGCATTCTACTTGCTTTCTCTACTGCCTGACTGCACTGTTCACCCATTTTTAGACTGTTAGTTCATATATTGACAAACCCAACTGGTGCACTACGTAATACTGAAAACTATATCTGTAATATACACAATTATACATTTTTATCCAATCAGTCATAAATCAATAACCTATTTTGCACCTATTTTGTACTACTGTTGATCAGTCTGTTTTTCTTCACCTCTTTACACTCCCCTCCTCCCTCTGTCTCCATCCCCTCCTTCTACCTTCTTATTCCTTCTCTCCCCCTTCCTACTTCCCTCCTCTTCCCCTTCTCCCTTTCTACTTCCTCTTTCTCTCTCTTTAACCTTTCCCTGAGTGATTCTTATCCTAGTTCATCTCGTGTTTAACAGGCTGATGACATATTCCCATACATTTTAAATCTATCGGTGTCTCTTCTAACATCATTGCTTCTGTATTGTTTCTATATCATTTCTGTACATGTAATTCTTTATTCTAGGTATATGTTATTATACCGCCTTCTACTGCACGAATCCCAGTGGCCAATAAGGTCCCACAGAGTTGGCCTTCTCCGGGTCCCGTCGACCAAACAATGTCGTTTGGCGGGCCCCAGGGGAAGAGCCTTCTCTGTGGCGGCCCCGGCCCTCTGGAATCAACTCCCCCCGGAGATTAGAACGGCCCCCACCCTCCTTGTCTTTCGCAAGTTACTCAAGACCCATCTATATCGCCAGGCATGGGGGAACTAAGACATCTCCCCCAGGCTTATTATATTTCATGTTTGGTGTGTATGTTCTGTATGGTTTTTAATTGTTGGGGTTTTTATATATTTTATTATTAGATTTTATCCCATTGTTATACTGTTTTTTATATGCTGTTGTGAGCCGCCCCGAGTCTTCGGAGAGGGGTGGCATACAAATCTAATAAATAATAATAATAATAATATTAATCCAATGCTGCTTCTGCCAATGCATGTTTTCGCTTGTAGGAAGAATTGGATATTCGTCCGAAGGTGTCTTCTCTATTGGGCAAATTGGTCAGCTATACCAATCTCACTCAGGGAGCCAAGGAACACGAAGAAGCAGAAAATGCCGAAGGCTCGAGAAGTAAAGTTCCAAAAGTATGTAGCTTTCTTTAGTTTTTGTGTTTGGTTTTTCTTTGTGATTCAACTTTGCAAGGCCCAGCCAATCGGGTCTCTCCCACGCCTGGTCAGAACGTCCTACCTGTGGGATGCAGGCAGCACACGAAGCCACGGCCCCTCTGGTCCATGGGAAATCCTCTCCCCGTGGAACCGTCTCCCACAGCTGAGCCTGGAACATCGTTTATCGACTGTGGCGAGGGGGACGTTTGCCCAGGTTCGCCTGGTGCGCCAGTTAATACCTTATTTGGACAGGGGGTCTTTCCTTATAGTTGCTCATGCGCTCATCACCTCGAGGATCGACTACTGTAATGCTCTCTACGTGGAGCTACCTTTGAAAAGCGTTCAGAGACTGCAGGTAGGTGTTGGGGTTTTTTTGTTTTATTTATTTATTTGTTTGTTTTCGAATATAACATACAAAAGAAAAAACATACACATACAACATTTGGGAAATGAAAGTTTCCCCACTGTTTAGGTGTTCGATCAGAGAATTTTACTTCTTTCTTTCACATAGTATTAATTTTTAAATTCTTTTATTCGACGTGTTGCTTTGCATAAATTTTTATTTATTTCTTTGTTGCTCTTCTCCGTACTGAAGGAGCGGGTCCAGCAGTCACATGGGTTGCTCATGTCCAATCCGGTGGAACTGAGCCTAGTATTAAAAAAGCTTGCCGGATCCGCCCCTTCCCCAGAATTCGCTCAGTTCGCATATCCTGCGGTTGTATTGTGATAGCTCGTTCAACATTCTAACACCTTCCCTTCGATCTTTCCTTCAAAAAGTAGTAAGATTTATTGTCTTTATTTATTTACTTGCACTAATTGCGCCAGCCGTTTAAAAGAAAAAAAGAAAAGAAGCGGCTCGGCTTTTTTCCTTGGGAGAAGTTGCGGTTTCGTTTCCCCCCGGCGGTTTTGCCGGTTACGATTCCCGCGGCCGCTTGTGGATTCTTCTAATCCCTTGGCCTGGAGGTCCTGGTGCAAGTATTTATCCATTGAATTATTGATTATTTATTGTATACAAATATTTAAGGGCTTATAAAATACCTCCTGCGGAGTGAGACGCCTTCTAGTCTCCTGGACTTAGTCGATCGCTTTTCCCTTAAGAAATTCTACGGAGCGATTTTTTCGGCGCGAAGGCCTTCGCGCCCTTTTTTTAAAATCTAGGCCTCTCGTGTTGGCCTTCTGCCAGCCGCGTAGGCCTCAGTCCACCGCGTGGATCCGGGAGCGGGCCTTGGGGGTCCCAGGCTAAATTCTCCACCGGCTAAGCCTCCAACCAGAGTGCCTTGGTTTACTTAATTACAAAGTTTAGGGAGGCTGGCCCCGCTGGATTTGGGGGCACGAACTCTGGGTTTGCCCAGATTGTCCTCACGTTTCAGCAGCTTCGAGGCCTCGAAGCAGGATCCATTCCTCTTGGGAAGTCCTTGAAATCTTCTCCTTATAATTCAGTTATTGGCTCAGCCTTGTCTTCTGTTAATTGTCAGACTATGGCTACTTTTCCCAAGAGAGGCACAACTAAAGGTCCCAGAGAGGCCAGGCCTACAGGCGATGAGATTACTAGTATCCCCCAGGCCTCTTCCTCCTCTTCTCCAGGGGCCCGCCCCTCGACCAAGGTCACCAGGGCCGAGAAGAGAAGGGACCTAGCCCTACAAAAAATTCATGACAAATCAGCCAAACGTTTGAAAGTGCAGGCCCAAGTAATCAGTAGTCAAGACCCACCAGAGGCCTCTAGTCTGCCTCCTTCTGGGGTCCCTGTGTTATCTCTGGATGAGCCAAACCTAGACAGACCCCAACCTAACCTATGGGGCATAGGTCCAGAGGAACCAGATATTATTGAAGATTCCCCCCAGCCAGGATCCTCCCGGGCCTTTAGGGATTCTTCTGCCATTTCTGCTGATATTTCCAGTTTACCTCCTGAGTTCCAATCTATTTTTGCTGTGTTGTCCAAAGCCATTGATGCCAAACTCTCTACCATCAATGAGCTTCCCTTACCTCTTCCTCCTTCTCGTTCCTCCCGCCCCTTGGGTTCTTCCCCAGCGGTCAGAGCTCCTATTCAGGATGATTCAGAATCCTCCCAGGATGAATATGAGGATGTAGAGGAGGATGAAGACCCTTTTCAGGGCTTATCAGAGGATGAGGAATCCCAAATAAAGGTCCCTCCTCCAATTACTATTTTTCCTTCTCAACTATTCAAATCTCTCCTCCTCAAAGCTAGAATTTCTACGGGATTAGCGGCCCAGGAGAAACAAGCCTCCACTTCCACTGATCCCCCGGAGGAGAATCTACCTTACTTCACAGAGGAACAGGAGGATAACGAGGTAATTCCTATGCCTAAATTGTTTAAAGATGCCTTACTCAAACAGTGGGATTTTCCAGCCTCTGGCCTTAATCCCTCCACCAAGGACAGAAAGTTGTATAAACTCTCCTCTTCCTATGAAGAGCTTCTATCCTTTCCCAAACCAGATGAACCTGTCAAGATTCTTCACTCGGCAGCGGCTGTGCCAGGCGAGGCGGAGGAAGTCCTCCGCCCAGAGGACAAGCGCATCGAGCAAATGCTCAAAAGAGGATTCACCGCTGATTCCTGGGCCATTAAAAGTTCTGCAGCGGCCTCCTTCTTCTCCAGAGCCATGCTGCTGTGGCTTCGCCAACTTCAACAGCACATTCCTCCCGATGACTTGAGAGGTCAACAAGACTTCAACAAGGTCTTTGCAGCTGCCCAGTACGTGGCTGATGCCACCTTGCAATCTACTAGATTTTCTGCTAAGTCTATTGCAGCTTCTACAACGGCAAGAAGACTCCTATGGATTCGCCCTTGGCAAGCGGGAGTTCGCCAAAAGTGGCAGTTATCCCAGGGCCCCTTAAAGCGCGACCTTCTCTTTGGTGATCTTCTGGATCCACTCCTCACGGAGACCACGGACAAGAAGAAGGTTTTGGGTCCAACCACGAAAAAGGTTACCAAAACGCAGTCCTTTCGTCGCCCAGGGCGCCAGCAAGATCAAGCGGCTTCCTATCAGAGATCTCCAGGTCAGTATTCCCCCCGCTTTCGTTCCCAAGGCAGGAACTCCAGGGGTAGAGGGTTTCGTTTCCAAAGGGGAGCTTCCTCTAACAGGGCTTCAAAGAAACCTAGATGGTAATCTTACCTCCATTCCCATAGGGGGTCGCCTAGCTCATTTCGCCTCTAATTGGCGTCTCACCTCCAAGGACCCTTGGGTCATTGACACTGTTCAATCAGGCCTTCTTTTAGAATTTATTTCTCCTCCCCCAAAACGTTTTATTTCCTGCCCTTCTCCCAGGTCATCCTCAGATTGTAACCGTATGGAGGAGGCCATTTCTCATCTATTGTCCATCAGAGCCATTCAACCGGTCCCTTCCGGTCAGAAGGGCCTAGGTTTTTACTCCATCCTATTTATGGTTCCAAAGTCCTCCGGAGGTTGGAGAGCCATTTTGGATTTAAAGAAACTAAACCTATTCATCAAATATAGGAAGTTTAAGATGCACTCCTTGTCTTCTATTTTGGCCGCCATTCACTCGGGAGATTTCATGGTCTCCTTAGACCTCACTGAGGCCTACCTTCACATTCCTATAGCCAAGTGCCACAGAAAATTTTTACGTTTTTCCTTTCAAGGCAGGCATTTCCAGTATAGGGCGATGCCTTTTGGCCTCTCCTCGGCCCCTCGGGTCTTTACAAAGCTCTTGGGGTCCCTGGCGGCCTATATCCGGGCGTCTCCCATCCACATTTTATGTTATCTTGATGATATTTTAATTCATGGGAACTCCCTAGAGAGAGTGAAAACAGACCTTTCTGTCACCATGTCAGTCCTCCAGGACCATGGATTTTCCATCAACTTTGATAAAAGTCACCTCCAACCTTCCACTTCCATTTCTCACCTGGGATCCATTATTGATTCAAAATCCTCCCAGGTTTTTCTCTCTCCCGAGAGAAAACTCAGTATAGTGGAGTTAATTTCTAACATTTTATCTAATCCTTCAGTATCCATAGTTACTCTATCTTCCCTTTTGGGGAAGATGGTGTCATGCATAGGCATCATTCCCTGGGCTCGCCTTCATGCTAGGGAACTCCAGTGGCTACTGTTGCCTTTTCAGAGATCGGGGCACAGCAACTCAAATCGACGCATTGTCATCCCACTGAGTGTTCGCAGATCCTTCAAGTGGTGGAAGTCCCCGGCCATGGACAGAGGATCCCCGTTCAGGTGCCCGGATCAATTTGTCATCACCACAGATGCCAGTCTATCGGGATGGGGCGCCCACGCCCAGGGGATGATAGCCCAGGGCACGTGGTCCCCGGAGGAAGCTTCCAGGCCAATCAATTGGCTAGAGTTAAGAGCCGTTTCCCTGGCTCTGAAGCATTTCTCTCCTCGCATTCCCAACCGGCACGTTCTCATTCTCACCGACAACATTGCCACAAAAAGCCATATCTGCAGACAGGGGGGCACGAGATCCAAGGCTCTCATGAGGGAGGCCCTCAAGTTGGGCCTTTGGGCGGAAAAACATCTCCAGTCGCTCCTAGCCGATCACATCTCGGGGAGTCTCAACGTCCAGGCGGATTGGCTATCCCGAGCAACGATAGACCCAGGAGAGTGGAACCTTCATCAAGACCTGTTCCATCAAATCACCCTCAGATTCGGCCTACCAGTCCTGGATCTCTTCGCGACCAATGCGAACGCCCAACTCCCTCGCTTCTATTCCAGATTTCCATCCCCGGGAGCGGAAGCAATCAATGCCCTCCGGAGTCCATGGCCTCCAGGCCTACTCTACGCATTTCCTCCAATTCCAATCCTCCCGGACGTGATTCACAAGGTCCTCACCGAGAGGGCCCGAGTAATCTTAATCGCCCCTCATTGGCCCCGCCGGCCCTGGTTCGCGGATCTCCAACAGCTGTCCGTCCAGGACCCTTGGCGACTCCCCGTTTCGGGGGATATGCTGCGGCAGGGGGCCTCTTTCCATCCAGACCCGGAGTGGTTCCACCTCACCGCCTGGCTGTTATCAGGAGAGATTTAGAACTGCGTGGTCATGACCCCGATTCAGTGGAGGTCATTTTAAAGGCCAGGAGGGGCTCGACCAATCGAATCTACGACCACACGTGGTCCAAGTTTCACCAGTGGTGCCTACAGGAAGGTTTCTCCCCTCTGTGCATCCCCATACACAGAATTATTTCCTTCCTTATGCAAGGCTTCCATAAAGGACTTTCCACCAGCACCCTCCGGCGTCATCTGGCAGCCATTTCATCTGTCCTAGGGGGTCCCCGCAGACAGCCTCTCCGATCCTTCCCTGAAGTTCAGGAATTCCTCAAGGGCATAGCCAACCTCAGACCTTCCAAGGTCCACAGGTATCCATCCTGGGATTTGCCACGGGTTCTTCATTCCCTCACGCAGGCACCATACGAACCCCTAAAATCGGCGTCCCTCAGGTACCTATCCTTTAAGGTAGCTTTCCTGGTGGCTATTACCTCTGCCCGACGCATTTCGGAGCTGGCTGCCCTCTCAATCAGGCAGGACCTTTGCCAATTCCATCAGGACAAGGTAGTCTTGCGACTGGACCCCACCTTCTTACCCAAGGTCAGTTCCATGTTCCACAGATCTCAGGATATTGTCCTACCTTCCTTCTGCCTCCAACGAGACCATCCCTTGGCAATTAGATGGCACACCCTGGATCTCACCAGAGCGCTGAGAATATATATCCAACGCACAGGACCCTTTCGGAGGTCAGAAGCACTTTTTGTAGCCTATCATCCCAGAGTCATGGGGGCCAAAGTGTCTTCAACAGTAATAGGCCGTTGGATCAGAGGGACTATATCTAAGGCCTATGAGTCGGCCTCCCTCTCAGTTCCAAGGAACATCACTGCGCATTCCACCAGGAGCGCAGCCACCTCGGCCGCTTGGGCGACTCAAGCCCCGTTGGAGGAGGTCTGCAAAGCAGCCACTTGGGCCTCGCCAAATTCCTTCATCAGGCACTACAAAATTGATTCTTACGCTTCAGCGGACGCTGCCTTCGGCAGAAGGGTACTCCAATCCGTTATCTCACACGATAGCAAGCTAATCCCACCCTAGGGACCATCTATTGGGTATGTCCCATGTGACTGCTGGACCCGCTCCTTCAGTACGGAGAATAGGCGTTGATTGCTTACCTGAACGCCTCTTCTCGTACGGTGAGCGGGTACAGCAGTCACTTCCCGCCCTTGTATGTGTCTTCTTTACCTTTCTATATCTTTCTTCTTCTAACAATGTGAGTTGAACACTACAGAGCTTCACAACTGAGCCTAGTCTATGGATTCGCGAATTCTGGGGAAGGGGCGGATCCGGCAAGCTTTTTTAATACTAGGCTCAGTTCCACCGGATTGGACATGAGCAACCCATGTGACTGCTGTACCCGCTCACCGTACGAGAAGAGGCGTTCAGGTAAGCAATCAACGCCTATTTTCTTTAACCAATCATAAAATGTTGCCAATATTTTATAATAATCTTTTTGTGTATGATATGACTGTATGTATGTTTTTTATATAATGGGGTTTCTTGTTTTTTAGACTTTTTAAATGTATTATTGTTATTTTAGATTCTAACTATTAGATTTGTCATTGTATATTGTTTTTATCATTGCTGTGAGCCGCCCCGAGTCTACGGAGAGGGGCGGCATACAAATCTAATTAATTAATTAATAAACAAACAAACAAATAAATAAATGCAGCTGCGCGAGCTATCGTGGGCCTTCCTGGATACACCCACATCTCTCCAACACTCCGCAAGCCGTGTTGGTTACCGATTGGTCTCCGAACGCAATTCCAAGCGTTGGTGGTTACCTATAAAACCCTACATGGCTAAGACTAGGTTATGGGACCATTTTTTACCTCACATATCCCAACAACCAGTCAGAGACCACATGGTTGGCCTTCTCCAGGTCCCATCAGCTAAACAATGTCGGCTGGCGGGCCCTAGAAGAGCCTTCTCTGTGGTAGCTCCAACCCTGTGGAACTAATTCCCTCTGGAGATTTGCACTGCCCCTACTCTTCTGGCCTTTCAGAAGGGTCTAAAAACCTACCTTTGCCAGCAGGCCTGGGACCATTGAACTTGACACTCTGCCCCAGCTGATTGTTGGTTTGATAGTTGATGATTGGTATGATTGTGGCTGTATGTTTTCTTTTAAAAGCTGGGTTCTTTTAGTCGAGTTAGGTAATTTTTTAACTTTTTGGACTTAGGATGTTTTATATTGTTTTATACATGTTGTAAGCCGCCCCAAGTCTTCAGAGAGAAGTGGCACATGTCCAAATAATAAATAGAATTGTAGATGGATGGATGGATGGATGGATGGATGGATGGATGGATGGATGGATAGATAGATAGATGAGATAGATAGATAGATAGATAGATAGATAGATAGATAGATAGATAGATAGATAGATAGATAGATAGATAGATAAAAAACAACTCCCTGGTGCCCAGAAGATTGGGGATCTCTGATTTACATGGACAAAAATACAAGCTCTAATGAAGCCCATGAATTGTAACCAATCCCTTGGCTAAATCTCCATGCACTTACAGGTGACCTTTATAAGAAAAGGACAAGCTTTGGATTTAGAAGGATTATTTTTTGTCCCAGGAGATGACTTGCCTGAGCAAGGGGCATCTCTGAAGAGAGGGAAAGGGTGCTTGGACCACAGAGTCCACCATATATAAATATAAATACTTTATTGTCATTGCCAATACAACGAATTGTCATTGACAATGAAAGTCCCGTGACACCCAGAGACCAGTCCCACCACAAATAACAATCAGAAATAATAAAACAAAATGAAATGCCCCACCCACCACTAATTCCCCACCCTGAGCCACCCAAACATCTGCACAACAGACCAAATAATATTGTCAAAGTACCATCATGCATCTTGTTGAGATGTTTTCTTCTCTTTTCCAGTCTCCCAATATGGGGACCCTGATGGGCGTCTACCTGCCATGCATGCAAAATATCTTTGGGGTCATCCTTTTCCTTCGGCTGACCTGGATAGTGGGAACAGCTGGTGTCTTCCAAGCCTTCCTCATTGTCTTAATCTGCTGCTGCTGTGTGAGTACATGGTGTCAGTACTGTATATCTGACCAGTTGGTTTTGCCAATATATAGCTTAAGCCAGCAACGTATGGTTAAGAGAATTAGCACAATGTTGCTTTAAGGGTCTCTCTCCCCCTGATCTCTTACTGATTATTGTTCTGCTAGTTTTGTCTGTGTGGCTGCTGTAGAACTGCTTTGTGCTAAATGCTGGTTTAATGTATATGCATTGTGTAAGTAAGCTTGAAGTTGGTTATATGTATTGATTAAGATTAAGATTAAGCTTGAAGTTGGTTATATGTAGTGAATAAGATTAACTTTGTATACATATTGAGAATATTGCTTACTGTAATATATAAATGGTTAGGACTGGAACTGACTATGCTATTTGTCTACTGTAAATAATATCTGTACATTCGATGTATTTGGTCTAGTTATTTAAAGTACTGCTCATATATGTATGAACCTTAGCTGGATATCTATAACTTCCACTTCTGTCCTCTGTGTATACGCTCAGTAACTCTGCTAACTCCTTAATACTTAACACATGGCCTAGGGCAGGGGTAGGCAAAGTTGGCTCTTCTATGACTTATAGACTTCAACTCCCAGAATTCCTGAGCCAATCATACCAGCTCAGGAATTCTGGGAGTTGTAGTCCACATGTCATAGAAGAGCCAACTTTGCCTACCCCTGGCCTAGGGACAAACCTTCTTTAGATGCCACCTACTTTTTTACCTTCAAACCACACCATGATTTTTTTCCATAACCTTCTCGATTGACATATCTCAACGTCCAAATTTATGACCCACCCAGATTCCAGCTGGGTGGGTTTCTTCCCTATATTTTCCTGTGCCTTTTTTTTAAAACTAGAAACCTCAAGGCTTGCGAGATGGAAACTACAAACTCAACAAATTGGTTGGATAAACATGTACTTAGAATCAAGGAATTCTAGATCCAAGACTGAATTTGATGTTCTGTTGGCACATTCTCCTAGTTCTCTGCTTCTTCCATTCCCTTAAAATAGGCCCATTTGATGCAAATGAAGGGAACATTAAAGGAGAATATTTGTAGCTCAGGCTTGAAGTATGCAGGTCTTTGGGGGTTTCTGAGCTTGGTTGTTTTGTTGAAGATGTTTCATTACCCAAACTAAGTAACATCATCAATGGAGGAAACATCTATTGACCCCTAAAATCGCTAGAAATCTCTGTGATACTGAAAAATACATGTGTTTTCATCCATCCTGAATTTGATCTTGTTCTGTTCAGCTTTCAGAGATTTGTCCTTCTGTTATATAGACAGTACAGAATCCCAAATCCCTTACATCAGGGGTCCTCAAACTTGGCCACTTTAAGACTTGTGAACTTCAACTCCCAGAAGTCTTAAAGTGGCCAAGTTTGAAGACCTCTGCCTTACATAATAAAACTCTTTTGGGTTTGAAAGACAAACAGCTAAAATATTTGGTCACATCCCTTTGCAAACATGTGGTGTATTTAAATGGGATGGTTTTTGCGTTCTCATAGGTTTAAACTCTGTTGTTGTCATTCACAGACCATGCTGACCGCCATATCAATGAGTGCAATTGCAACCAATGGTGTAGTTCCAGGTACACTATGTTTTGTTTGTCATGGTGGTGATTTTAAAGCTCTTGAATCCCAATGGTAAAAAAAAATGCATGAATAAATGAAAGAAAGAAAGAAAGAAAGAAAGAATGACTTGCTATCAATTTCATGTTGACTACCTAGTTAGATTTTCCCCAGAATAGAGCCTGCGTAGTTAGATTGCAGTATTGCAGGCTAACTCTGCCCTCTGTCAGGAGCTTGATCCTTACCAGCTCAAGGATTCAGCCTTCCATCTTTCTGAAATATGTTCATTCTGTAAACTGCTTAGAGAGAGCACTGTAAAGCAGGGCTCTCCAACCTTGGCAACTTTAAGATTTGTGGACTTCAACTCCCAAAGCAAAGCAAACCTGGCTGAGGAATTCTGGGAGTTGAAGTCCACAAATCTTAAAGCTGCCCAGGTTGGAGACCCCTGCTGTAAAGCATTGTGAAGCGATAGGTAAGTCTAAGTGCTATTGCTATTGCCACCCTTTCAACAGATATACACCCATCACTGCTGCTATTTCTATTGTTATTCTCCATCTTCGGGTGATTGAACCAAAGTCAACCAACTGGCTTTTGCGGCTAAAGTGAGACTAGAACACCCCATCTCCTGGTGAACATCCTCGAGTTGGATATTTATTTAATTTACAGTGGCACCTTGGTTAACGAACGCCTTGGTTGGCGTACTTTTCGGATAACAACCAAATATTTCAGCAAAAATTTGCTTTGGATACTGAACAAAAATTAGGATACTGAACAAATTTTTGGTTATTAACCATAATGTTACACCCATTGTCCTTCACTCCTGCCCCCTCTCCTTACGCCTTACCCCCCCCATTGTCCCTCACTCCCCCCCCTTTACCTCTTGCCTCTCTGCCTTAATCTCCTCGCGGGGGGGGGGGTGAAGGACAATTGGGGGGGGGGGAGAGAAAAAAATCCTCAATTTTCCCCATAAGAAATAAAGGCTGGGAACCAATTAAATCCAAATCCAAGCTCTAAATGGCATTGGACCAGAGTATCTACGAGATCGCCATCTGCCGCACGAATCCCAGCAGCCGATTAGGTCCCACAGAGTTGGCCTTCTCTGGGTCCCGTCGACAAAACAATGCACTCTGGCAGGACCCAGGGGAAGAGCCTTCTCTGTGGTGGCCCCGGCCCTCTGGAATCAACTCCCCTCGGATATTCGAACTGCCCCTACCCTCCTTGCCTTCTGTAAAATGTTGAAGACTCACCTTTGCCGCCAGGCGTGGGGGGATTAATCTCCTTCCCTTCCTTTTTTCGCTGACCTTTATTATGTTTATGTTCAGTCGGACTGAGTGTGTATGATTGCATAGCAGGTAAGTTTTTATAACAATGTATTTTAAATTAGTTTCTTAAATTTTCTAACATTAGATTTGTATTTACATTGTATTGCTGTTATGTTGTTAGCTGCTCCAAGTTTTTGGAGAGGGGCAGCATACAAATCTAATATGTTGTTGTTGTTGTTGTTGTTGTTGTTATTATTATTATTAATAATAATTTCCATTATTTCCTATGGGGAAAATTGTTTCGGATAATGACCATTTCGGTTAACAACCAACCTTCCGGAACATATTGTAGTTGTTAACCGAGGTACCACTTTTCACTTTTTTTTGTATGCGTTTATGTGTGTGTTGTAGCTGGCGGTTCCTACTTCATGATTTCAAGATCACTGGGTCCTGAATTCGGAGGTGCGGTAGGACTGTGTTTCTACTTGGGAACAACATTTGCAGGTTCCATGTACATCCTGGGTGCCATTGAGATCTTACTAGTACGTAGTCAACAAATACATTGCCACTGTATTGAATTACCAATGAACATGTAGATACATTCACTGGGATTATTCCATTATTGCTTCTGCAGATTGAAGCATCTGTTTTCTTACAAGATGCTGCTCTTGGTGATTTCAGATAGCAATAATAGGCCACTGGTAATTCTTTATTTTTTGCTAACATTCCATCTGTCATCATATTTTACTTGCTACCATGCTATATGGGACAGACTGAAGCTGGTATCTCAAAGATCTGGAGACAAACGCTGTAGTTTTCAGCCTTCTGTTTTCTGAATACTATGCATTAAAATGTTGGGATTGCTTGGAATGGAATAACATGGGTTGAATTAGCAACACTAGTTAAATATGGGGAATTACGAGAATTTAAAGAAATCAAAAGAGCAGCTTTGGAAAGCGCTCAAGCAGTAGTGGTATTAGGGTGGACGGATAGCAATAAATGGACAATCCAGAATTGGTACTGGTACATGGTGGACCACATCCACTTCGAAATTATGGAAATAAGATTAAATAACTTTGATGAAAATAAATTGGAGAAGCTGATGGCATGATGGAATAAGGTGGAAAATTATATTTTAAGTAGAATTTATGACGACAATATGAAAAATAAATTCCAAGCACTTTTTGTATGTAAAGAAATGTAAACCGGAGCTAAGGAAGAAATTGAAACTTATTGCAAATAATTTAACCCCGCTAAATGGTGGTGGGGTTTATTGGTGTTGGGCACTTTTTCTTTAAGTATTTTTTTTGTTTGTTGTAATAAAATTTAATAAAAATATATTTTTTAAAAAATGGGTTGCTGTTTCTGCCTGAGATATCACGTTTCCCTGAAAATAAGACCCTGTCTTACATATATTTTTTTGACCCTGAAATAAGCACTTGGCCTTATTGCCATCTTATTTTGGGGGAAACAGGGTAGACTTTGTGCGATCATTTTAAAGAGTAGATGTCTTTTTAGATTTTGGCAGTGCAGAGCTGAGGCCAGAGAGGAGAAGCAGGAAGCAGATTTTTGCCTACTTGCTTTGATCATAGGATTAAAAAACCCCCAAACTTAAAAACGCCTACTGTATTTTTCGGAGTATAAGACACACCACGGTATAAGATGCACCTTAGTTTTGGGCAAGAAAAGCAAAATTCCCTTCCTGCTTTCCTTTATATCATATCAGATTTTAAAATAAATTGTAGTTATTTGCCTCTTAATGTCTCACACTTAGAAAAATATAGGTACGTTGTAAGTGTTAGTGTTGGTGATGATGGTATCATGTCATTTGAAAAGTAAGACCCTCTGAACTGAATGGGACATAATCACCGTTGAGACAACATGGGTTTATAATCCATGTTTAAGAAGTAAGCATGGAATTCTACAGCACATCTTCTCCTTTCTAGAGTCTGTTGGTTAGGTAAAGGCATCTCCACTGCAGAATTCCCTCAGCAGTAGCTTTTCAGATAATTTAGTATTTCTCAACTACAGTGTTCCCTCGATTTTCGCAGGGGTTGTGTTCCGAGTCCGCCTGTGAAAGTCGAATTTCCGTGAAGTAGAGATGCAGAAGTAAATACACTATTTTTGGCTATGAACAGTATCACAAGCCTTCCTTTAACACTTTAAACCCCTAAATTGCAATTTCCCATTCCCTTAGCAACCATTCAGATTATTACTCACCATGTTTATTTATTAAAGTTTATTAAAAAAAATATTTATTAAAGGCAGACGAACGTTTGGCGATGACATATAACGTCATCGGGCGGGAAAATTTGTGGTATAGGGAAAAAACCCCGCAAAGTATTTTTTAATTAATATTTTTGAAAAACCGTGGTATAGACTTTCTGCAAAGTTCGAACCCGCGAAAATCGAGGGAACACTGTGCAGCAATTTTAAAAAGATGTGTTAAAAAATGTGGAATGCTTCACCTGGTGGGAGAATTCTGGGAGTTGAAGTCCACACACATTAAATGTAGGAAGTCGAGGGGTGCTGTGTTTGTTTGTTTGTTTGTTTGTTTATTTGTTTATTTGTTTATTTTTGGGATTTATAGGCCGCCCAAATCCTTACAGATTCTGGGCGGCGAACAGCAATATAAAAACAACCAGGTTCAAATTTTCTTGGTTGAAATTCTGGAAGCTTCAATCTCAAATTGTCCGGTGGCTGGCCTCACATTGGAGGGTGGGGACTGTAGGGTCTGGATGTTGTCTCGACTTCCCCACCTGTGCCTTGGACAGCTTGTTTTTGTTGCCAACACTAAAGTTGTGTTCTTACTCTTTCAGACATATATTGCTCCCCAGGCCGCCATTTTCCATTCAACTGGGGCCCATGATACTTCCAGTGCCACCCTGAATAACATGCGAGTCTATGGGACCTTATTTCTCAGCTTCATGGCGCTTGTGGTCTTTGTGGGTGTAAAATACGTGAACAAGTTTGCCTCGCTCTTTTTGGCTTGTGTCATCATTTCCATCTTATCCATCTATGCTGGGTCAATTAAATCCATCTTCAGTCCACCTTTTTTCCCGTAAGTAGAAGCAGTGGAAGGGATGTGCCGGTGTCTGGAGGCTGTTGGGGCCTGGATGGGTGTCAACAGACTCAAACTCAAGTCTGATAAGACGGAGTGGCTGTGGGTTTTGCCTCTGTCCACTACCCGGGGGGGGGGGGATTATTGATCCCCTCAGAGAGGGTCCGCAACTTGGGTGTCCTCCTCGATCCACAGCTCACATTAGTGTTGTGGTTAGATCTGGCCCAGCTCCTGCCCCAAGGACTGTGGATGTGAGGGAGACATCCACATGCCGCAGGCCTGTTGTGCTTCCGGTGGAATCTGCTGATGAATGCTTCTCTGACCAAGAAGACATGAGTGACAGGGAGGAGGAGAGTGTGGCAGATAGCTCAGAAGGAGATCAATTATCTAGCTCCTCCTTGGATTCTGAACAAGAGTTAATGATACAGCCACGCATGCGGAGAGTGATGCATAGGTAGCAACAACTGAGATATTATTATCAAAGAAAATGAGGCCACCTGTGGTTGGGTGGGGCTGTGGTAATTAGTGAGGCTGCTATAAATAACAGCCTGTGGGTTTGGCCATTGTCGAGGATTATCTGATCGTTGTGTTTTGTGCCTGCCTTGCTGACTTCGACCTTTGTGTGCTGATTTTCCCCGCTTTGAAGCTAAACCAAAGCAAAATGTGTTTCACTTTGTGAAAGAAGGACTATGAATTGCCTCACAGCTGCAAGCTAAGTATCTCAGAACTGATAAGGGACTTGTACAAATTACCAGTTTGTTTGGAGAATAGTGCTCTTTGCTATACAAAAAGAGTGCTTAGTTCATTTGGATTTTTCTGTATAAAGAACATTGTTTTGGATTGTCAAACGTGTGCTTGGTGCACCAATTGCGGCCCTATCTGGACCGGGAGTCACTGCTCACAGTCACTCATGCCCTCATCACCTCAAGGTTCGACTACTGTAATGCTCTCTACATGGGGCTACCTTTCAAAAGTGTTCGGAAACTTCAGATCGTGCAGAATGCAGCTGCGAGAGCAATCATGGGCTTTCCTAAGTATGCCCATGTTACTCCAACACTCTGCAGTCTGCATTGGTTTCCGATCAGTTTCTGGTCACAATTCAAAGTGTTGGTTATGACCTATAAAGCCCTTCATGGCACCGGACCAGGATATCTGCAAGACCGCCTTCTGTCGCACGAATCCCAGTGGCCGGTTAGGTCCCACAGAGTTGGTCTTCTCCGGGTCCCGTCAACTAAATAATGTCGTCTGGCAGGACCCGGGGGAGAGCCTTCTCTGTGGCGGCCCCGGCCCTCTAGAACCAACTCCCTTCAGAGATTAGGGGAAGAGGCTTCTCACATATACAAATGTTCAATATTGTTTTGTGCTCTGGTAGAAGAATGCAAAATAGAATCTATGGTCTGTTTGATCTTTCTATTTCGTCCTCGGTTTCTTAATATATACAGTATTGTTAATATATATTGTTGTCTTTGTATCTCCAAGTTAATAACTTTCAAATGGGTTTTAATAGGAAAAAAACGTTTGAATTCCTAAACCAAAATTGGAACTTTAATTGAAAAGAATGCAACTTGTAAAAAAAAAAAGGTAGAAGGGTCACCCACCCCCTCGACCCTAATTGCTAATATTAGAACTTGGAATCTTTCTCTTGAAAGGGGATACATTTAGCTAAGAGGATTAAGAGGATAAATTTAGCTAAGAGAAAAGTTTCTTCTATCAGCAAATGTTGGTTTTCACCCTTGGTTTTACATGGCTGGCTGCTTATTTTGGAAAATCAGATGGTGGATTTAGCCTTATTCCTGTTGAGGGACGGATTTTTAATGAGTCTTGGCAGGCAGGAATCAAAGTAAAACAAACTTTATTTAGAAAGTAAAAAAGGAGTACATTGTGCCAGGAGCGGCACTTTATCAAGCAGCCTAAATCATGGCTGAACAGAATGGAATATAGATTGGAATGCTTGCTACTACGTAAGCAGGCGGATGTGACATGTAGGAAAGGATAAGAATTGTGGGAGTGATGTATGAGGGGGTGTGATCAGAGGGAAAACACACATTACTCTTTAACTACTGAATGTCTCTGTTGGCTGGCAATTCTCAGTGTGACAATTCCTGCTGCCTTCATGGCGTTTATCAAAAAGAGGTTTAATAAGATTAGAAATAAAGAAATATCCTTGCATATTCCTAATGAACCATTTTTGGCAGCCTTTTCAGAAAAGTTGGGTTAGTGGAAGAGGGGCATATTTCTCTTTGAATAGAAATGTGCAAACCTACACGTGGTGGAAGTGTTGATGTCCTTTTCCCCCTTAGGGTCTGCATGCTAGGTAACCGGACTCTTTCAAGGGACCAGTTTGATATTTGTGCCAAAACGACAGTGGTCAACAATGTGACGGTGCCCACCAATCTCACCAACCTCTTTTGCCCCGGTTACAACACAACCTCCAGCCAGTGTGATGAATATTTTCATTTAAATAATGTGACCGAGATTGCTGGTATCCCAGGAGCGGCGAGTGGAATTTTGAAAGGTAAACTTAACACCAGGGCATAATTGGGGATGAGGAAGTAAGAGCATTGATGGACACACCCAAGGTTTGCAGATTATCCACTCCGTGTACAAGCCCTGTGGCAGTTTGTATGGGGAGGAAACTGAGTCTGAAACTTTAATTATTGGTTAATTATCAGCAATTAAGCAAAGTCACAATGTATATTGAAACGTGCTGGAAACAGCAATGAAATTATAAGAATGTCAGTCGACTGCCAAAAGTCAACTGTTATCAGCACATTGGATAACAAGCATCCAAAATAAGGTTATAAATTCGAGTCATTAGTTCTCGTGTTGAAAGGTACTCACAAATTTCTTCAAAAACCAGGATTTGGATGGATGGATGGATAGATACAATAAATAGGTAGGTAGGTAGATGGATAGATGAATGGATGGATGGATGGATGGAAGGAAAGGAAGAAAGAAAGAAAGAAAGATAAATTGATAAATTGATTTCCCATTTCTGGACAAGCAAGAATACCAATCTTTGGGGCCTAAGTTTATTTTATTTATTTATTAGATTTGTATGCCGCCCCTCTCCGTAGACTCGCATATAGAAACTTTGCTTAGTGTTTAGTAAGGAGGGTTATTTTTGTTGTTGTTTCATTTATTCCTGATGGATCTTGTTTCCACCACCCTAGATAACGTCTGGGGTAATTACTTGGAGAAAGACGAGATCCTGGAGAGAGCAGACTGTCATTCCGCTGACGTTGCTGGAAATAAGAACAACCTCCACTTGTATGTGTATGCAGACATAGCGACCTCTTTCACTATCCTTGTTGGCATCTTCTTCCCCTCTGTGACTGGTGAGATTTTACAAAGGCTGAAGTTTCTAGCTGTATTTTGGTACATTGTGGGGCTTTGGAGCAGTACTGGTCCTATCTGTCTTTTTTTGTTTCCCTTTTAAGGCATCATGGCCGGCTCCAACCGATCGGGAGATCTCAAAGATGCTCAAAGATCTATTCCAGTGGGAACCATTCTGGCTATCGCCACCACGTCTCTTGTCTGTATCCTTTAAACCAGTGTTTCTCAAATAGTGGGGTGAGCTCCCGGAGGGGTGGGGGGCGTGACTCTGGAGAATGTGCTTTTTTTGCCGCAGGGAGTAGGGATTTTTTGCCCTGAACAATAGCACACAGCACAGAGCAGGAGATATGAAGTGCATATAACAAACACTTAAGAGACACCATGGGAAAATATTTAACAGGGATGAAAAGAAAGGAGGAGAGAGACGGAGATAATGAGACAAACGTAAGTCTTCCGAAAGCAAAGATATGACAAAAGAAGCGTATGTAGCGCTTGGTTTCACTCTAACTACGCTGGGAGACGAGAAAAGACCGGTATGTTTACTGTGTCTTAAAAATGTTGACAGCGGACAGCATGAAGTCACTTGCCCCCCTCAAAGATATAAACATAAAAATGTTAAGCACCATTAGGGTTATTGCGCTTATTTTTCACTTTTTCAAGTTCTTCCTTCTGCACAAAACACATGAACAAGTCCTTTTTCCCCGTGATCTCATTCTATTGAAGTCACATTTTGGAGCATTTAGAAGGTAGACAAGTACAGCAACAAAAAAAGGAAGTCCTTCTAGGTATTAGGTAGCTGTCTGAGATGTGATGGGGAGAATGTTTTCTGCGTGATGTTAGACCAACACAAGCCTCATGTTTTTATCTGCGTGTTGTGCAAACACAACAATGGTGTGATGTTAAGCATTACGTTGGCTTTTGTGCGTCAAGTTGTGAAACTGTGGTCTGTTCTTGAGATGCTATAGTTGACTTGAAGGACCTACCGTATATATTGGCCAGGTGCAATAAATGTTGATCTGCTGACGCACAGAAATGATATTCTCATTTTTATGTGTTATGAATATGTATGTAATGAAACCTAAGTGCTATAGTGCATTTAATTGCTCCCGATGTATTTAATTTCAATCTATTACCAAATGCTGGTAAGAAAAGTGGAAGAAGAGGAAGAAGAAGAAAGGGAGGGGGAGGAAGAAGAAGTGGAGGAGGAGGAATGGCATCCCCTTAGAAATAACCAATATGACTTTTGTGCTGTCCTGATCATTGCTACTTTGCTTTGCAAATTGTATTGGCAGAGTCTGACTATTTTTAAAATGTAGCAGAAGATAAGAGAAATGTTTTATGCCTGGTTGCCACAAATGTAGATATTTATTAATTGCATCAAAATTCTGGCTTCCTTAACCTTGATTTGCATCTCACAGATTTCAGCTGTGTGCTGTTGTTTGGAGCTTGCATTGAAGGCATTGTTCTTAGAGATAAGTAAGTATTGTAATTTTTGGACTCAATGATGCACCAGAGTATAAGATGCACCTTAGTTTTGGGGGAGGAAAATAAGAAAAAAGCTGATTGGTGGGTGAATCTGCCTCCTGGAATACCTCCAAACAGCTGTTCCCAGAGGTGAACTTTAGTAACAGGTTTGTTGGTTTGTGCCTTGCTTTTTCAGCCTCTAAAACCTCCAATTGAGGCTTTTTCCCCAGCCCCTGAAATCTCTGTTTCAGAGGATTTTTTTAGCCCCTGAAACTTCGGTTGAGAGGCTGGGCAGGGCTACATTTGATGTGTGAGATGCACCCAAATTTTCACCCTCTTTTAGGGGGGAAAGGTGCATCTTATACTCTGAAAAATATTCCAGATTTTCCTGGAAAGGAGTCAGTTTTTTCTCTGATTATTATTGCTGCTTTCCTTTGCCATATAGATATCTGATTTTTCTTTTTGACAAGCTACATGAAATGTATTTTTGCCCCCTAACAAGCATTAGTGGCTTTCAGTACACAGGACTATTATATGCAGAGCCTGATTTCATACAGATTTTAAAAAGTATCATACCAAATGCTCAGTAATGGCAAAAACTCTAAATTAAAACCTCACTTCTTTTTTAAAAAAAAATATAAAGCAGTTTTCTAGTCTTCCTTCCCCCCCCCCCTTTATTTATTTAGCCTTTAAAAAAAATCATTAATGTCCTTCCTTAGAATAACTACTCTAAACATTATGGTAGGAGAAGCCAAGAGATACTGATAGGCCCCAAATCACCCAGAATTGTTCAGAGATGAGTAAGACTTTGCATTGTTCATTCTGAATTAATCTGAGAATGAACTCAGAGCATCGCTGGCATTCTTGGAGTTGAAATCCACCCATCTTAAAAGTTGGCAAGGTTGGGAAACACTGCCCTACTGTGACTCGGTGCTGGGTTGATATTTACTTTGCTTGCATTATTTATATTTTGCATCTGACAACATCCAGATGGGTTTTACCCGGGACTCTCCCAGAATTGCTCAGCCGGCATGGATTTGCACGTCTTCGTGACGTCAAAGCTCCGCCTATGGAATTCCTTATTGGGATTCCCCACCTTCTTTCTAGCCTCCAGATCGGCCGAAAACGCCACCGCCGATCGCAAAAACGGTGCTCCGCCGAGTGGCAGCGCCCGGCTGTAACCTTCTGAAACAGCCGGGCACTTCTGGGCGGCCTCTGGAACCTGAACCCAAACCTCCGGGTTCGGCGTTCATGAGAACGCCAAGAAGCCCCCCCCCCCCCCCCGGCTGTTTCAGAAGGTGACAGCCGGGCGGCGGCACTTCTCGGCAGCCTCCCGAACCCGAACCCAAAAAGTTCGGGTTCGGGAGAATGCCGAGAAACCCCCCAGCTGTTTTAAAAGGTGACAGCCGGGCGGCGGCGCCCAGCAGAGCACCATTTTGCGATTTTTGTTTCTTTTTGCATGGATTAATCGCTTTTACATTGTTTCCTATGGGAAACAATGTTTCGTCTTACGAACGTTTCGCCTTACGAACCTACTTCCGGAACCAATTAGGTTCGTAAGACGAGGTATTACTGTATCTCAATTCCCCCATGCCTGGCGATACAGGTGGGTCTTAAGGAATTTACGAAAGACAAGGAGGGTGGGGGCAGTTCTGATCTCTGGGGGGAGTTGATTCCAGAGGGCCGGGGCCGCCACAGAGAAGGCTCTTCCCCTGGGGCCCTCCAGACGATATTGTTTAGTCGACGGGACCCGGAGAAGGCCAACTCTGTGGGACCTTATCAGCTACTGGGATTCGTGCAGCAGAAGACACATTAGAAGCATTTGTAAATGCTTGAAGGTCTCTGAGCCATTTCACAAAGACAGCACTTTTATTATTTAACCAAAGTTTTGCAGAATAGAAGCAGACTTTTATGTTTCCAAGAAATTGTTGTTAGATAATGTGGAAACAGATGATGTGAAGGGAGAAGGGGAAAAAATGTGGTTAAGCTACATTGGTATTATCTTACATTCTTAAATGGAGAGAATGGGAAATTTTAGACATTACCATTGCTATCAAGTTGTCCTTAAAGGCTCTGAATCCTGCCCTTGTGTGGTCTAAGATTAAAATGGTATTTATTGGGTTCCTAAGAATAATTTTTTTTTTGGCAACTTGAAAAGCTGAGGTTATTTTGTAAAACTTGAGTTGAACTAATAAAAAGACCAGCTCTCCTGCTGTTGTTTGCTAGTGCCTTATATTTATATTTTGCCTTTTCTCTATAAGAGTTTAATACAGTATACATCATTAAGTCTGTGCAGTAGGCTGGGCTGAGAGACAGCAATTGACCCAGCAACTGTGGTCAAGTAGCGACCTTAACTACAAACTTTTCCAACCGAAGTTCAGCACTTTATATTATGAGATCATGTTAACTTTTACCTAGTTTGTTTACTCTTCCCTTTTGTGAGAGATTTTTAAACAGATGGGGTTCTAGGACAGAATAAGGAGTGTTGATGGTGATGATGATTGAGGAGGAAGGAGGGGAAGGAAAAAGAAAAAGAGAAAAGAAATAAAGAAAAAGATAGATTGACATAATAGACAGATAAATAGATGACAGGTAGATGTAGATATAGAAGATGGATGGGTAGGTAGGTAGGTAGGTAGATGATGTAGATATAGAAGATAGAGGGAGATAGGGATGGATGGATATGGAAGAATAGATATGTATGTATGGATGATAGAGATTGATGGATAGAGAGAGAGAGTAGATAGATAGATAGATAGATAGATAGATAGATAGATAGATAGATAGATAGATAGATGATGTAGATAGAGTAGATAGAGAGAGAGAGGGATGGATGGATGGATGGATATGGATGGATGGATGCATGGATGGATATGGAAGAATAGATATGGATGGATGGATGATAGAGGTTGATGGATAGAGAGAGAGATGATAGGTAGACAGACACAGATAGATACCGTGTTTCCCCGAAAGTAAGACAGTGTCTTACTTTCTTTTTACCCCCAAAAGCCCCACTACGTCTTACTTTCGGGGTATGTCTTACATTGGAAAAAAATTGAAAGGGTCGCGTTCCCGAAGGCATCTCCCCAGAGTCCAGAAGGGCAGCCGCGGGACAGGAGCCTCGTGAGCCCTTTTCCAAGTTCAACCTCAGGGCTCCAAGCGGCGTGCATGCGTGGAGCCACAGATGCGTGTCGGGGAAGCATGTGTCTGGAGGGGAGGAGCCGCTCTGCGCAGTTGGGCAGCCCCACCTGCCTGCCAGAAAGGAGGCGGGCGAAGGAGGGCGCAGCTCCGGCCGCTCGCCTCGGAGCTGGTCGGCCTCACTGGCCGCTTGCAGCCGAGCCTCGGCAGGACTCGGTTGCTGGGACGAGCGCCTTCGCTGCAAGCCGCCGCCCGCTCGGCTCGCTTCAGACCAGCGCCGTCCTTCGCTTTGCCAAGCCGGGGAAGAGGCGGTGGCGCCGCGGCGAGGCGAAGGCGAGGGGCGCGCTGGGAGCTTGGAAGCGACGTCATCGGGCTCCCCCCCCCGGCAATACCCCCGTGTTTCCCCGAAAGTAAGACATATGTCTTACTTTTGGGGTACGGCTTATATTAGCCGACCCCCCTGAAACCCCCGATACGTCTTACAATCAGGGGTGTCTTACTATCGGGGAAACAGGGTAGATATAGATGGAGAGAGAGAAGTAGCTGGAATATGTATATGTAACTGAAGGTTTCTGGGAATATTTCTGGTGTTAACATGTTTCATGGTCTGAAAAAATTTGAACCCCTGCTTGATGTGAAGAGTAAGTTGACTTGTCCTTGGAAAGAGAATTGAAAATCAGATGGTGATATCAAACAATTTCCAATTTTTTTAAAATGACAAATTCTCTCCTCACAGGTATGGTGATGCGGTGAACAAGAACCTGGTGGTGGGCACGCTGGCCTGGCCCACGCCCTGGGTCATAGTGATCGGGTCCTTCTTCTCGACCTGTGGAGCAGGATTGCAGAGCCTCACTGGAGCTCCGCGTCTCCTTCAAGCAATTGCCAAAGATAACATCATTCCATTCCTCAGGGTTAGTCCTTTTTTTAAAAAAAGTGGAAGTTGAGATAATTTAATTTAATTTATTTAACTTCTAAGCCGCCCAATTCCTAGTGGCATACAGTCATAGGCAATATAAAACAATAAAATATATAACATTAAGTAGCACATAATTTGATACATAGATCTAGAGCGGTGTTTCCCAACCTTGGCAACGTGAAGATATCTGGACTTCAACTCCCAGCCCATTACTGGTTTCACTTACCATTGCTTCCGTTTGGGGAATTGGAGCTTGAGGGTGCATTAACAGAAGTATTGTGCATGCACCCACGAGCTCCCATTCCCAAACCGGTAGCAATGGTAAGTAATGCCTCTGTGCATGCACAGAACATTTTTGATGGTGTCCGGGTGAGTGGGCGGAGCCTCCCTCCACCGCTACCAGTTCACCGAACTTGTGCGAACTGCTAGCCAACCACTCTTGATTAACACCCTTTGAATTGGTTTCTGGACTCAATTCAAAATGTTGGTTGTTACCTATAAAGCCCTACATGACATTGGGCCAGAATACCTACAGGACCGCCTTCTGCCGCATGAATCCCAGCGACCGGTCAGGTCCCACAAAGTCGGTCTTCTCCTGGTCCCATCAATTAGACAATGTCGGTTGGCAGGGCGTAGGGGAAGAGCCTTCTCTGTGGGAGCTCCGGCCTTCTGTAATTAGCTCCCCCTGGAGATTCACACTGCCCCACCCTCCTTGCCTTTCGTAAGAGTCTTAAGATTTATTTATGCTGCCAGGCTTGGGGCCATTAGATTCTTGCCCCCTGGCCAATGAATGGGCTGAGAGAAAGTTTTGGTTTTTTTTAGATTTTATATTTAATTAATTGGATTTTAAGATGTTATACACTGTTTAATTGTATGTTGTAATCCGCCCCAAGTCCTCGGAGAGGGGCGGCATAAAATTCCAAATAATAAATAATAAATAAATAATTGTGTGGGAGAGGGAGTAAATTTCCAGAGAAAAATTGCAGACTGTAGGAACCATTTGCAGATAAACCTCCAAGTTGCCTCAACGACCCTCTGAAAGGATGCAAATGACCAGCTGTCTGCAAGGGATATCAATCCTTCCATTCCCCAGTTCTTCAGAACCGGGGAAGCTTCTTGGATGAGAAGTGAAAGATCTTCAAAGAAAAACCTTTGGAAAGTCCAGTTGCCTCCTAAAATAGAAGCTTTGGGACAATTCTGACTTGAAGGCACTTCAACAACCATCTCCAGGAAGTTGTTATAAGTTATCTACAATTTGTGACCTTCTGACTTACAACAGCTTTAGTTCTGAACTTAATTTCCAGTACTTGCCCTGACTCTCAGATATGCTTAAGCTGGCTGGGAAAGAGAGGGGGGAAATTATTTATTTATTTATTAGATTTGTATGCCACCCCTCTCCGTAGACTCTGGCGTTGGAAGTCATTGGGTAGAATGGAGACAGATGCTGCCCTCTTGCAATCGGAAGCTGCTTCTCCACAATTTGGGCCAATTTTCTGTCAAAACATCAGCACCAGATGCTGGATTTAGGTGCCTGTCAAGCTAGTGGAGAAGTTGGTTAACAGCTTGCCACATTATCTATAGATGGCCTGATGTTTATGGGAACTTGAGAGAGGGGATTTCAGGAGGGAACAGGTGCAGGCACAAAGCAATCTTTCCAGTGGTTCAAGGACATCTTATGCCCACTCCCCTGGGCGGAAGTGGAAGGAGGACTGGCCACAGTGGCACAATCTGAGTGGGCAACATAACAGGTTTGTGGGTGGGGGACAAGGGATGTGAACTTTCAACTGAGTGGGGAAAATACAGCAGACTAAATCCAATTAATTAAAACTAAATAAACTACTCTAAAATCATAATTATATTAAAAATCAATCACACCCATTCAAAAAAACAACCATACATAACATTTGTTGGTCAGGGGACTAAGGTCTAATCGCCCCCAGCCTGGCAGCACAAATGAGTCTTTCACTCTTGCGAAAGGCAAGGAGGGTAGCGGCAGTGCGAATCTCCAGAGGAAGCTGATTCCAGAGCGCCGGGCCCCCCACAGAGAAGGCTCTTCCCCTAGGCCCCACCAAGCGACATTGTCTGGCTGACGGGACATGGAGAAGGCTGACTCTGTGGGCTCTGACCAGTCGCTTGGATTCATATGGCAGAAGGTGGTCCCACAAGTAATCTGGACCGATGCCATGTAGGGCTTTATAGGTCATAACCAACACTTTGAATTGTGCCCGGAAACCATGTTCTCATTGAGGCTAAGCTAGAGGCTGCGAGACAATAACTTGTGAAACTGAGGCCAAGGGAAATTTTTGTACTCCTGAGTATGAAACTAATTCTCGTCTGCCTGTGGTACCAAATGGAGAATAGAGACCACAGATGTTTCTTTCAGAAGTGAGGGGGAAAGCCACTGTTTTGACCCAACAGAAGATGAACCCAACAAAAGTCCTGATGAATGGTGCTTAAGTGAATCATCATGGAAGGATGGCATACAAAATATTTTTGCTCTTCATTCTCTGTTTCTCTCACCTCCCCTGTCCCCCAACAGGTGTTTGGCCACGGAAAAGCAAATGGAGAACCAACCTGGGCTCTTCTGCTGACAGCCCTGATAGCCGAGCTTGGCATTCTAATTGCCTCCCTCGATATGGTGGCCCCGATTCTTTCGATGTAAGTTTGCAAGGTATTGGTTTTTAGATGGAGGAGGATAGGGGTGAAATCCAGCTGGTTCTGACGGGTTCTGAAGAACTGGTGGTGGAAATTTTGAGTGGTTCAGAGAACCGGCAACTACCACCTCTGGCTGGCCCAAGAGTGGGGAGGGAAGGGGGATTTTGCAGTATCCTCCTGCCACTTCCCTCAAGCCACGCCCACCAAGCCACATCATGCCCGCCAACCACGCCCACATAAACGGTAGTAAAAAAAATGGATTTCACCACTGGTAGGGGTGAGGGGACTTTGGGCCTTCTGACAAAGCACACGATGCACCATCCACCTTTGTAATTCCATGGAAGTCTTCTCCTTTGAGCGGAGTTGAAAATCTTGAAAGTTTTGTCTCGGAGATGGAAATGGTTGAAATAGCCTCTCTTCTTTTTTACTCTTGGAGAAGCTCAGAATGTTTTTACGGTATGATGTAGCTTACGTTTTTGGAATATGATGGGAATTAAAGATGAGAATACACTACCAGACAATTGGGGAGAGTTTCAACTCCCAACTTCTAGAAGATACCTAGAAGGTTGCTCCTGAAGGTTCTTTTCCAAAGACAATTGGGCTTTCTTGGGTTTTTTTCCTTGAATAAGAAAAAACAAGAAAGTCCAGTAGCTTTTGGAAAAACACTTTTTGAATAGTCATGAGTTGGACGATTGAGACTCTTCATAGGCATCAAGAAGATTGCCCATTCTTTATCATTTCTGGTCCTGTGGAGAAGGAATGATGATGGTTGGAATGATGCATCTGGAGGAATCTAGGCTGAAGAAACTTGATATAAACATTAAGAAATTTTTGGTGCCAGTATCTTAAAAAACAAAACAAAACTGGAATTTAAAAATGGCTGAGAACTTGAGTGAAGGCCAACATTTCATTAGACATCAGCCTTATCACAAAAAGTCTCTCGACAGATCATGCCAGAACTCTGATGTTTGTGAGATGTGGCAGCCTTGTGAGATTTCAGACCTTATTACTAGATTTTGCTTTATTAAAGACAAATATTGCTTAATATCTGTGGCAGGAAGGCTGTTCTGAGTCACTTGGTCTAGTGGCTGCCCGATTGCAAAGGAACATCGGTTATATTGAAGAAACAACTAGGGACATTCTCAGTAGGTTTCTGAGTGTTTCCTGGGATACACTTGGAAAGTACCACAAAATGTTGCAGTCAGAATAAGAAGTGGATTGCGTATTTTGATTCTTTTGGGGATTTATTGTAGGAGACAATTTTCGAGTGCCCCCTAGCGTTCATTCTGACACATCACTGCTAAACCCAAGGAAACTTTATTACTGTAGTTATTTCTCAAGTGGTTATTACCCGTTATTGCCATGGCAGTCTTTAAATCAATCTAATATTTGGTAACTTAGAAAACTTTTTCATTCCTCTGTTGTTTTCCTTTCCTGCATTTTTACAGCAAGTCAGGAACATCTGCAGGGCATGTTAACAAAAGTCAAGAGGGGGCACCACATTGATGTGGTTGTGGCTTTGTTGGGTTTTTAAAGTGCATCAAACATGGAAAATGAGTAGAGCTGAATTTGTTCTTTCTACTTGGGGAGGAGTTAAGATGGAGGACAGACAGCAACGGCTGTAAAGAGCTCCTCCAAAAATAAATTAGGTTTTTCTTTTTTTTATTACACCATATTTTTCAGAGTATAAAACGCACCGGAATATAACACACACCTAGGTTTTTGGGGAGGAAAATAGGGAAAATAATCTTCTTACCAGGTATTCATCTGGTAGCGTCCTTAGCCAGCACATTATTTTATCCCCAGGTTAGGGCTTAAAAAAAACTTATTCTGAGAGAGTAACAATGAAAGAGCTTGCAAGCCAGTAAGAGCTGGGAACATCATTAGCACCTGGAAAGAAACATTCGGAGCAATTACAATAGAATGCAAGTGCAATAGAAAAAACCCTGCAAATACTTAGGGTTTGGAAAACATTCTTCACAGAGAGTAACAATGAAAGAGCTTGCAAGCCGTTAAGAGCTGGGAACATTGTGAGCACCTGGTTTGAGCTGGAAAGAAACATTCGGAGCAAGTAAAGCAATGGGGGGGAGGAAACTACAAAGGCAAGGTTTGGAAAACATTATTTGCAAAGAGTAACAATGAAAGAGCTTGCAAGCTGGTAAGAGCCGGGAACAGTGTTAGCACCTGGTTAGGGCTGGAAATAAACTTACTTGGAGCAAGTTAGAGCAATGAAAAAAACCTTGGAAAGTCTTAGGGCTTGAAAAAAAATTCTTTGCAGAGAGAAACAACGGAAGAGCTTGCAAGCTGGTAAGAGCTGGGAACATTGTTAGCACCTGGTTAGGGCTGAAAAGAAACTTATTTTGAAGTAAGTTAGAGCAATGAAAAAAAAACTGCAAATACTATGGGCTTGGAAAACATTCTTTGCAGAGAGAAACAATGAAAGAGCCTGCAAGTTAAGAGCTAGGAAGATCGTTAGCACCTAGCTAGGGCTGGGGGGGGGAAGCTACATTCCGAGTATAAGATGCACCCAAATTATCAGCCTCTTAGGGAGAAAAGAGGTCTTATACTCTGAAAAATACGGTAAGTATTTATATATTTTTAACTCATTTTTAATCTATACCAGACTTTTACAAAAGCACATATAGTGTGCAGTTTGTTTTAGATAAATTTTTATGTCCACCTTGGCATTTCTGACTATACCCTTCAGAAACCCTGGCTGCAAATAGTACATAGCAGGAATTGCTACAAAAAGCAAACCAACGTTCAAATAAAATTTAGAAAGAAGAAATGGACAACTGCCAACTTCCATGCACTGATCTTTTCTCCTCTTTTGTCTTCTTTGCCACCCCAAAATTAGGTTTTTCCTAATGTGTTACCTGTTTGTCAACTTGGCCTGCGCAGTGCAGACTCTCTTAAGAACTCCCAACTGGCGGCCCAGATTTAAGTATTACCACTGGTAAGAGTTTTTGGAGTAAATGTGCTAGGAGGGGAGAGTTGCTTCTAAAATTGACTTCATGATCATGAGATGAGTTATGAGTCAAAAGCCCGAAACACTTGAGAATTTGTGAAACCAGAAGTGCTTGGAAAATGTCTCTTAGCCTATTATGTTTTTCTAGCCTGGTTTCATACCTTATTGTGTCTCATTAGCAATAGTAATAGCACTTGACTTATATACCACTTCACAGTGCTTTACAACCCTCTATAAGCGGTTTACAGAGTCAGCCTATTTGCCCCCCACAATCTGGGTCCTCATTTTACCCACCTCGGTAGGATGGAAGGCTGAGCCGACCTTGAGTCAGTCAGGATTGAGCTCCTGGCAGAGGGCAGAGTGGACCTGCAATACATTCTTAACCATTGTAATCATGGATGGATGGATTTGTTTTATTTATTTATTTATTAGATTTGTATGCCGCCCCTCTCCGCAGACTCGGGGCGGCTAACAACAGTAAAAAGACAATGTAAACAAATCTAATATTAAAAGTAATTTAAAAAAAACCCAATTTAACGAACCAATCATACATACAGACATACCATGCATAAATTTTATAAGCCTAGGGGGAAGGGAATGTTTCAATTCCCCCATGCCTGACGACAGAGGTGGGTTTTAAGAAGCTTATGAAAGGCAAGGAGGGTGGGGGCAACTCTGATATCCGGGGGGAGTTGGTTCCAGAGGGTCGGGGCCGCCACAGAGAAGGCTCTTCCCCTGGGTCCCGTCAAACGACATTGTTTAGTCAATGGGACCCGGAGAAGGCCAACTCTGTGGGACCTAACTGGTTGCTGGGATTCGTACAGCAGAAGGCAGTCCCGGAGATATTCTGGTCCGATGCCATGAAGGGCTTTATAGGTCATAACCAACACTTTGAATTGTGACCGGAAACTGATTGGCAACCAGTGCAGACTGTGGAGTGTTAGTGTAACATGGGCATATTTAGGAAAGCCCATGATTGCTCTCGCAGCTGCATTCTGCACGATCTGTAGTTTCCGAACATTTTTCAAAGGTAGCCCCATGTAGAGAGCGTTACAGTAGTCGAGCCTCGAGGTGATGAGGGTGATCTATAGAAGAAAGGGCAATAGCACTTACACTTATATACCGCTTCCCAGTGCTTTACAGCTCCATCTAAGTGGTTTATAGAGTCAGCTTATTGTCCCCCAACAATCTGGGTCCCCATTTTACTGATCTCGAAAGGATGTATAGTCTGGAGGACAGAAGGAAAAGGGGGGACATGATCGAAACATTTAAATATATTAAAGGGTTAAATAAGGTTCAGGAGGGAAGTGTTTTTAATAGGAAAGTGAACACAAGAACAAGGGGACACAATCTGAAGTTAGTTGGGGGAAAGATCAAAAGCAACATGAGAAAATATTATTTTACTGAAAGAGTAGTAGATCCTTGGAACAAACTTCCAGCAGACGTGGTAGATAAATCCACAGTAACTGAATTTAAACATGCCTGGGATAAACATATATCCATCCTAAGATAAAATACAGAAAATGGTATAAGGGCAGACTAGATGGACCATGAGGTCTTTTTCTGCCGTCAGACTTCTATGTTTCTATGGAAGGCTCAGTCAATGTTGAGCCTAGTGAGATTTGAACTGCCAAATTGCAGTCAGCCGGCAGTGAGCAGAAGTGGCCTATAACACTACAGTACACTCTACCCGCTGCACCACCTTGGCTCATTAATATTGATAATATCTGCAACCTGAATGTGTAAATAAACTGTTGTAGAATCTGCAAAATCTTGCATTGCCACTAACACAGGTTCTCTGGAATCCTGCCATCTGTCATTCTTCAAGAAATACTTGCATGTATGGAACCCGCCCTGTCATAACCTAATAACATTCCATGGTTTATTTTCCTAGGGCCCTGTCCTTCTTAGGGATGAGTATCTGCCTTGCCCTGATGTTCATCTCCTCCTGGTATTACGCTCTAGTGGCCATGCTCATTGCTGGCATGATCTACAAGTACATTGAGTATCAAGGGTAAGTAAATTTATGCATGGTATGGTTGTGTGTATGTTTGGTTTTATAATAAGGGTTTTTAGTTGTTTTAGTATTGGATTGTTACATGCTGTTTTTATCATTGTTGTTAGCCGCCCCTAGTCTACGGAGAGGGGCGGCATACAAATCCAATTAATAATAATAATGATGATGATGATGATAAAAGTAATTTGGGGCATTTTTTTATTATAATTTTTTTATTAAGAATATTAAAAAGTAAATTGGCATATACAAAAATGAAAGCTATACATAAAAAACAAAAAAAACCCAAAACAACAAAAAGCAGAAGCAAAAAAGGAAAACATCACATTTCTATCATAACTACCGTTCATATTCAATACTCATTGTCAAACCTACGCAGTTACACAGATCATTTTCTTTTTCTACATCAAAAATTTAACAAATCTCATTCATCATGGTAATATTAGTAATGGTAGTGGTATTTTCCAAGAAACAATGTCAATTATCAATTCTATTCCTACCTCCACTTCTTTACTCAGTCTTTTCTACAAAATGTTACCATTGTCTATAAATTCTCATTTATATTACTTCTATACTACTGATCTTAATTTATTTCATTATAAAATAATGGAAGTAATTTGATTTAAAGTAGATGGAGGGATAAAATTGTGAAAACTGGACACCTAAACCCCAACTGGTTCCATCTAGACCAGGGCTGGAGATTTTGCAGTATCCTTCCCTTGCCATGTCCAACAAGCCACGCCCAGTAAGCCACACCCAAAGAACTGGACATAAAAAAAATTGAAACCCACCACTGTATTGCATTATAGATTTATTCAAGCCTAAAACCAAGAATCTGGTCAATTAAAGTTGAGTACCAAATTGGCTGCAGATAAAGGTAATTGGAATTCAGGAGGGTTTAGACTTGGACTCTTTGTGGCAGTGCAACGATTCTAAGCTGATGATGCATTTAACACTACCCCCAGCTCTGCCTGCTCTTCTACAATTCTGATGCTCTTTATTTATTTATTTTTTAAACTAGGGCAGAGAAGGAATGGGGCGATGGGATTCGGGGCCTCTCTCTAAGCGCTGCCCGGTACGCTTTGCTGAGATTGGAAGAAGGTCCTCCCCATACCAAGAACTGGAGGTGGGTTCTTTCAGCTTAAAGTAATTTTGAAGTTGATTGGGGCATGAATGAGTGTGAGTGTGTATGCATGGTTTTAAATGGGTTTTAGATTAATTGGGGTTTTAAATTATTTAATACTGGACTTTGTATTTGAATTTGTTTTTCTATTTTATACCTTTATATGTTGTAAGCTGCCCCGAGTCCTCGGAGAGAGGTGGCATAGAACAGTGTTTCCCAACCTTGGCAACTTGAAGATATTTGGACTTCAACTCCCAGAATTCCCCAGCCAGCATTCGCTGGCTGGGGAATTCTGGGAGTTGAAGTCCAAATATCTTCAAGTTGCCAAGGTCGGGAAACACTGGCATAGAAGACCGAATGAATGAATGAATGAATGAATGAATGAATGTATGTTATGTAGGTTTTTTAATGCATTAAAATGCATATTATTAATGCATTATTGTTAATGCATTCCTGACTTCATCATCACTTCTCTGTGATTCAGAATTAGTCAACTTCTCTTTGGGGGCTTGATTTTCTGCAGTTGCTAAACTTTGAGGGACTCTGAAGTCATAAGAATAGAAGTACAGAAAGGGAATTCCCGGAATGACAGAATATTTGCGACACAAATAGAATGCCTTTCATGGTGTCTCAGGGTCCTTAAAAATCAAACCAGTTTGCATTAGATTTGGCTGAGAACAAACCTTCTGTGTGTGAAACAAATTGCAAGGAGCCCAAAGGAGCCGGGGGCAAAACACTGAAATTTCTTAAAGTCTCTTGGGCACAGCCAGAAGGAAGGGCCGGTCCTCTGCAGAATGGTATTAATTTATTCCAGTTTGTTGTCGGAGCGCATGACCTCTGTCTATCAAAATTCACCCCCTTTTCTTCCTTCTTAGACCCCAACTGTTGGTGTTGCTGAAGCTGGATGAGGACTTGCATGTGAAATACCCCAGACTCTTGACGTTCGCATCACAACTCAAAGCTGGCAAGGGGTTGACCATTGTAGGGACTGCCATACAAGGGAACTTTCTAGAAAGTTATGGAGAAGCTCAGGCAGCTGAGCAGGTGAGGCTTGCCGAAAACAGGGGGGAGGCAGGAATGGGCTGCTGCCCCCCACGGGAGGGTGTAGTGGGGATAGTAGGTTTATGCACTATTTATTGAATACTTTAGTGTTTTTTCATTGTCCTTCCTTCTCTAATACCTTAGTATGATCCTTAATTAATTCATTGCATGGGTATACTGGGTATATACATATAATGACAATAAAGTATTTATTTAATTATGATTAATGTTGGGTGAACCCAATGAAGTTTGGGTTTGGCGAACTCACCCGAACTTTGCCGTGAAGTTCGGATGAGTTCACCGAACCCGAACCTGAGAATCCGCAGCACCGCTGCGGCATCCTTTCCTGTAAAAATAAACAAGGAGGTGGAGAATTCCCCACCTCCTTTTGCTTCTTTTTATTTTTACAGAAAAGGATGCCGCAGTGGCACAGCAATCAAAAGGAGGTGGGGAATCCCACGATGGGATTCCGGGGGCGGGGCTTTGACGTCACGGAGGCTCCTTCCCCATTTCAGCCGGCCAGGAAGTAGTCTCTGTGACGTCAAAGCTCCGCCCCCAGAATCCCATCGTGGGATTCCCCACTCTCCTCCCGGGTGGCGGCGTTTCGCGGTGTTCGAGCAAATGCCAAACCCGAACTTTACCTGAACTTTTTAAAAAGTTTGCGTTCGGCATGCCGAACACTGCAGAGTTCAGCAGGAACCCAAACTTTTCAAGTTCGGTTCACCCAACATTAATTATGATCCTTGATTACTTTTAAAATAGGAAATAATTAAATAGTATGTTTTTACCCATAACACTTTAATCATTATCTAGAACTGAACTTTTATAGCAGTTAAAGAAAATTGAGCTACTTGCCTAATTTGTTATCATACTGAACCTTATGGATTCAGTATAACACCTTAAAATGTTACTGTGCTCCTCAACAAATAATGCTATCTATCATTTGTCCTTTTTGTGGCTATTCCAATAATGTGACTTAATCAACTGAAAAAGAGTCCAAACACCTATTTTAAAACTTACCTTGGTCGGTAAGCCACTCCCACCCAGTCACATGACCTTTAAGACATCCCCCACCTGGTCACATGGCCAGCAAGCCACCCAGTCACATGACCATCAAGCCACACCCACACCGTGGCAGTAAAATTTTGGCAGCCCATCATTGGGTGAAGGATGAAGCCCTGAGTCTACGGAGAGGGGGGGGATACAAATCAAATAAATAAATAAATAAATAAATTCTGTCTCCTGGAATCTTGGACCAAAATGTTTATAACATATTTCCGTCCACCAGAATGAAAGTTCAATGGCAGATCAACCAACCAACTTCTCTTTCAGCATTTCAAACCATTCATTATGTGCGCAATAGCTAAATTTTGTGTTGCTGCGATGAAAGCAATATTAAAGTTTATTGCAAACATCAAAACCAGGAGTACACACAGATAACCGATTCAGTTAGATTCGTTAACTTCTTTATAAACATAATAACAGATGAATTTACAATACTATTAGCAGAGTTCTTCTTCAATGTAGGTACAAGAAAGCAGGTACAAGCAGAAGAGTTAATTTCATTTCAGCAGCAGACAAGCACATAGTGGACAAGAGAGCAGAGTAGACTGAGCCACATCCAGCCTTTCAGTTTCAATTCTCTGCACAGACTAGAAGTGGTTAGCTCCTATTGGCTGACTTAGTTGCTATGCCTATTCATTGGCTAACCTTATTAACATGGCTCTCCCAGTTCATAAATATCTTACTAAGCAAAATGTCATTGGTTAAAGACACATTTATTTTTGCTTTAAACATTACTTCGGGTTGGATACATCTTAACTAATCAATTGTGGGGGATATATAGTTTTTATTTGTCAGAAACGAACTGTCAAAGCTACTACAGCCAGATTTATTAATATTGTAAACTGCATATTTTAAGCTCATCTATGAACTGCCACAGGTATAATATTTGTGGTATAATTTCAGAGGACACAGTGGTTAGAGTGCAGCACTGCAGGCTACACAACGTCCAGGGTCCCTTCTAGCTCCTATTATTCTAGATTCTACATTCTAATCTCACGACTGCAATTTACTTCATCGTGAGTTTTTCGTGTAATCTGCATTCAATTTATTTATTATTTTTAGGATTTGTATGCATTCAATTTAGTCTCTTCCCACCCTATTGTGACTAAATGAATAGTCTTTAAGCATACATGGGTTTAAAATCTCTGCCCCATTGGTCATGTGGGGGCCAACAAATATTTCTAAAATGAAGTATGATTTATCCTCTGTAAAAGGGACAGATCTTTGTGTGTATTAATGGTCTCCTGTCCAGCTTCCCATAATGATGACCCTTGGGTCTCCTTGGTTGTCTTTCCAGACCATCAAGAACATGATTGAGATCGAGAAGGTCAAAGGATTTTGTCAAGTTGTTGTGGCCAATAAAGTCCGTGATGGCATTTCACACTTAATACAGTCCTGTGGATTGGGTGGCATGAAGCACAACACTGTAGTTTTGGGGTGGCCCTACGGCTGGAGGCAGAGTGAAGATTCTAGGGCTTGGAAAACCTTTATAGGTAAGTTTCAAAGGATATTGGTTAGCGTTCTTCTTGGCTGGCTTCCCTTCTCGAGCATGATTCAAGCATTGTTTTCCATGGTGAGTAGTAGAAACGAATTACAGTGGTACCTCTACCTAAGAACGCCTCTATTTACGAACTTTTATAGATAAGTATTGGGTGCTCAAGATTTTTTTAGCTCTTCTCAAGAACCATTTTCCACTTACAAACCTGAGCCTCCGAAATTGTAACCAGAAAAGGCAGGAAGAAGTCTCCGTGGGGCCTCTCTAGGAATCTCCTGGGAGGAAACAGGGCCGAAAAAGGTGGGCAGAAGCCTCCATGGGGTCTCTCTAGGAATCTCCTGGGAGGAAACAGGGCCGAAAAAGGTGGACAGAAGCCTCTGTGGTCTAGGAATCTCCTGGGAGGAAACAGGGCCGAAAAAGGTGGGCAGAAGCCTCTGTGGTGCCTCTCTAGGAATCTCCTGGGAGGAAACAGGACCGGAAAAGGCAGGGAGAAGCCTCCATGGGGCCTCTCTAGGAATCTCCTGGGAGGAAACAGGGTCGAAAAAGGTGGACAGAAGCCTCTGTGGTCTAGGTATCTCCTGGGAGGAAACAGGGCCGGAAAAGGCAGGGAGAAGCCTCCATGGGGCCTCTCTAGGAATCTCCTGGGAGGAAACAGGGCCGAAAAAGGTGGGCAGAAGCCTCTGTGGTGCCTCTCTAGGAATCTCCTGGGAGGAAACAGGGCCTCCACCTCCCTGTGGGTTTGTACTTAAGAACCTGGTCATGGAACGAATTAAGTTCGTAAGTATAGGTACCACTGTATTTAGAATTCGAAATAAGGATATTCTGCTGCTCAAAAAGATGGTTAATACTGTTGTGGGTTTGCAAGGATTTCTGTTGAAAACACTGGTATGGATGGATTTTAATCTGAGTAAAAAAATCCATCTGCCCATAAAATTTTTGTATGTGCAATTCTTCCTAAGTCTTCTGTATCCTTTCTTATTCCATCCTTTCTTAATATTTCTTTTAAAAGTGTCTTTGTTATTTCTCTGCACTGGTTTCTAAATTGCCACGATATAAATTCTGGTATCTTGTCAAGTCCTACTGCGTAGCTCTGTATATCCAGACAGATTCTGTTTCTCTGTATATATAAACAAATATGTCTAAAACAATGACCAATGCCTAGCGGGTTTTCAAGCATGAGATATAATTAAAATCCAGTTCTGCAACTAACCAGATTCGACTCTCGGCAACAATGTCTTCCCTCTTTTTTAAAAAATAAAATTCAGATACCGTCCGTTGCACAACTGCAGCCCACCTCGCCTTGCTTGTGCCGAAAAATGTGTCCTTCTATCCCAGCAATCACGAGCGTTACAATGAAGGGAACATCGACGTGTGGTGGATCGTGCACGATGGAGGCATGTTGATGCTTCTTCCGTTTCTCCTCAAACAGCACAAAGTAAGGAGGCTTTTCATCCTTCTGTCTCCTACTCCAACCCCCTGCCCAAGCAGGAGACCATGGACTATTTGTATGTATTTCTTGGATTACATTTCCAAAAAAAAAAGAAACTCATTTTTATTGTGATTAGAGAAGTTGATGATTTCTCTCTCAATCCCCCATAAAGTGACCAGGCTAGATACCTTACTCATTCATGTGGCCCAAGTTCAGATGATTGATGTGGGTGCCCTGTGGGTGGGGAATTGGGAACAATATGTGACCTGTGACTCACACACCTATACAAAGAGGCATTGCATGGAAATGCTGGTGTTTACCAAATGCTGATTAGTTTGTAGTCTTGTTTTTGCTTACGTACAAATATATATATACTATATCTACAGCAGCACGAAGCTTACAATTCGGGTTTTGCCCCGTGTAATATTTTGCATGTCAACGCGACATTTCGGTGAAATCACATTCACCATCATCAGGCTGAAGTTGAAAGCTTCGTGCTGCTGTAAATATAGTTTGTTTGCAACTGCCATTTGTTCCTTATAAATAGTGGTGGGGATGGAGATTTGGTTTGAATGTAGCAAATAGATTGGGTGGCTATGTTTTAATGATTTGATTGGTTGGTGGAATCACATTTAGTTGAAGGATTGACATGGTGATGATTATGATATGTTTTTTATTTAGGGCTGGTTTCCAAATTTCTGGTAGGCGGGACGTGTCATCACGTTTATCCATACAGAGGGGGTGTTTTTCTATCTCTATGGCTTCCATGATTATTCTTTTATATACGTGTTCTGTTTTGGAAAGTAATTTAGTTTTTTCGAAATCAATTTCATGTCCTGTTTTTTTAATATACACAGGATGTATAGAAAGAGGTATATTTTAGTTATTTAGTTAGGGTGTTTTTTTTAACTTCTTCCTTTTATTATTTTTATAAATAATTCAAGGTAGCTAACCAGAGCTGGGTTCTGGGGGTTCACAGGGGTTCTAGCTAAGATTGTGTGTAGTTCGGAAAACCCCTCTCCACACAAATCCCATTCCTCACTGGTCCTGCCCTCTCCTCCCAGGAATCACCACGGGGCCCATTTTGGATGTAGGGCAGTGATAGCGAACCTATGGCACAGGTGCCACAGGTGGCAAGCGGAGCTATATCTGCTGGCACATGAGCTGTTGCCCTAACTCAGCTCAAACATGCATGTATGTCCTGACCAGCTGAGTTTTGGCTCGCCCAGAGGCTCTTGGATGGTGGTTTTGGGTTCCAGAGAGCCTCCAGGGGAATGGGGAAGGGTATTTTTACCCTCCCCTGGCACCAGGGAAGCCTGTGGAGCCTGGGGAGGGTGAAACATGAGCCTACTGGGCCCACCAGAGCTTGGGAAACAGGCCGTTTGAATTATGGGCGTTTGTGAATGCGGAAAAAAGGTTCGCCATCACTGATGAAGGGCGTGTGCAGAGGCTTGAGGAGGCCTACTGGAAGTTTGGGAAGGCCGGAAGCAGGTCTGTTTCTGGCTTCTAGAGGGCCTCCGGTCTGGAGCCTGAGGAGGTCATTTTTACACTCCAAGGGGCTCAAGGAAAGCCTCTGGAGGCTGGGGAAGGCACCTCCCACCCACCGTGATGTAGGAGGCTGACTAGGCCACGCCCCCCATGACCACACCCACTCACCCACCAGGCAGAGAACACCTTGCTAAAATTCTTGAAGCCCACCCCTATAGCTAACATATCCAACACACCTTCCTCCTCCTATTTTTTCCACAGCCGTAAGCCTGTGAAGTGAGTTGGGCTGAGAGCATATGGATGGCCCTAAGACACCAAGCTGGCATTCATGGCTAAGATGGGACTTTCTCGCTTTCTAGCCTGATGACTTAACCCACCAGGCCAAACTGTCTCTCTCATGCTGTTTAGGGGCCTGAAGGGCTGAAAATTTTACTGCCACCCTGTGGGCGTGGCTTATTTTGTGGGTGTGGCTTGCCAGCCATGTGACCAGGTGGGGGTGGCTTGACAATCATGTGACTGGGGTGGCTTAAAGCAGTGTTTCCCAACCTTTTTTGAGCCGCGGCACATTATTCATATTTTCAAAATCCTGGGGAACACTGAACGGGGGGGCGCGAGGGGGCTAAAGAAAAGTTTGGACAAAAAAAATATCTCTTCCTCCATTTCACTCTATTTCTCCCTCCCTCTTTCTCTCTCTTCCTTCCTTCCCTTCTTTCTCTCTCCATCTTTCTTTCTTCCTCTCTTTTTTGCTCTCTTTCTCTCTCCCTCCTTCCCTCCCTCTATGTCTTTCTCTCTCCCTTGCTCTCTCTGCCTCTCTTGCTATCTCTCTTTCATTCTCTCTCTTTCTCTCTCTTTCTCTGTCTCTTTCTCTCTCTATCTCTCTCTCTGTCTCTCTCTCTGTCTCTCTTGCTATCTCTCTCTTTCTTTCTCTGTCTCTCTTGCTATCTCTTTCTTTCTCTCTCTCTCTGTCTCTCTTTCTCTTGCTATCTCTCTTTCTCTCTCTTTCTCTGTCTCTCTCTGTCTCTCTTGCTATCTCTTTCTCTCTCTCTCTTGCTATCTCTTTCTCCCTCTTTCTCTCTCTCTCTCTTGCTATCTCTTTCTCTCTCTCTCTCTTGCTATGTCTCTCTTTCTCTCTCTGTCTCTCTCTCTCGGGTGGGGGGCGCGGGGGGGCTAAAGAAAAGTTTGGACAAAAAATATCTCTTCCTCCATTTCACTCTATTTCTCCCTCCCTCTTTCTCTCTCTTCCTTCCTTCCCTTCTTTCTCTCCATCTTTCTTTCTTCCTCTCTTTTTTGCTCTCTTTCTCTCTCCCTCCTTCCCTCCCTCTATGTCTTTCTCTCTCCCTTTCTCTCTCTCTGCCTCTCTTGCTATCTCTCTTTCATTCTCTCTCTTTCTCTCTCTTTCTCTGTCTCTCTTTCTCTGTCTCTTTCTTTCTCTCTCTATCTCTTTCTCTGTCTCTCTCTGTCTCTCTCTCTGTCTCTCTTGCTATCTGTCTCTCTTTCTTTCTCTGTCTCTCTTGCTATCTCTTTCTTTCTCTGTCTCTTTCTCTCTCTTGCTATCTCTCTTTCTCTGTCTCTCTCTGTCTCTCTTGCTATCTCTTTCTCTCTCTCTCTTGCTATGTCTCTCTTTCTCTCTCTCTGTCTCTCTCTCTCGGGTGGGGGGGGTGCGGGGGGGCTAAAGAAAAGTTTGGACAAAAAAATATCTTCCTCCATTTCACTCTATTTCTCCCTCCCTCCCTCTTTCCATTGTATCTCCCTCCCTCTTTCCTCCCTCCCTCTTTCCTTTCTATCTCTCCCTCTTTCCTTTCTATCTCTCCCTCCCTCCCTCCTTCCTTTCTATCTCTCCCTCCCTCTTTCCTTTCTATCTTTCTCTCCGTCCCTCAGCGGCAGCAAAGAAGAAGGAAGGAAGGCTGTAGAGGGCACCGAGGACAAGAGTGCTCACTCGCTCCCTCACCCTCTGACTTCCCTCCCTCGCTGCTGAAGGGACGAGCGCGGGCACGAGCGCGCGCACAGGCCCGCTGCAAGAAGGGTTTTTTTGCTTTTTTTCCCCTTCCCCTGCCTCACGGGAGAGAGAGAGAGAGAGAGAGAGAAAGGGCAGCGCCCTGTCGGTTCCGAGCGCAGCCAGGGAAAGCGGCCTCGAGCCGAGTGCGAACTGCGGGATGCGGCAAAGGACTCCTTGCCAACCAAAAAAGGGGTGGGGGTGGCGAAGGCAAAGCCTGGGAGGCGGGGAAGGGAAGAGCGGGAGACCCCCAGACAGAACAGCTGAGGGGAAGGAAAGATGGAAGGAGGGAGGGATTGAGAAGCGAAGCCAGGGAGGGCTGAGAGAAAAGGGGAGCGGCGCGAGAGGGGCGGGGCGGGCATTCCCGAAACGGACGGAGAAAGCCCTCTCTTGCAGCGAAAGCGCTCCCAGCCAGGGGGCTGCGAGAGAGGGCTTTCTCCGCCCGTTTCAGGAAAGCCCGCCCCGCCCCTCTTGCAGCCCTTTGGCTGGGAGCGCTTTCGTCCCAAGGAGCTGAAGCCACCGCGAGAGAAGTCACGCCCCAAGGCAGGGGGCGGAGGAGGAGGAGAGGGGGCAGATCGGGCAAGAAAGTTGCGAGTGGGAGCTCCAGGTCGGAGGCACCGGCGGTCCGGCACCAGCAGCGCCCCGCCCAGCTGGAGCTTCCCTAGGAGCTTCGCAGCACACCTGACCGTGTCTCGCGGCACACTAGTATGCCGCGGCACACCGGTTGGGAAACGCTGGCTTAAAGATCCTGTGACTGGCTTAAAGGTGGCCAACTTGACGTTACTCACGTCAGGTTTGGGTTAGGGTTAGGATTAAGGGTGCCTGGCCTCTCCTCACCGCAAAGAGATAGAATTTCCCTATTTACTATTCCTGAACATCCAAAATTTACTATTTAATTCCATGTATGTTATGCTGGGCATCACGTTACAAGCCCCAATTAAATCTGAAGTGGAAATTCAAATACACACTCTCTTATAAGGTAAACAAAGGCAGTTTGTTACAAAGAAAAAATACGATCCAAACCCACTTTTATCAGCCAAAGTGCTCTCCCACAAACCAGAAACTTTGAAGTCTGTGATAAGTCAAAACAAAAGAAAAACAGATAAAGGCAGCTGTGAAGACGTCACAGCCACACACCCCTTCAAGAGTCCTCAAGCCAAACTTAACTGTGAATTGGTCCAAGAGTCCTGGTAAAATCCTGAAACAGTTCAAAGAGTCCTTGTAAAATCCTGACGTAAAATACAGTTCTCTCTCCAAACGGATAAACTCCCACGCCGAGAGGCAACAACGCTGGCAATTTATCAGCAACCCCATTAACCTAATTGCCCCAGCCATAGATGTTCTCCCTTATTTCCTATAATGCTTACGCAGTTGTTCCTTCCTTGACATCAACCTGTGTCTGCGAACATCTATGAATGCCTCCTCTTCTGCATCTAACAATGATAATAATGATGATGGTTCACTAATGGGGTAATTATCTAATGGGCTGCCTGTAATTACCTCCTCCGTTGATCCTACTTCACTTCCAGAATCTTCTTCTGACACAGACGCTTCACTGTCGGAAGCTGTTGGCAGTAAAACCGCCCTCTGATAATATGAGGATTCTCCCACATCAACCCCCACAGTCCTTGGAGCAGGAGCTGGCCCAGAGCCAACCACAACAATGTATATATGTCATATGTGTACATACATATTACACACAGGCACACAAAAATATATGTATGTAGAAACACACTCATGCACATTCAACCTCATTTATTGTGATAGGAAAAACAAACCCAGAAAGGCGGGGTGGGATTTAAAATTTTTCTACCGGTTCTGCATTCCTGACTGTACCCATAGGAGCCCATCACTGACCTGCATATATTTGCACAATGGCCTGAACCTGTCAAATAACCTTTCTATAAAAGCATGTTTTACCAACTTCATTGAACTCTGCAGAATGGACTGAACCGTTTCTGAGAGGATAAGAGGTTTTTTTTACCTCTACAGGTTTGGCGGAAGTGCAAAATGCGAATTTTCACCGTGGCCCAGATGGACGACAACAGCATCCAAATGAAGAAAGATCTGGCGGTCTTTCTTTACCACCTCCGAATCGAGGCCGAAGTAGAAGTGGTGGAAATGGTAATGGACCTCTCCTGTCCTTTGGGGGCTGGTCTAAGTATTGTGAGCCTGGTTCCAACACGGTCTTTATGCTTCCTTTAGCAAAACAGTGACATCTCGGCCTACACTTACGAGCGGACCTTGATGATGGAGCAGAGATCTCAAATGCTGAGGCAGATGCGGCTGACCAAAACAGAAAGAGAGAGGGAGGTATGTCTTCTAATCGCCATCGCAAAATGATGGGTGGAGTGACCATCAGTTGGGTTATTTTTGAAGCAAGGATGGCAAAACCAATAGGCTGTAGGATTATCTATAGACATCTAGGACAAACCATAGAGGAGTCCTGCATTGTGAGATGTTGTAAATCCTCGTACAAAATTATATATAACAATAAGTCACTTTGACCTAGTACCTGTTGTGAGTGGTCCACATCCGGCTCAGCTGGTCACGGATTTTGAGGACCAGGAAACGGAGGATTACGGGCATCTCAGGCCAATGTTATTGCCATCTGAGAGTGAGAGTGAAGGGGAATTAGAGACTGAGGAACCACCAGAGACTGTAACACCCCCAGTTATGGGACTTAGTGAGTCGGAGAAATCAGAGGAGGAGGCCCCCCTATTAGATGCAAAGGTCTAGACAGGAATATCTGAAAAAGTGGGGTTCTTGGTGTTAATCTATGATCTATGGAACCCTTGGTCACGCCTTGTCAGTATATAAGGGACTTCCTAAGAGGAAGGGAGTGTGGCGAACAACATTCCTCATCATGGTTGCTGGAGAATCGAAGCTGGGAGGACTTTCTGAGTCCCAATCCTTCCCCTTCATGTCTGTATTACGTTTTGCACTTTTTCCCTAAAATGTAAGTTTTGTCCAAGCTGCCAGAGAAACTTCAAGGACTAAAGATTTATAGCCCCTTGGCTCACAGCCTGGGCTTTCCTTATCTTCAGCTCATTAGAAAGAAATCACTGCCAGCATGAGTTCCTTAGCATTAACCAATGGGTTGCATGATTTGCTTTGCCAATAGATTTTGCTTATAATCAAAACTTGAATCAGTATGTGTGGCTCTTTATTTCTGATCGGTACGAGGCTTAGACAGACCAATATCCCTTATGAAACCCAATCCTGTTCCCGTGATAAGGTTACTACAAATACAGCAGCTCGTGTTTAAATGTCTAGGGGATTCTCAGCCATCCAGGTCATTGTCCCAAAAGTGCTTTTTAAAGAAGCAGCTGGACTCTCTGATTTATCTTTGAAGATGTTTCATTTCTCATCCAAGAAGTTTTTTCAGCTCTCAGTGACTTGGATGAGAATCAAAACACCTTCAGAGAGAAACAAGAAAGTCCAGTTGCCTCTTGAAAAAGCACCTCTGGAGCATAGCCCAAGTTCTTCTGCATTGCCAGGTCTGCAACGATATTCATCTTCAGTAGATTCCTTTCTTTTATTTAAATTTTATTTAAACTCTCAACTTTTATTTAATTAATCAAGATAAATATATTTCTCTAAAAGTATCAAAACTTTGCTATGATATGTGTAAGCTTCGCTCTCAAATGGTTGCTAATAATTCCTGTTGTTCATTTTATGGATTGTATCTTTATTGGTCATTGGCTGAAATGACATTCTGTCTATATCACGGGTCTCCAACCTTGGCAACTTTAAGACTTGTGGACTTCAACTCCCAGAATTCCTCAGCCAGCCATGAATGATAGAGTTAGAAGAGGCCAGAAGGGTCTCTGCTGATTGAGGAACTCTGGGAGTTGAAGTCCACAAGTCTTAAAGTTGCCAAGTTTGGAGACCCCTGGTCTATATGACTTGGCTACATTACCAATCAATCGTGATATTTTGCTCATCCCAAGATACTCCATATTTATTTCTTGATTGATTGATTGATTGATTTGATTTGATTTGATTTGATTTGATTTGATTTGTATGCCGCCCCTCTCGGTGGACTCGGTTCTTTGGAGAACCACCATTCCCCACCATTTGTTCTTCTAGGCTCAGCTGGTGAAAGACAGACATTCAATCGTAAGATTAGAGAGCCTTTACTCCGATGAGGAAGATGAAGGGGAAGCAATCCCAGAAAAGATCCAGATGACTTGGACCAAAGCTAAACATGACTCTGAGAAGCAGATCGGAAATAATGTGGTGGAGAACTTCCGAGAACTCATCAGCCTTAAACCGTAAGCATACAAGATCTGTGCTGGAATGAAAGCTCTGCTGTTTTTACTTTGACCCAAATCCTTCGGGTCAATAGTGTTGCATAAACGTTTGGTTGAATTGGCTCTGTGTTCATCCTGATGCTTTTATTTATTTATTTATTTTGCTTAATGCCATGAAAAAATATTAGTTATATTGCCCTGGATGCAAAATCTAGCTGGAAGAAATCACCACTACTGCCAGAAGTCCTTAATTAAGGAATGATGTGATGCATCATGTCCTCTCCTGGTTAAATTGGTAGGAGTTCCCAAAAGATCCAAAAACATGGCATTGTCTAATTAAACATCGCCAGCCCTCCTCCTCTTCCTCCTGTCTTCGCTCCCTTCCCCTTCCTTTGCCTTTCCAAAGAGACTTAAATTGAGAATCTGAAAGATGCCATATAGATTGTTGTAGTTGTTGTTAGTTGCAAAGTCATGTCCCACCCATCGCAATCCCATGGACAACGTTCCTCTACAATTCTCTGGAGTTCATTTAAGCTCATACCGACTGCTTCAGTGACTCCATCCATCCACCTCATTCTCTATTGCCTCCTTCTTTTGCCCTCCATCGTTCCCAGCATTAGGTTCTTCTCCAGTGAGTCCTTCCTTCTCATTAGGTGGCAAGAGTATTTGAATTTCATCTTTAGGATCCGGCCTTCTAAAGAGCAGTCAGGGTTATTCTCCTCTAGGACTGACCGGTTGGATCGCCTTGCACTCCAAGGGACTCCCAGGAGTCACATAGATAGCAATTCTTAATTAACTCCATGCGATCAAGAAGTAAAGACTGTTTTTACTCCACCTCTGGAATAGATTGTTATGAATCGTTCCTGCTCTTTTACTTTTGTTCATCTCTATAATCTGCATTATTAATGTCACCTCCAATCCAGTTTTTGTCAACGGCCAAGTTTAATGTCGGTACACATGCAGCATCTAATCCATGAACATACATACACACATCCACCTTAATTAAGACTGATGTGTGCATTGGAGTTGATTAATTTTCCTTAAGTGAAATGAAAAAGAACTATTCCTAGATCCATTTTCATATGTAAATAGAGACAGAACACATTATTATAATGATCAGTGCCATCATTTTTTATATGTTTTGAATGCCCAACTGTTGACATTTGAGCAAGTATTTTCTTTAAGGAGATGGAGCTCAGGTTTCCAACTTGACAACTTTCAGACTTGTGGACTTTAGCTCTCAGAATTCTCCAGCCAGCATAGGTGGCTGGAGAATTCAGGGAGTTGAAGTCAACAAGTCTTAAAGTTGCTAGGTTTGAAGACCTCTGCTTAAGAGGACGACTAGGTATCACTTGTATCAGAGAGGCCTTCCAAAACAAAGTGTGGGTTTTTATGTACACTGCTCAAAAAGATAAAGGGAACCCTTAAACAACACAATATAACTCCAAGTAAATCAAACTTCTGTAAAATCAAACTGTCCCCTTAGGAAGCAACATTGATTGACAATCAATTTCACATGCTGTTGTGCCCATTCAACTTTGTACTGAACAAAGTATTCAATGAGAATATTTCTTTTAAAAAATTATTAGTTAAAAGCAAAGTAAACAAGCCTTGTATTTACGGATGTGCATATGAATCAAAGAGAATAACATGGCTGCAACAAAGAAAGAAAAGAGAAGAAGTACAAAAACATACAAAAATTCACTTTGTTAAAAATAGGGGAGAAAGCTCCCCTTCTCTCTTGTCTATCAAGTTATTTATCTTTTTTTTTCCTTTTCAAAGAATATTTCATTCATATTGTTTAGCATTGTTACATTCTCATTTTTGGTGTATTATAGATCTATCACTTTAATAATACATTATTGCTATTCAGTAAAATATACTATAATTAATTAACACATTTACTATCTTTCCACTTTGTATACTAAATGTTTTTATCTATACCAATTTTCTTGTTGTTATGTATTTTCCATAAGGTCACTTCATTCAGATCTAGGATGTGTTATTCGAGTGTTCCCTTTAATTTTTTGAGCAGTGTATTTGAATGTGTGTGTGTGTGTGTTACCTTCAAGACAATCTTGATTCTCGGCGGAAAATCATTGGACAACTTACTGAAGTTTTCTTAATTGATTTTTCAAAATTTTCAAAAAATTTTCAAATCTCCTACTGAGAACTGAATGGGAGTGACCAGCCCAAAGTCACCCAGCTGGTTTTGTGCTTAAGGCAGCAGTAGAACTCACAGTCTCCTAGTTTCTAAACTGGCACCTTTAGCTGCACACCAAACTGGATCCCAACAATATTTCTTGGGGTAAGCTATTTCTGACTTGTTGATTTCTATGTAATTTTGATCCCTCCAGTGACCAGTCAAACGTCCGAAGGATGCACACTGCTGTGAAATTGAATGAAGTCATTGTAAATCGATCGCATGATGCCCGACTTGTTCTTCTCAACATGCCTGGTCCACCAAGAAACACGGAGGGGGATGAAAACTGTATCCTTTTCAATGGTTCCATGTACAATGTGTAAAACCGTCTGAATGTAGAACCTTATGATGGATTCATCTAAATTTAGTTAGGTCTCCATTAGCTAGCTAGCAATTTGACTCTTATTTCTTGGACTCTTCAAGTGCCCAAAATATAATTCCCTAAGAAAAACAATTCATTTTCCCAATAATTTAGACCAGTGTGGCTCACCTTTTCCGGACTGATTGCCCCAACCGTATGCACGCAGGTGCTAATACAATGTGCATTAAAATGCAATGTGCATGCCCCTGTCTATGTACCCCACACACCCCACATGTTCACATATCCCCCACATGTGCCATGCCCCCTGCATCCACTCACAGCCCAGAGTATGCGCCATACCTCCTGCGCATGCATGGCAGATGTTGTCTTGACTCAACAACCAGTCAACAATTAAATCCCCATTAATTTAATTTCTAATAGAAACATTTCTATGTTTCTATGTTAATACTCAGACACAGAGTTGGGAAGTGTAATAGTCTATTGTAGAAGCAAATTTGTTGAAAACCACAAATTAAAGCAAAGAACGTCCGTCGACTGCCAAAATTCAAAGCAAGCGGCAAAACTGATAAGGAATGTTCCCAAAACAGGGTTGTAACTTAAAGCTTGTAGCTTGGTTGAAGCAGAAATACTCACAGACAATTTTTTTTTTAAAACTGCAGCAATATTTGAGAAGGGGGGGGGGACTCTGAACTTGCTCTTTCCCTCTTGTAGGTATAAACGTTGATCTCCTGCAAAGGGAACCTCCCAGTCTCCTCCCCTTTTAAATGCTCTGTGATTACACACTGCACACAACAGTATTCAAGGCCTCCCTGTACGTCTGCGTAACTGCTCTTGTCTCCCACGCATTCTTCTCACCTGTGCATCTAAAATAGGGGTAGTGATTTCTGATAGTCTCAAAATGGGTGAGCAGTGTGGTCGGGCGGTAGGAAAAGCAAGTAGGATGCTTGGCTGCATAGCTAGAGGTATAACAAGCAGGAAGAGGGAGATTGTGATCCCCTTATATAGAGCGCTGGTGAGACCACATTTGGAGTACTGTGTTCAGTTCTGGAGACCTCACCTACAAAAAGATATTGACAAAATTGAATGGGTCCAAAGACGGGCTACAAGAATGGTGGAAGGTCTTAAGCATAAAACGTATCAGGAAAGACTTCATGAACTCAATCTGTATAGTCTGGAGGACAGAAGGAAAAGGGGGGACATGATCGAAACATTGACATATGTTAAAGGGTTAAATAAGGTCGAGGGGGGAAGTGTTTTTAATAGGAAAGTGAACACAAGAACAAGGGGACACAATCTGAAGTTAGTTGGGGGAATGATCAAAGGCAACATGAGAAAATATTATTTTACTGAAAGAGGAGTAGATCCTTGGAACAAACTTCCAGCAGACGTGGTTGGTAAATCCACAGTAACTGAATTTAAACATGCCTGGGATAAACATATATCCATCCTAAGATAAAATACAGGAAATAGTATAAGGGCAGACTAGATGGACCATGAGGTCTTTTTCTGCCGTCAGTCTTCTATGTTTCTATGTTTCTACAATCTCCCCCTCCTCATCAGACCCGGACAAGGCCCTAGCTGGGTGTTCTATATTCTTTGCAGGACCCTCAATCTCTATCCCTTACTCACCTTCACTATCTGACTCCTCTGATAGCCACATGGGTCTATAATGCTCAGACCCACCCGGTTCCTCCTCTTCAGAGTCTGTGAGTAAAGATGCTGGCTGTGATCCAACCACAACAGAAGACGCCCAAAGACCAGTAGGAGATGCATGTGTATATGTGGTGGAGCTCAGCTGGGCAACAACTTGTGTATCCAGAGAGGACTCTGTGTGCCACCTCTGGCACAAGTTGCCATAGTTTTGCCACCACGGACCTAGACCATAATTCAGGATAGTGCAATCCAGTGAAGCAATTTTTTTTAACTACCAGTTCTGTGGGCGTGGCTTGGTTGGCGTGGCAGGGAAGGATATTGCAAAATCCCCATTCCCAGGGTGCAGTTGAGCAGTGATTAGATCAAGTGACTCAGAGCAGCCTTCATGCCACAGATATGAAGCAATATTTGTCTTTAATAAAGCAAAGTCTGGTAATAAGGTCTGAAATCTCACAAGGCTGCCACCTCTCACGAACACCAGCATTCTGGCATGAGCTGTCGAGAGAAGGCTGACATCTGATGAAATGTCAGTTTTCACTCACATTCTCAGCCATTTTTAAATTCCAGTTATTATTTTTAAAGATGCTGGCACCAAAAAGTTTCTTAGTGTTTATATCAAGTTTCTTCAGCCTAGATTCCTCCAGATGCATCAGTGCAAGCCTTTTCATTCCTTCTCCACAGGACCAGAAATGATAAAGAATGAGCAGTCTTCAGGATGTCTATGGAGAACCTCAATTGTCCAACTCAGGGTTATCCCAAAGGTGCTTTTCCAAAAGCTTCTGGACTTCCTTGTTTTTTCTTATTCAGGAGAAAACAAAAACAACCAAGAAAGTCCAATTGTCTTTGGAAAAGAACCTTTAGGAGCAATCTTCTAGGTATCTTCTAGAAGTTGGGGACTCAAACTCAAATGATCTGGTAGCATATTCTCATCTTTTAATTCCCATCCTATTCCAAAAACTTAAGCTATATCACCCTATAAAAATATTCTGAGCTTCTCTAAGACTAAAAAAGAAGAGAGGCTATTTCAACCATTTCCATCTCCGGGACAAAACTCTCAAAATGTTCAACTCGGCTCAAAGGAGAAGACTTCCATGGAATTACAAAGGTGGATGGTGCATCGTGTGCTTTGTCAGAAGGCCCAAAGTCCCCTCACCCCTACCAGTGGTGAAATCCTCCTTTCTTTTTTACTGGCAGTTATGCGGGAGTGGTTGACGGGTGTGGTGTGGCCTAGTGGGCGTGGCTTGGTGGGCGCGGCAGAGGAATGATACTGCAAAATCTCCCCACTCCAGGGGAGGGATCCTGCAAAATCTCCAATCCCACCCAACTCTGGGACCAGCCAGAAGGGGGTATTTGCTGGTTCTCCAAACTATTGAAAATCTCCACTACTGGTTCTCCAGAACCTGTCAGAACCTGCTGGATTTCACCCCTGGTGCAATCTTTCCTTGGTAATTGTTATTTATCCATTGCAATTTTATGTTGCATGGGTATATAACCAAAAATGTATTTGAGGTTCCAAGGAACAAGTGCCAGGGCCACCGGAAATCAGGAACTGGGCCATTTCCACCCTCCTCAGGCTCCCTAAATTTGGGAAACTGGATCAGAAGGGATCGTGCACACATGCACGTGCGTGTATTCACAGGGGGCATTATGGTTGTGGGCACTCGTGCATGTGCTTTTGGCACCCGAGGTAAAAAAGGGTTTGCCATCCCTGCTCTATGCCATTTCAGACAAATAGTTATCCAACGCATTTGCAGTTCCAGAATACAGTGGTACCTCTACTTAAGAACTTAATTCGTTCCGTGGCCAGGTTCTTAAGTAGAAACGTTCTTAAGTAGAAGCAATTTTTCCCATAGGAATCAATGTAAAAGCAAATAATGTGTGCAAACCCATTAGGAAAGAAATTAAAAGCTTGGAATTTGGGTGGGAGGAGGAGGAGGAGAGTCACTGCTGAAGAAGGTGAGTTGAGGGGAATCAAAAAAATCCAAAACTATAAGGCTCTGAGGTGGCGAGGAGCACGCGCTTTCAATACACCTGGCGTGAGGCTGCCTCCCATACCTGCTACCTGCTGCCTCTTCCTTCCCATGCTGAAGGGCTCCCCTCTCCTCTCGCTCGCTCGCTTTGTAGCCGGCGCCTTTCCTTCGCTGTGGTGACTCCTCGGCTGCCCAGAGTGAAGGGAGCATTTCTTTTCTCTGGGCGTTGGCAGAGGTTTAATCCCTCTCCAAGTGCCCAGAGAAAGGAAAATGCTTCGTTCACTCTGGACTGCCAAAGCCGCCTTAAGCACCACCGAAAGGCTCCTCTGGCAGCCCAGAAAAGCCCGAGATGGCTGGGATTAAAGGGGGAATGGCAGGAAACTGGCCGGGCCTTTGTGCCGCTCTCAAATTAGCTGGGAAATTTTTCCGGGCTCGGGTTCTTAAGTAGAAAATGGTTCTTAAGAAGAGGCAAAAAAATCTTGATCACCCAGTTCTTATCTAGAAAAGTTCTTAAGTAGAGGCGTTCTTAAGTAGAGGTACCACCATATTTGTTTGACACATACGTTTTGACATTCCATTCACAATTCCAATTATGTTGATATTTCTTAACACTTCTGATCCAGACATGGAATTTCTTGAAGTTTTAACGGAAGGTTTGGAGCGTGTATTGCTAGTTCGAGGAGGTGGCCGGGAAGTCATTACTATTTATTCCTGATCCAAAAAGGATCTGCTGTAGTTACTATTTTACCTGCTTCACCAGAAAGGACATTACAGATGGAGAACATTTTAACTTCTCTTGCTTTCTGTTACTTGGTTTCACACATGTGCCCCAATACACTACAGATGTGAACACAAATTCCAGTGAATTCTTCCATTTGCCATCTATATGAATATTTCTGCTAGGGACACACATTTAATCACAAAGGCTGGGGTGCCAATTTGCTTTTTTATTCCAACAAATTTGTGTAGTTTCAATGCACAAGGTTTTCATATTATTTTTTCCAACACCCCCCCCCCCTCCGCAAAACTCAAGTACATAATTTTAAATTGTGTCCCTTGCTGAAGGACTGGATTTGGTTATTAGGTAACATTTAAAAGAAGTCAATTTCTCCGTTAGGATTTCACAGGGACTTTTATAGAACTGCTAGGGGTTGTTTTCTCCTCTACTCAGTATTTTCTACATGAAAAGAACCCTGCATTGTTTTTTAAAATGTGTTATGTGTATAGTTTTTGTAAACTCACCACAACCACAATTTCAGTGTTGGATAAGAATTTATACTTCACCAGTTTTAAATTAAAACGCTAGTTTCTTGCAGTGTTACCTACAAAACTCGGGGTCTCAGATTAAAGTTAGACCCTCTATGACTTATTTATTATTTTTCCTATTTATTGATTAGAATCAGTGGCAATAAAAATATCACCTAGATTTTGTTAAGGTTGTGTTGCTGCACTAAGAGAGCCTGCTGTCGGCTAAATTTGCAACTGTCGGCTAGAGGTTTCTTAAGGGGTATTTTTTAAACATTTACTGCTATCTTTGTTCTCTTCCAAACTGCACGCAAATATATAGATCACACTTATGAGAACATGTTAAATACACCAGGTGCTCGCTACAGTTTGACGAGAGTAGACATTTAAGGAAAAGACATTTTATACTCGAAACGTACAGATTTTAAAATTAGTTTTCACATCCATTCATTTGTACTTATTGATATAGGTCTGTATCTCTCTTTTTCCAATAAAATGTTACATACTTTTCAATCTGTATTGGATGACATGAAGTGAATAGTACTGTTTATCATGCTTAAGGTAAGTATTTCTGCCATATGATTTACCTTGACCTCTTCCCTAACTAGTTTGACTGCTACTGTAGAAAAATCTGCAGCCCATTTGATAAACGCTGCAGGACAAACGGATGCCAATTGCCATGGAAACTTTGAGATGGTTTGCCTGTCTCATAGGCTCATCCTATTGTGTAACTTCCATTATCCTTGTCCTTTGGCTAGAACAGTGTTTCCCAATCTTGGCAACCTTGAAGATGCCTGGACTTCAACTCCCAGAATTCCCCAGCCAGCAAATGCTGGCTGTGGAATTCTGGGAGTTGAAGTCCAGGCATCTTCAAGGTTGCCAAGATTGGGAAACACTGGGCTAGAAGATGTAAGGGCTCTATTCAAAAAATCTTTGGAGTGCAAAATTGAGGATAGCTGATAAACTATTCAATCTTCCTGGTTGATTTTATTATTAAGAGATTATATTAACAGTTGTCCAATGCAGTCATTAACAATATTAACTATTCTAAAAAAAACCACTATATTAACTACTCTTGATGTGTATATATCAAGTGATATACTGGTTAGCTATCTTGTCTGTCTATCAATTATCTAGTCTAGCTATCTTATCTATCTACAGTATATATATCAATCTATCTATGTATCATCTCTGTCAATCTATCATCTATATATCTATCCATCTAATGTCTATTTATTGTCTATCATCTGTCTATCATCATCTGCCTAGCATATATTTATCATCTATCGTCTATCATGTATCTATATATCAGCTATCAACTGTTTACCTATCATGTCTGTCATCTGTATCATCTATCTCTGTCTATCATCTATTTATCATCTGTCTATTATCTATCATTTTTACCTATCTGTTTAGCTATCGTCTATCAGCTGTCTATCATTCTATCTCATCTATCTATCCACCCATTTATCTATCTTCTGTCTGTATCATCTATGTCTATCATCTATTTACGTATCATCTATCATGTCTGCCTATCATGTCATCTGTCTATATCATTTATCTTTCATCTGTCTGTCTATATATCTAAAATTTGTCTATATCATCTATCAGAATCATCGGTCTATTATGTATCATCTGTTTACCTATCAGGTGTCTGTCTATATCATCTATCTTCTGCCTGTATCATCTATCTCAGCTATCTATCATCTGCTTCTTTCTGTCTATCATGTATCTATCATTTGTCTGTCTCATCTATCTGTCCGTCTATCATGTCTATCATCTATTTGTCTATCTCATCAATCATCTATCATTTGTTTCTCATCTATCATGTCTGTCTCATCTATTATCTATCATCTTTTTACATATCTATTATCTTAATCTGTCTATATTATCTATGTCTATCTCATGATCTATCTTCTGTCTGTATCTATCTTCTGTCTGTATCTATCATCTATCATGTTTACCTATCATCATCTATCGTCTATCATCCTATCTATCCACCGATTTATCTTTCATCTGTCTTATCTATCATCTATCTTGTCTGTATCTATCTTCTGTCTATCATCTATCATCTATGCCTGTCAGATGATAGATACATGATAGGTAGACAGATGATAGACAGAAGATAGATGATAGAAAGATGGTGTTGTGGTTGGCTCTGGGCCAGCTTCTGCAACGGAGAATTTGGATGTTGCTTCAGGGGAACTCTTGAGTTCACAGAGATGTGTGTTATTGCCAGAAGATTCTGATAGTGACGATTCATTGCCAAGGTCAGAAAGTGGGGGAGGGGAATCAGACGGGGAGATGGGTGCAGCCAGGTCTTCTTAAAGTGTGTGCTTTCAAAACTGTTTCGGAAAAACTATTTCCATTTTTCTTCTGTGCTGGTGTGTGTTTGAATTTGCATTCCTAACTCACTGGGGGGCTATTAGCGAAGAGCCCGGCATTACAGATGATAGACAGATGACAGACAGGCAGATGATAGATGATAAATGATAGGTAAACAGATGGCAGATAAGACTGAAAGATAGATGATAGACCGACCGACAGACAATTGATAGATGATAGATAATAGACAGGTAGATGATAGATGACTGGATAGATAGGTAAACAATGATAGATAATAGATACACAGACAGGCATGATAGTTGATAGATGATAGAGACAGATGATAGACAGACCAAAATATGATAGATAACATAGACAGATGATAGATGGACATGATTGATGATAGACAGACAGATGAAAGATGGGTGGGTAGATGATATAGATGGATAGATGATATAGACAGATGATAGACATGATAGGTAGACAGATGATAGGCATTAGATTGATAATGATAGGATGATAGAAAGATGAGATAGGTAAATAGATGATAGACAGACAGATAGATGTTAGGTAAACATGATAGATAATAGACAGACCAAAAGATAAAAGATAGAGGATAAACATGATTGATAGATAATAGATGACTGATAAATAGATGTTGGATGGATAGGTAGGTAGGTAGGTAAGCGTGATATAGACAGATAGAGACAATAGATGATAGGTAAACATGACATAATAGGCAGATGAAAGATAGACGATAGACAGATGATAGACATGATTGATAGTAGATAGATTATAGATGGGTGGATAGACGATATAGATGTCTATCATCTGTTTACCTATCATCTACTATCATGTCTACCAATCATCTTATCTTGTTTATCATTCTATCTCATGTATGTATCCACCTATTTATATATCATCTATCAGTCTATCATTTCTATTGTCTGTCTATCATCTATTATCTATCATGTTTACCTATATCATCTGTGTCTATCATGTCTATCATGTTTACCTATCATCTATCATGTCTCCATCATCTATCAATCATCAATCTATCATCTATTATCTTTACCTATCATCTATCTCTAATATCTTATCTATCTTATCTATCCATCCATATCCATCTAACCATCCATCCATCTCTAATATCTATCTATCTATCCATCCATTATCTGTCTGTCTGTCCATCCGTCCATCCATATCTGAATATGGCATCCCGGTCCCAAATCGGGGTTGATAAGCCCCCCCGACTGTGGGAGTACTGTACTGCAACCTGCAAAAAATGCAACCCAGTTATCAAGCCCCCAAAACACAATCACGTAACTGTGTGTGTATATTTGAGGAGGGGTGAACGTTGGAGCGCTGGAACCAGGTCAGAAGTAGCGCTGGGGAAGTCTGTCATAACTGGACGGTCGCTAAGCAAGGATTACCTGTACTTAATATGAAAATTTTCATTTCTTTGTATCCTGTGATGCCGTTCAAAGTTGAAACTGGAGGAAAAAGTTATTTCAGTAATGACACGGAATAATCATTTTAATATGCTCCAGGGCCTTCAAAGTTGCCACAAAAACAGCCACTTTACAAAGTCACCCAGACAAAATATATACATTTATACTTGTCGTGTTTTAATCCCCTACAATTGTACAAATCTGTGTAAATTTAGTGCCATTCAGCCTTATACATACACTCATTCCTTTTGACGTACACAAACATTTAGAAATAAATAACGCTCCAGCCTCGTAACTCGGAAACGGATTTTACAACTTTTTTAAAAAACCATGCACGCACGAAGTTGGTTTTTTTTCTTTTCTGACTTTTTTTTCCTTCTAGATCTTGCATAGGAATAATCAGGCATGCTCCATAATCCAGCAGGTGGTTTAGCCTCCTTTTTTGGTCTTTATATTATTTCAAAACTTTTAATCCGGTCAAAATACAGTGGATGTCTTCTCTTCCAGAAAACAGGCAGGCGGGCAATACAGTTTCACCTAGCAAAGGCACAAGAAAAGCATAACACTGGGTTTGTTTAGGTTTGGGGAAAGTATGCCTATGTCTCTCCAGCACTCTGCGAGCTTCATCGGTTGCCGATTGGTATCTGAACGCAATTCAGTGTTGGTTATGACCTATATAGACTTACATGGCATTGGACCAGATTACTTACGGGACCATCTTCTGTCTCATATATCCCAGCAGCTGGTTAGGTCCCACCAAGTTGGCCTTCTCCAGGTCCCATCAGCTAGACCAGTGTTTCCCAACCTTGGCAACTGGAAGATATCTGGACTTCAACTCCCAGAATTCCCGAGCCAGCGAATGCTGGCTCGGGAATTCTGGGAGTTGAAGTCCAGATATCCTCCAGTTGCCAAGGTTGGGAAACACTGAGCTAGACAATGTCGTCTAGGGGAAGAGCCTTCTCTGTGGCGGCCCCAGCCCTCTGGAATCAACTCCCTCCAGAGAGTCGCACTTCCCCCCCTGCCTTTTGCAAGAGTTTAAAGATCTATCTCTGCCGGCAGGCTTGAGCCATTAAGTCTATCATCTTCCCCCGGCCAGTGAATGTATAGGTTTGATTGACTGTGAGTGATTGACCTTTTTAAGAAACAGGTTATTTAGTAGGTTTTAATATGCTTTAATTTTGGATTTCTATGTTATGCTGTGAGCCGCCTTGAGTCTGAGGAATAGGGCAGCATAAAAATCAAATAAATAAACAACAAACATTGGAATTGATGCAGGTCGCCCTAGACCAGGAGTGTCAAACCGGATTTCATTGAGGGCCGCATCAGGGTTGTGTTTGAACCTGGAGTGACAGGTGAGCATGGCCAGCTTGATATCACTTGTCAAGGCTCCATTTTTGGCCTCAAAGTCCTCCTGCTTCCCTCTGCCAGCAAAAATTGAGCCTGGGTAGGCCGCATGTGGGTCTCCCTCCATTTTCACTGGCAGAGGACTTCACTGTTTCCAAGGTGGCCCTGCAGGCCAGATCCTAGCACCCTTCTAAGATTTGGAAAGCACCGGGCTCCCATTTACCAGACAAGCACCTGTAAGTTTCCAACCTCTGAAAAGTGGAGAGATAAACTCCGGCGGCAACACGGAAGGCCAAAAACAGCCCTTCATCCTGTGCCTACAGGATGAGGAAGCAATTTTCTCTATCCAGTTAAATCGGACTCTTAAACATAAAATGAGAACAGTGATCCCAGTGGAGAAGGACCAGTAGTTAACATTGTTTTGTAGAAGTGGTGGATCAGTGTCAAAGTTTTCCCAATTCTCGATAGAGGGAGAACCAGCAACCACCAGCAATTTGTCTGAGGACTGAGTCAAACAGGGGTCCCCTGGCTCACGGGCAGGAATGATTGGTTAAAAAAAAGACTTAGTCCTTTTGGATGAATGGACGAGGACAATTCTAGCTCCACCCTCTATGGAGAAAGGTGCTGATAAGTTTAGGAAGCCGAGGCTAAAATATACGATGAACGGTTGTAGGAATTGGGTATGTCTAGGCCAGGGGGTCAGCAACTCTTTCATCCTTCTGATACAGCTCCCTGTCACTGGTCGGCTCCCCAATTGATAGGGCTTTCGGTTAGGACAGATAGAGGAAAAAGGATGCCGCATTAGGAGGAGACAGATGGAGGAAGCGGTCCTCTGCTCAATTCCAGAATTGAATGGGGTTGGGGGCTTCCCTTTAGGACCTTTGTGGCTCTTTGAGTGCTTAAGGTTGCTGACCCCTGGTCTAGGCTAACAAAGAGGAGTGTGTGTGTGTGACATAATGGTAGTCTTCCAATATTTGAGTGGCTGATACAGAGAGGAGAGGGGTCAACTTAATCGCCAGAGCATCTGTAGGCAGAACACGAAGTAACGAATGGAAACTGTTGTGAGTGGTCCCCGACCAGCCCAGTTAGTCACAGATTCTGAGGAGGATGAACCGGATCCTTCTTGGTACCCTCGGCCAGTGTTCTTGGCGGCTGAGTCAGAGTGAATTGGAACCTGAGAAACCTTGGAGAGAGGCGGCATATAAATGAAAAGGAAGGGAAGAAAGAAAGAAACAGAGACTATAGAAACCTCAATTATGGTAATGTCTGACTCAGAGGAGGAGGGGACCAGGAGCCCCTATTAGATGCCAGAGCAAACAGAAATACATTTATGGGAAAAGTTCTAGAAGGTGATATTTCTATGAAAGAAAGTCTAGACAGTAAATATATCTAGGAGACAGTTGACCACACCCAGACAGTATATACCGTATTTTTCGGTGTATAAGACGCACCTTTTTCCACCCTAAAATAGGCTGATCATTAGGGTGCGTCTTATACACTGAATGTAGCTTCCCTTTTCCCCCCCCCCCCACCCCAGCCCTAACTAGCTGCTGACGATCTTCCCAACTCTTACCTTGCAGGCTCTTTCATTGTTACTCTCTGTGAAGAATGTTTTCCAAGCCCTAAGTCTTTGCAGGGTTTGTTTCATTACTCTAACTTGCTCTGAGTAAGTTTCTTTCAGCCCTAACCAGGTGCTAACAATGTTCCCAGCTCTTACCCGCTTGCAAATTCTTTCATTGTTACTCTCTGCAAAGAATGTTTTCCAAGCCCTAAGCCTTTGCAGGGTTTTTTCCATTGCTCTACTTGCAACATAAGGAAGATCTGAGGAAGGCTACGCAACTGGGATCGGATGGAGTGTGAGTTCGGATGGGGGCGGCTAGCTTTCCGCCAGGTTCTTTTCTTTTAAAGAGAGAGATAAAAAAGGGGGTGGGCAAATAACCAGCTTCTCTAGAGAAAGAAATGTGTATCTCCCATCAATTGCAGTGTAAAGACAGAACTCACACTCCAGCCAATTGCAGGTGCAAAGACTTCCTCAGATCTTCCTCAGCTGGGCTTGGCTTCTCACTTGCGGCTGCTATGTCTTCAGAGCCTGGAGCTGTCATGCAATTGCAGAGTGATGCAGCTCTAAGTCCAGCTAAAGCAGAAGCGGGTGTGAATCTGAACCGTGGGGTGGGTAGGTATGGGGGGGAAGAGAACCAGGAGGAGAGCCGAGTCTGGAATGACTGGTGGAGGAATTCTGGGAGTTGAAGTCCACAAGTCTTAAAACTGTCAAGTTTGAAGTTTGTAAAAAGTGTACATGGTTTAAAAAAGTATTCATGGTTGTAAAAAGTATTCTGCTACAATGGTATTTTATTAAACAATTTAGTTCACCATTTAGTTCAGAATACTTTTTTTCTTATTTTCATCCTCTAAAATCTAGGTGCACCGAAAAATACGGTAAGTGAGGATTTATGGGTAAAGAGGTGTGGAGTTGCAACATTTGCAATGGAGAAGGTCCTAGATCCAGGGTTCCAGAAATGCTTTGCTAGCAAACTGCTGTTATTCCTTTAAATCCATCCTGCGGAGATGCAGCTGTCTGAGGAACATCTGAAGAATGTGACTGTGTGTAAAAAGACCTGACATCATTGAAGAAAGTCTGCTTTGGATCTCAGCCACAGCCATGTTATCTATCAATTAATTTGACCAGGAACGCTGCCAACATGGACTGAATTTCTGACTCTGTTTTGTACAAATCATTCTTAAATATAGTTTTGTTTTTGGTTTAAATTTTGTGAGTGGGTGCTTTTTTGTTCCGATCCGAGTAGGCCCAAGCAGAACAGAAACTAATCAAAGAGAGATTGTATGTAAAATTACATCTCTCCTTAAATTGTAAAATTAAGGTGTTTCCTGTCAGTGAGAACAATCCCAACTGGAGATCTGAAAGAAGAGAATGGACAACCATTGGTCTATAATTGTACAGTGTCTCCTGCTTGAACAGAGGGTTGGACTAGAAGCTTCCTACGTCCCATCCAACTTTTGCTATTCTGATATTTTTATCTACCCACCATAGATAGATGTTTTGTTTGGAACATAAGATGACAAAGCTAAAACCTCACCTCATTGCAAGTGGGGGAAAAAACCTGTTAGAAAATTGTTTTTTGATCTCTTCCAAGACCCACAACCTCCGAGTTAAGCAGTATTTTCAGGGCGCGGTAGGAGTTCTTACCAGGTGGGTTTTACATAGAACCCATCAAAGGAAACTCTGGTTTCTAGGAATAGAATTTGCTGTTGCTAACTCGTTTCTCTTTCAATCTGAAAGAAAGCAGAGGGGGAAAGAATCAGAAAGGCCACTTGACATGCACGAGCTCTCTTCTTCCCTAGCATTGCGATTTCTTAAAACTACTTGAATGCAAATAATTCAAAATAAGTAAAAAGGGGATAATAAATTGGTAGGAGACAAATTTGCAGATGGTACTGCATACTTTTGGAAGCTCCAAGCTATTTTATTAATCATTCATTCATTCATTCATTCATTTGTCCAATAGACAATACATGTGGAAGAGAATAGACATGAAATAGTATATATAAAGATGATATGTAAAAATAAAGGAGAAGATATATGAAAGGAAGAAAATATATATGATATATGAGATAAAGGAAAGACAATTGGACAGGGGACGAAAGGCACACTAGTGCACTTATGCATGGCCCTTACTGACCTCTTAGGAACCTGGAGAGGTCAATCGTGGATAGTCTAAGGGAGAAATATTGGGGGTTAGGGGTTGACACTATTGAGTCCGGTAATGAGTTCCATGCTTCGACAACTTGATTGTTAAAGTCCTATTTTTTACAGTCAAGTTTGGAGCGGTTAATATTAAGTTTGAATCTGTTGCGTGCTCGTGTTGTTGCGGTTGAAGCTGAAGTAGTCATTGACCGGTAGGACGCTGCAGCATATGATCTTGTGGGCAATACTTAAATCGTGTTTTAGGCGCCGTAGTTCTAAGCTTTCTAGACCCAGGATTGTTAGTCTATTTTCGTAGGATATTCTGTTTCGAGTGAAGGGCTCTTCTGGTGAAATATCTTTGGACTTTTTCAAGGGTGTTGATGTCCGAGATGTGGAATGGGTTCCAGACAGATGAGCTGTATTCTATTTTATGTATGCATTCATTTTATAAAACAGCCACTTGACATCAACTCTGGCCGACGCATGCAATTTTTTAATTAAAAAAACCCAGCAACTAATAACTGCAATATAGCAAGCTTATTGTACCCAAGGCAGTTCAGACAACCCAAACAAGCTCACAGGGCCAATGCTGGTGGGAGAAACCACATCATTTGGGTCATTTATCAACTGTGACTGTTCATCTGTTGCCCGACTGGTTTTGTAATTTCTATTTCAAATGCTTACTCTCCTGTCTTTAATAAGCATCTCAATATGGAATGTAGTAGAATACAAAGCTGTAAATAAATAAAGCACGGTGTTTTCTGACTTTGAATTGAATGTTCTCCAAAGGATGGACTTGCAGAATTTGTTATCTAGTCAACTTCCAACATTCAATTCTATTGCCCACTTATTTCAGTTATTTAATCAAATTCTTTGAGGATCCCTTGATGCCACAAAATTATCTGCCACAACATCCTACCTATCAATGGCTACTTCACCTTCAACTACAATAATACTCCAGCAAACAATAGATACAATTTCGAGGTGAACCACTCCAAACTCGATTGCAGAAAATATGACTTCAGCAACGGAGCAGTCAGTGCCTGGAATTCCGTACCTGGCTCAGTTATTACATCTTCAACCACCCCAAACTTTAACCTTAAACTGTCTACTGTGGACCTCACCCCATTCCTAAGAGGTCTATAAGGGGACATGTATAAGTGCACCAGTGTCTTCTGTTCTTGTTCAAACTGTCCCCATTTATTTCCACCCATTTCCTATATTGGTTGCCGATCAATTTCCGGTCACAATTCAAAGTGTTGGTTATGACCTTTAAAGCCCTACATGGCATTGGACCAGAGTACCTCCGGAACCGCCTGCTACCGCACGAATCCCAGCGACTAATAAGGTCCCACAGAGTTGGCCTTCTCCAGGTCTCGTCGACTAAACAATGTCGTCTGGCGGGCCCCAGGGGAAGAGCCTTCTCTGTGGCGGCCCCGGCCCTCTGGAATCAACTCCCCCCGGAGATTAGAACTGCTCTCACCCTCCTTGTCTTTTGTAAACTATACAAGACCCACCTATACCGCCAGGCATGGGGGATTTGAGACATCTTTCCCCCAGGCTCCTTATAATTTATGTTTGATATGTATGTGTTGTTTGATTTTAATATGATAGGGTTTTAGTTATTTCTTTTAATATTAGATTTGTGCTACTATAATATTGTTTTTATCATTGTTGTGAGCCACCCCGAGTCTTCAGAGAGGAGAGGCATACAAATCTAATAAATTATTATTATTAATTATTATTATATTACTGAAGAGCTGGGAGTGGCGCAGCAGGTAGAGTGCAGTACTGCAGGCCACTGAAGCTGACTAGATCTGTAGGTCAGCAGTTCAAATCTCATCACTGGCTCAGCCTTCCATCCTTCCGAGGTGGGTAAAATGAGGACCCGGATTGTGGGGGCAATATGCTGGCTCTGTTAAAAAGTGCTATTGCTAACATGTTGTAAGCCGCCCTGAGTCTAAGGAGAAGGGCGGCATAAAAATCGAATAAATATATAAATAAATAAATATTCATAAATACTTATATCTGTTACCTCGTACATGTTCGAAAAATAAAATGACTATCCAAAGGTTATGGAGATTTGAGCGTTAGTCTGGCAAGATCCTGTCAATAGTGAGCAATAATAAAGTACAGTGGTACCTCTACTTAAGAACTTAATTCGTTCCCTGGCCAGGTTCTTAAGAAGAAAAGTTTGTAAGTAGAAGCAATTTTTCCCATAGGAATCAATGAAAAATGCGTGCAAACCCATTAGGAAAGAAATAAAAGCTAAGAATTTGGGTGGGAGGAGGAGGAAGAAGAGGAGGAGGACAGTCGCTGCCGAAGGAAGAAGGTGAGGTGAGGGGAATCAAAAAAATCCAAAACTTTAAGGCTTAAAAAAAAAAAGGAACTCTGAGGCAGCGAGGAGGAGCATTCACCCTCCATACACGCGGTGGGAGGTTGCCTCCCATACACTGCGCCAGAGAGAGCAACCCAGGGGGAATGGCAGGGAATTGGCTGGGCCTTCATGCCACTCTCAAATTTCCTGGGAAATTTTTCCGGGTTCGAGTTCTTAAGTAGAGAATGGTTCTTAAAGGGGACATGATCGAAACATTTAAATATGTCAAAGGGTTAAATAAGGTTCAGGAGGGATGTGTTTTTAATAGGAAAGTGAACACAAGAACAAGGGGGCACAGTCTGAGGTTAGTTGGGGGAAAGATTAGAAGTAACATGAGAAAATATTATTTTACTGAAAGAGTAGTAGATGCTTAGAACAAACTTCCAGCAGACGTGGTTGGTAAATCCACAGTGACTGAATTGAAACATGCCTGGGATAAACATAGATCCATCGTATGATCAAATACAAGAAATACTGTAGTATAAGGGCAGACTAGATGGACCATGAGGACTTTTTCTGCCATCAATCTTCTATGTTTCTTAAGAAGAGGCAAAAAAATCTTGAACACCTGGTTCTTATCAAGAAAGGTTCTTAAGTGGAGGTGCCACTGTATTGTGAAGTCACTTCCGGTGTCGTTCTTGGTTCTTTGGGCCTGGCACATACCTCTTGTTGCAGGTTTCCTGATAGACCTGCAGCTGCCCCTCATTTGCACTGAACTCTCTCAGCAACGCATCCCGGCTGGGACTCCGGATGTTTCGCCGAGTGTCGTATAACTCATTGTTCAGTTCCGCTTGCCGTTGACGCAGCTGCCGAAAGGAGGAGTATAGATCTTCCTCGCCTTCCTTTAGAGGAGAAAAGAAAGGAAAGAAAAAGGAAAGGGGTCTTAAGCCATGTTAGAACATATTCTGCCGGCGTGTTTCAACCGCCCGTAATTACAGGGTAATTAGTCCAGGAAGACACACACCACACGATAAAAGGAAAAACCAAACGTTTTTATAAACAGAAAAACAGAAACAGCTCCCTTTTTAAATGTCAAAGGGATTTTCTTGTACGCACAAGGCACAGGTTAAATGCAGTCCAATCGCTCACCCAATAACTCTGAAATTGAATCCAATTCTAAAGTCCAGAGAGTCCACACACACAACCCTGAAGAGCAAAAACCACGATCTTGACGAAACAATGAATCAGATAAACTGCCATGAGGCTAAAACACCAAGCTGCACTGTTATCTGTAGCACTAATTACAGCAGCCCCACCCAACCACAGGTGGCCTCATTTTCTCTTGTAATAATCCTTCAGTTGTTGTCTCCTATGCATCACTCTACGCATGCGTGGATGTGTCATTAATTCTTGTTCAGAATCCAGGGATGATACAGATGATTGATCTCCTCCTGGGCTGTCTGCCAAACTCCCCTCTTCCCTGTCACTCACGCTTCCTTCGTCAGAGATTCCATCGGGAGCAAAATAGGCCTGCGGCATGTGGATGTTTCCCCCACATCCACCTGCACATTCCTTGGGGCAGGAGCTGGGCCAGAGCTAACCACAACAGAACACAACTGACAGAAAAGCAAAAATTAGATTGGACGGGCCAGCTGGAGGTGGTTTCAAGAGTTATGCCCATGAAACTGAAAGTAAATTTAAGTCAACTAAATTTTTGCCGTTAAGTTATATCAGAAATTGGCCGGATTGAGTCACTCCTGGAAAGACAAGGACTTTTTATTTTAAACCAAAAGAAATATAAACACATGCATAGTTTTTTATATGGGTTTATAGCTTTGCTGGCTGGGGAATTCTGGGAGTTGAAGTTCACACATCTGAACGAGGTTAAAGCTGGGAAACACAGATTTAAACTGTTCTGAGTCTAAGCGCTCCTTAAATAAGACGTGGAAAAAAATTATTTTTTTTTTCATTTTGTTCTGTCTAGATCAGTGGTTCTCAAACTTTCTAATGCCGCGACCCCTTAATACAATTCCTCATGTTGTGGTGACCCCCAACTATGAGTCTAGCACCAATTCTCCCAGCAGAGCTTTAAGCTGATTGGCTGGAACGTCAAAGGGACACCCCCAATGTAAATGCCTGATTGGTCGGATTGTAAAATGTGCCACAATAGAAGCTGTAGTTCCTAACATCGTGGGAAATTTGTCATTTCCCATGGTCTTAGACGACCCCTGTGAAATGGTCATTCGACCCCCCCCAAGGGGTCCCGACCCCCACGTTGAGAACCACTGATCTAGATGAATCAACGATCAGAATAAAAACCACAACACACACTCAGAGGATTCAATATAAAACTACATTGTTGTAAACGTCCAGATGAAAACAGGTTAATATTTTTTGTCCATACTGGCAGTGTTCCCAGCTTAATAGCCTCTGAGATAAGAAATTAATCCTGGGCCAGAAGCCAACCCTCATTAGAAGAAATTCGTTGACAGCGTTTCTCTCAATTATCAGAACTTATCCGGAGCCTTTTTCAGAAGATGCAAAGTACATTTGGTTAAAGTGATCTGAAAGCAAAAGTGCTCACCATGGCCATGTTTTCAGACTTTTTCGTCATGCCCTCTTCTCCCAGGCCTGTCACTTATATAGGGACCAGGCGTAGCCAAGTGCTCCACAGAGCTACTAATGCCAAGACCTTTTCTTTCTCAGATATTCTTGCCTTGATATTGTTCCCCTGATCCTTGCATCTAACAGGGGCTCCTCCCCATCGTCTAATTCCCCATTGTCCTCTGACTCACTCCATACCAAAACTGTGGGTGCTACAGTCTTTACTTGATCCACAGACTTTAACTTCTCCCCACTCTCAGGGGACAAGAACACTGGCCTAGGATACCAATATCTGGTTTCTGGACACAATTCAAAGTGTTGGTTATGACCAATAAAGTCCTACGTGGCATCGGACCAGATTATTTGCAGGACTGCCTTCTGCCGCATGAATCCCAGCAACTGGTTACGTCTCACAGAGTCGGCCTTGTCCAGGTTCCATCAAGTAGATAGTGTTTTTAATAGGAAAGTGAACACAAGAACAAGGGGGGACAATCTAAGATAGTTGGGGGAAAGATCAGAAGCAACGTGAGAAAATATTATTTTACTGAAAGCGTAGTAGATGCTTGGAACAAACTTCCAGCAGATATGGTTGGTAAATCCACAGTAACTGAATTTAAACATGCATGGGATAAACATATATCCATCCTAAGATAAAATACAAGAAATGGTATAAGGGCAGACTAGATGGACCATGAGGTCTTTTTCTGCCGTCAATTTTCTGTTTCCATGTTGCAATAAACTCACACGGAGTAATAGGATTGTGTGTTTGTTAGCAGGATTTACTGGGTCAGGGATTTTGTGTCTTCCACTGTGAGTTGCACTGGGTCGGGGGAGTGCACGAAGGAAGGCTCAGCCAATCTCATTGCACACACGTACTCTGACAGTCAAGGTTTGGGGTTTGAATTTGAGATTGGAAGCCCCAAAACAAAGACACGTCCGAATGGAAGCTCTGAACGGAACCTTTATTTCTTCTCCCGAATCACAGCTGATCAACTCCTCAGCTGCGTTTCAGGATGATTCCGGCTCCTGAGCATGCGCAGAAGCCTAATTGTATGTGCATGTGCGTGGAATGAACGCACGTGTGCCAAACGTGGCAATGTGTGCTGGGGGGGAAAGGCAAAGTGGAGCCCATTCCTGAATCAGACGTCCAACTTACCAAGATCTGTTGCATTTCACAATATACCAGGAGGGAAGCCAGCTCTATGTCTTCGCTATATCCGTTTTTGAGGGGGACTGACCGATAACCTAAAAGGGGCAGGGGAGAAAGTGTTTTAATGGCCACTTCGAGGCAGTCTCGGATTTCACACACCTGAAAGAACAGACCGAGGCTCACCTGTTCTTCTCTTGAAAGGACAGAGTTTAGTAGGAAGCGGCAGGAAAGAGAAGGCACCGCGAAGGATCGCAAGACCATCACCCACGCCCCAGAGCTGGAAAAAACCACAAGCAGTCGCAAGAGATCTGAACTTCTGCAACAGGTCAAAAGCAAAAGAAGAAATAGAAGCGGTCCAGACAATTTTATTTATTTTTTTAGTGGGAGGAAAGTACAGATGGAACAGTAACAGAGTTGGAAGGGACCTCGGAGATCATCTAGTACAACCCCCTGCTCTCACAGGAGACATATACTATTACAGTGATACCTTGTCTTACAAACTTAATTGGTTCCGGGACGAGGTTCTTAAGGTGAAAAGTTTGTAAGATGAAATAATGTTTCCCATAGGAATCAATGGAAAAGCGATTAATGCGTGCAAGCCCAAAATTCACCCCTCCTGCCAGCCGAAGAGCCCGGTTTTGCGCTGCTGGAATTCCCCGAGGCTCCCATCCATGCGAAACCCCACCTCCGGACTTCTGTGTTTTTGCAATGCTGCAGGGAAATCCCAACAGGGAAATCCTAGCATCGCAAAAACGAGTGCTTCGCTGGCAATGGAAGTCCGGAGGTGGGATTTCCAAGTGAAGGGAGCCTCAGTGAAATCACAGCATCGCAAAAACACCAAAGTTCTCAAAACTCCACCTCCGGACCTCTGTGTTTTTGCAATGCTGCGATTTCACTGAGGCTCCCCTCGTTGGGAAACCCCACCTCCGGACTTCCGTTGGCAGCGAAGCACCCGTTTTTGCACTGCTGGGATTCCCCTGCAGCATCACAAAAACATGGAAGTCCGGAGGTGGGGTTTCCCATGGAAGGGAGCCTAAGGGGAATCCCAGCAGCCCAAAAACGGGTGCTTCGCTGGTAACAGAAGTCCAGAGGCGGGGCATCCCATCGGCGGCGCTGGGTTTGTAAGGTGAAAATAATTTGTAAGAAGAGGCAAAAAAATCTTAAACCCCCGGTTTGTATCTCGAAAAGTTTGTATGATGAAGCGTTTGTAAGACGAGGTATCACTGTACTGTTAAATGGCTGTTCTATCTCTTAAAAATTTCCAGTGTTGGAGCATTAACAACTTTTTCTTTTTTGGAAAAATAAACTTCATTAAATATATACATTAAAAGCACCACAATATACAATATACAGTGTTCCCTCGATTTTCGCGGGGGATGCGTTCCGAGACCGCCCGCGAAAGTCGAATTTCCGCGAAGTAGAGATGCGGAAGTAAATACACTATTTTTGGCTATGAACAGTATCACAAGCCTTCCCTTAACACTTTAAACCCCTAAACTGCAATTTCTCATTTCCTTAGCAACCATTTAGATTATTACTCACCATGTTTATTTATTAAAGTTTATTTAAAAAAATATTTATTAAAGGCGGACAAAAGTTTGGCGATGAGGTATGACGTCACTGGGCGGGAAGGACCGTTGAACTTACCTTAACGGTCTTCTCGATGTACTGCGAGGAGAGTCCAACGTGCGTGATACTTCAGCCTGATTGGTTAGGGACTGAGTTAAATTAGAATATTAATTAGCTCCACCCTGTAGACCCTCCCTTGTAGCTCAGTCAATAAAACGAAGGAGTAGTGAAATCAACAGAACTTTATTAACTTAACTAGAACTGTAACTGAGCCCCTGGGCCCCAAGGTCGGGTTGGGTTTGGACTCTCCTCGCAGTGCATCGAGAAGACCGTTCAGGTAAGTTCAACGGTCCTTCTCCAATGCACTGCTGCGGAGAGTCCAACATGGGATATGCCCAAGACTAAGACAACAGGGTGGGTGACGACTGGACCAGGGGCGCATGCGACACACCCCCCCTCTGTAATACCCTACGGCCAAAGGCCGCCTCTGCAGATGCAAATGAGTCCAGTTTGTAATGTCTAATGAACGTGTCCGGAGTGGCCCACGTTGCTGCTCGGCAGATATCTTCCAGAGGCGCTTGGGTGGCCCACGCCTCTGAAGTTGCAGCGCTCCTCGTGGAGTGTGCCGTAATGTTGCCTGGTACAGTTCTTCCTTGGGAAGTGTATGCTGTAGCGATGCATGATGTTATCCAGCAACTAAGCATCGTCGGGGATACTCTGGTCCCCTGTGAAGGAAGTCCAAATGATACGAACAAGGCCTCCGTCTTGCGGAACGGCGCCGTCCGCCGAATGTAGATTTTGACAGCCCTGCGTACGTCCAGTTTATGCCAGCGCAGTTCGAGTGGATAACTCCCCTGCGCGCAGAAATCCGGAATGACGATGTCGTTAGACCTATGAAACAGGGTATTTACCTTCAGTAGGAATGTCGGGTCAAGCCGCAGGACCACCCGATTCTGGTGAAAGATGCATAAGTCCGATCTCACCGATAGGGCCGCAAGTTCGGACACCCTTCTAGCTGATGTGATAGCCACTAAAAAGGCTGTTTTAAGTGACAGCAATCGAAAGGAAATAGTGCGTAGTGGCTCAAATGGTGGAGCGGTTAACGCGTTCAGCACCAGTGGGAGATCCCATGAGAGGAATCTGTGCACCGCTTGAGGGCGGAGATTTGATGCTCCCCTCAGGAAGTCTCTCACCCATGGGTGGTGAGAGATGGATCTCCAATTGTCTAGCTTAATTAGTGTGGAGATGGCTGCTACTTGCCTTCGTAAGGTGTTAGGGGCAAGCCCCTTGTCCAGTCCGGATTGCAAGAATGACAAAATGTGTTGTATCGATGCAGATTGTGGTTCCACCTCTTGGTTTGCGCAGAACTGATGGAATGCTGCCCAGGTGGCCTGGTAGATCCTGGTGGTGGATGGTCTGCGGGCCGCTTGGATGGTGGAAATTACATCCTGTGAAAGCGACGACGCCCTCATTCTTTCCCCCTCAAGTGCCACGCGGCAAGTTGCCACCAGTGGGGGTCTGGATGGTAGACTGACCCCTGGCTGAGGGAGACCAGGTTGAGCGGGATCCGCCAGGGCGGTGATATCGATAGGTCCATTAGGTCCGCGAACCACGGGCGGCGAGGCCAGTATGGTGCTATAAACAGGACCTCGGCCTCCTCTCTGATTAATTTGGCGATTGTCTTGTGGATCAGGCATATCGGTGGGAAGGCGTATAGCAGGCCGTCCGGCCATGGGCTCCTGAGGGCGTTGACCCTCTCGGCCCCTGGTGCCGGAAAGCGGGAGAAGAAGCGGCTCAGGTGGGTGTTGTCCGGGGTGGCGAATAGGTCCACCAGTGGTGTGCCGAATCTGTCCGTCACCGCTTGGAATGCCTCCTGTCCCAGACTCCACTTGGATGGGTTGAGAGTGGTCCTGCTGAGCCAGTCTGCCTGCGTGTTGCTGACCCCCGAGATGTGTTCTGCCCTGATTGACAGCAGGTTGGACTCTGCCCATGCCATCAGGGTGTCTGCCTGTTGCATAAGCCTTCCTGACCTCGTTCCCCCTTGGTGATTTATATGGGAACGGGTGGCCACATTGTCCATGAGTATCAGGATATGGTTGTCCTGACACTCTGTCCGGAAGGCCAATAGGGCCAGGAATACTGCCCTCAACTCCAATAGGTTTATGTTGACGTCTGTCAGGTCTGCTGGGGTCCACAGTCCCTGTGCGACCTGGGTCTCGGAGTGGGCTCCCCAACCCGTGAGGCTTGCGTCTGTGGTAATGACCACCTCCTCCTGCTTCAGGAAGGGGGAACCCCGGAGGAGGGCGGATGAGAGCCACCACGTGAGGGAACGCTTGACCGTCCTCGGCAATGTGACTAGGCGGTGGAAGTGGCTGAGCCGTCGCCGTTGGTAAGGCAGGAGAAACCACTGAAGGGGCCTGTTATGCAGTCTGGCCCAGGGTACGATATCGATGCAGGACACGAAGTTTCCTAGAAGTTGGGATAGGAATGCCAGTGATACCTGCCGCTGATGACGGAGGAGTTGGACTAAGTCCCGTATTCGTTGTCGACGTTCGTCTGACAGGAATACTTCGCCAATCTGAGAGTCTATGGTGGTTCCCAAGTGAAGAATGCGCTTGGTGGGCGTCAGATGGCTTTTGGGAAGATTCACCGTAAAACCGTGTTCCTGCAAGATCTGCATGGTAAGAAGTAAGTTCTGTCTCGCCCTCTGAGGATCCCTTGACAATATGACGATGTCGTCCAGATACGCCATGAAGCGTATCGAACGGGATCTGAGGGAAGCTGTTAAAATGTCCAAGAGTTTTGTGAAAGTCCTTGGTGCTGAGGACAAGCCGAATGGCATTGCCCGGTATTGAAAGTGGTTGTTGTTGATACAAAATCTGAGGTATCTGCGGTGGTCTGCGTGCACTGGCACGTGCAGATATGCCTCCTTCAAATCCACTGACGTCATCCAGTCGCCTCTTCTTATGCAGGAGAGGATGGTGCGGAGGGAATGCATCTTGAACCTGACGTATCTGACGTACAGGTTGAGTTGTTTCAGGTTCAAGATGAGCCTGCATCCCCCCGATGCTTTCGGCACCAGAAATACTACGAAGTAATATCCCAGTCCCTGTTGGTTTACTGGTACTGGTTTTATTGCCCCGATGTCTAACAAGTGGAGGATCTCCTGGCATAGGAGTTTCCGCTTGTGTGCACACTTGGTCCAGGGGCACTGAATGTAGCGTTGGTGCAGAGGGTAAAGGAAATCCAACTTGAGACCCTGCAAAATTGTGCTGCGGGCCCAAACATCCGAAGTGGTGTGGTGCCAGGTGTTGGTGAACGCCTGGAGTCGACCTCCTATGGGAATACGTTCCGCCCAGTCACTTGTGTCCGCGGAAACCCTTCTGATTGGTATTTCGGTAGGGCTTCCTGGAGTTCTGGTATTGCGGTCCTCTGCCTCCGTATCCGCCTCTGTCGGATCTGAAGGTATTCTGGGAGTATCCTGTAGAGTATGGTCTTGCAGTCTGGGTGCCCGCCGTAGCAGGCTCCTGCCGAAAGGGCTGTCTACGAAAGAACGGGTTCTGGCGCCGTTCAGTGCGTTTTGCTGATTTTGGAAGCACCTTCCGCTTTTCCTTATCCTCGATAAGGACCTTATCCAGTGATTGGCCGAAGAGTTCAGACCCATGGAAGGGTGCTGAGGCCAGGCGCCACTTGGATTTTGCATCCACTTGCCATGATCGTAACCAGAGCAGTCGGCGCGAGGCCAAGGTGGTTGCCATTGCTCTGAAGGCAAATTTTGACGCATTCAGCGTAGCATCCGCTGAAAACTCTGATGCCAGGATCAGTTTGCTTAGGTCTTGCCTAAGGCGCCCGTCCTCTGGCCCAACTCTGGTTTGCATTTCCTGGAGCCAGAGTATGCAAGCTCTGTTGAAGTAAGAGGCAGCTGATGTCGCTCTGAAAGCCCATGATGCCATTTGATGGGCCTTTCGAATCAAGGTTTCGGCCCTCCTGTCCTCCGGTTTTAGGCCCTCAGCCAATTCCGATGGGACCACTGCATTCGAGACAAGGCTCGCTACTGGTTCATCAATTGTTGGGAAGGTAAGTAAGTTTTCAATGTCCGGGTCAAAGGTGTAAAACTTACGATCCATCATGGACGGTCCCTGCGCCGCAGCTGGATTCTGCCATGGGCGTTTGACACTATCCATAAAAATCTTTGATGATGGAATGTGGTAGGACTCCGGTTGTGGTTCCGTGAAGAGTCGTTCTGCCGGTTGCAGTCCAACTGCTGCCTCAGCAGGTTTAGAAGTGGGTGTCACCGTGGTGACCTGCTTGGCCTTTCTGAGCATGACGTCATAGAGAGCAGGTTTAAAAAGCATAGCAGATATGGGTCGCTCTGGTGGAGGGCCCTCATCTTCAGACAGCTCACACTCGTTGTCTGTATCCACCTCCCCTTCATCCATCTCTGATTCCTGTGGGAATGAGGAATCTAGAGGCACTGACCAAAGGTCTCTTCTGACCGGCCTGGATTGGGTGGCTGGCCTTTGCTGGGCACCCATGGACAGTCCTTGGGTATAGACATTAGTAATCATGTCTTGTAAGGCTTGAGGCATAGATTGCCAGGTGTCATTGGCTCGCAAGCCTGCTGCTGAAGGGGTAAATGTTGCTGATGGAACTGGAGCTGCATGGCTCTGTTGTGGGAGCTGGAACCAGGCACTAGGCTGAGGTAGTGGGAGCTCAAGCCTTTGTGTTGCCTCAGCAGGTTGATATGCTTGTCTCTCAGGGGATAGTTCTGCACTGTGCCCTGACATCATTGATCCCCTCGGTCCTGGGGAGCCCAGGGGTGGCCATTGTGCTGGGCCTTGAAAGGCAGCTGCGCTCTGGACTGGAGGCGAAGGAATCAGCGATGCCTGCCTTTGGGCGGCCTCTAGCTGCGCCTCTAATGCCTTTATCTTCTTCTCTGCCTCTTTAAGGGTAGAAGAGGACTTCTCCTTAGAGCGAGAGGGATGTGACTTGGCACTTGATTTTGGTGCCTCATCCCTCCCAGACAGGGCCTCAGCCGGGGCAACAGATGCCTGTTCAGCCATCTCGGTACTCACAAATTGTTGTAGAAAACTGCAACGCTGTTAGAACGAGTGTAGCTTGAATGCCTGGAGCCGGTAAAAAAACCCTCTGCCGTTTATGGGTGAGAAGAAAAGCAGTCTCACCAAGATGGCGCTGCCGTTTGTCGTGGGCGTGGCCAGGCTTCCGGATCTGGCAAAATGGCGGGTGCATGATTTTGGCGCCCAAATATGGCGGCCGCATCAGTTTGGCGCCCAAAAATGGCGGGCGCAACCGCTGCGTTCCCTCCGAGCTCCCCTGAGAGCGGGCTACAGCCTTGACTCTCCTGCGGGGGCTTCTCGGCTCTCGCTCCTCATTGCCTGCTGCGTTTTCCTCCGACGCCTCTGCTGCTATCAGCTGGGCGTTGGGCTCCCGCTGGGCGTGCCGCCGTCGAATCGGCGGCTTTTTGGCGATCCGAGCAGAAGAAAAAGTCAGCGCTGTCGGCTTCTCGGCTTGCCGCTCTCGGCGGTCCTTTAAAGCTGCCGATTCTCCCGGGAACGAACTCAAGGTTTTTTTCTTACCCTGGGGAGGAGGAGGAGGAGAGGGGGGGGGTTGCCTCTGGGGCTGCTGTACCTTCGCCCCTCTAGACTTCCTAAGGTCTGGCCATGGAGGCTAGGGACCTTAAGTCTACTTACAGCTCCATATCCATTCACTAGGCATAAGAAGGGGGTCTGGCCACGGAGGTCAGGGACCCAGCCTAGGGGAGCTATACCTCTGGGCTATGCCCACGGGGGGCAAAAAGCCTTAGGAGGTATTGGGTGCAGGTTTTGCCCACGGGGGGTATCAACCTGAGGTCCTCTGTCTTCTGTCCTCTTCAGATTCCTGTAGAAAGGAGAGAAAGACAAGGAAAAACAGATAATTCATTAGTAAAACTTTATTAAAACATTCATTAACCTAACAAAGGTAGAGAGAACAAAACTCTAGTCCCTATCACTACGACTGAGTTTTTAAAACTGAGCTACAAGGGAGGGTCTACAGCAGTGATCCCCAACGTTTTTTCCACCAGGGACCAGTTTCAGCAAGACAATTTTTCTATGGCCCGGTGGGGGCGGAAAGGGGTGTGGTTGGGGGCAGGATTAAGCATGGGGGTGCTGGTCCTCCCCGCCTCTCTTTCCCGCCATTGCCCTGTGGCCGGCAGAACCTGCGGCCCAAGCCCTCTTGCCCGGCAAGAGGTGAAGCGCTGGAGGGAGGGGGTCAGGCCGGCCCTCCTGCCTCCCCCCCAGCCGAAAACACAAAGGCGTGCCGCAGCAGAAGCCAAAAGAGGCTTGAACCTCCCGGTCCTTCCCGCCCCTCTATCCCATCCATCACCCTGTGGCTGGCAGAACCTGCCTCCCAAGGCCTCTTGCCTGGCGGGAGGCGAAGCACTGGAGGGAGGGGGCAGCGGCAGGAAGGCCGGCAGCTGCTGACTCTGCGGCCCGGTGCAACATGCCCTGCGGCCCGGTACTGGTCCGCGGCCCGGTGGTTGGGGACCCCTGGTCTACAGGGTGGAGCTAATTAATATTCTAATTTAACTCAGTCCCTAACCAATCAGGCTGAAGTATCACCCACGTTGGACTCTCCGCAGCAGTGCATTGGAGAAAAACCATGGTATAGGGAAAAAACCCACAAAGTATTTTTTAATTAATATTTTTGAAAAACCGTGGTCTAGCCGTTTCGCGAAGTTTGAACCCGCGAAAATCGAGGGACCACTGTACAACAAAAGGAGAAAAGAAATAAAGGAAAGATAGAAAGAAAAGAAAAAATAGATGGACATATGAATAATTCACACTTACGGATAGCGCAAGTGCTCGGAAAGATCGCCATTTTAGACAACACAATTTTTTTTCTTCATATATACAAATTAATTACCTTATCTTGCCTTGTTGGATTTATCATTGGAAATTTTCTGCTTCTAATGATTGGACTGGAGTATTTTCAGCCTAAGGCTGTTACAGGTTTATGGGAGAGTTCTTCTCCAGACTGGAGAGTAAAAGGAACATTGGGGGCAAAATTGAAGCTAGTAAAGGGACTCAGACATATTCCCTGGCTGTGTTGCCTTTGTGCCAAGCCCCGGGTCATCACAGTTGTATGTCTAGTTGTAAACTAGATATATCCAGTTACAAGAGTGCTTACTCCACGGATTAAAGAGAGTTAGGAAAGTGTTTGAGATGTCACCAGTGAAACTTGAAGATCAAAGGTTGTGATGTAATCCCATTGTCACTCCAACCACCAGAGATAAGAGAGCGAGCTCATTCTCTCTCTCTGCATCGATCAAACATGTTATAGAAATCCAAAGATCAATATCATACAGGTAGCCTTCAAACATCTGGCCACAATTGAGCCCAACATTTCTGTTGCTAAGCGAGAAGGTTGTTAATTGACTTTTGCCCCACTTTACGACTCTGTCTTGCCACCCTGAAGTTAGCAACATTTACTTACTCACTGACTGTATTTTTCGGAGTATAAGACGCAGCCTTTTCCTCTCTTAAAGAGGCTGACAATTTGGGTGCATCTTATACTCTGAATGTAGCTTTCCCCCCCCCCAGCCTTAACTAGATGCTAACGATCTCCCCAGCTCTTACCTCGTTTCTCTCTGTGAAGAATATTTTCCAAGCCCTAAGTCTTTGCAGGGTTTTTTTCCCATTGGTCTAAGTTGCTCCAAATGTTTCTTTCCAGCCCTAACCAGGTGCTAACAATGTTCCCAGCTCTTACTGGCTTGCAAGCTCTTTCATTGTTACTCTCTGCAAAGAAGGTTTTCCAAGCCCTAAGTCTTTGCAGGGGTTTTTTTCCATTGCTCTACTTGCTCCGAATGTTTCTTTCCAGGTGCTAATGATGTTCCCAGCTCTTACTGGCTTGCAAGCTCTTTTATTGTTACTCTCTCCAAATAAAGTTTTTTTTAAAGCCCTAACCAGGGGATAAAATAATGTGCTGAAGCTGACCAGACTAAGGGCGCCAGTCAGATGAATACCTGGTAAGCAGATTCTTTTCCTTATTTTCCTCCCCAAAAACTAAGGAGCATCTTATACGCCGAAAAAATACGGTATATATTTAATTTGATTTGTATGCCACTCAACTCCCTAGGGACTCTGGGCAGCTCACGACCATTAACTTGTCAGAAGGTCACAAAAGGGGATTGCATGACCCCATGGACACTGCAACCGTCAAAAAATAGGAGCTGGTTGCCAAGCATGTGAATTTTGATCACTTGACCATGTGTCAAAGTTCCAGGTAACATCCAAACTAAATCAGAATTTATCACCAACTTCTGCACAAGCTTGACACAATGGGGAAGTTGCAACAGGGTGACAAATGGCCACCAGTCACTTTTTCCATCAGTGTTGTCACCTCAAATGGTCACTAAATGTTAGGCCCCAAGTCGAGGACTGCCCGTATGCAAAGTTCCATGTTTGATCCAGTTATATTTGATATCTACCTGATTTGACTCCTTTGATTGGAAACGTCGCGTGCGCTAAGAAGTTGAGGTCACTGAACATGTCTTCTTCGTAGACAACGAAGCGCAGAAATGCTATGGTAGGGTCGTGAATTTCAAATTTCACTTGCTCCTGAAGCGTCCAAACTGGATTGAGGCCATTGTCATCTGTAACAAAATGAACTTTTTGTTATATCTTCTAGTCCACACTCTGGCTTGAAAATCTGAATAGCAAACTCAAGCACTGAGGTTCGGCCATGCACTAGCACTTAAGATTTATATACCGCTTTACAGCTCTCTCTAGACCAGGGGGAAGCAAAGTTGGCTCTTCAATGACATGTGGACTTCAACTCCCAAAATTCCTGAGCCAGCATGATTGGGGCTCAGGAATTCTGGGAGTTGAAGTCCACATGTCATAGAAGACCCAACGGTTTACAGAGTCAGCCTCTTGCCCCCAACAATCTGGTCCATCATTTTAGCGACCTCGGAAGGATGGAAGGCTGAGTCAACCTTGAGCCTAGTGAAATTTAAACTGCCAAACTGCAGGCAACCGGCAGTCATCAGAAGTAGCCTGCAGTACTGAACACTAACTATTGCACCATGGCTGCCCATACTGATCTTTCAAGAGTCTCAAGTGTCTCTTATTTTTATAAAAACGATGCACGGTTTTGTGGCACTTTATAGGTTACCCCAATTTATTATGGCATAGGCTTGTGTAGCCCCAGATACATTGAATAATCTGGAGAAATGGAAATTCTTTCTTTTGCTCACAACAAAAAGATGGAAAGAGTAAGAAAGCATCATCTATAGACCACTATTTCTAAACTTTGGCAGTCTTCAGTTCAATCCCCACAATTCTCAGCAGGGGCCATGCTAGCTGGGGAATTCTGGGAGTAAGAATTATTTATTATTTATTTATTTATTTGATTTTTATGCCGCCCTTCTCCTTAGACTCAGGGCGGCTTACAACATGTTAGCAATAGGACTTTTTAACAGAGCCAGCCTATTGCCCCCATAATTTGGGTCCTCATTTTACCCACCTCGGAAGGATGGAAGGCTGAGTCAACCTTGAGCCGGTGATGAGATTTGAACCACTGACCTTCAGATCTACAGTCAGCTTCAGTGGCCTGCAGTACAGCACTCTACCTGCTGCACCACCCCGGCTCTATTACCCAAGTCTTAAAAGTTGCCAGGGTTGGACACCGTCTGATTTAGCAACAGCAATAGCACTTAGACTTACCATATTTTTCAGACTATAAAACTACCTTCCACTGCCTCCCAGCAATTCGCCTCCTTGTAGCAAATAGCAAACAGCACAGTCAACTCCAGCACAGCCTGATGTAGCACAAGCAGCTGATCAGCCATTGTTTCTGCCTCCTGGAATACCACCTATCAGCTGTTCCAGCCTGCAGGGATCGCCACCACCCATTGCCGCTGTCATCGCTCATTGCCGCTGTCACCGCCCCATTTTCAGCCTCTGCACGTGCCATTCTGGGCCTCTACATGCCCCATTTTCAGTCTCCAAAAGTCCCAATTCCAGGCAGCAGCGATAGGGAGCAGAAAAAGGTGGTGACAGTGATCCACCCAGCCTGGAACAGCTGATAGGCAGTATTCCAGTAGGCAGATATAACTTCTAATCAGTTGCTCGTGCTAAATCAGGCTGTGTTGAAGCTGACCAGGCTGTCTGCTGTTTGCTGCAATGAGGCAAATTGCTGGGAGGCAGAGGCCAAAGGGGGGGGCGTTGGGTGGACAGGGGCTTCAGCAACATTCACTGTATAAAACATAGAAACATTTCCACCCATTGTGGAGGGGAAGAAGTGCGTCTTATACACCGAAAAATACGGAATATACAACTTCACAGTGCTTTACAGCCTTCCCTAAGCAGTTTACAAAAGTCAGCATATTGCCCCCAATAATTTGGGTCCTCATTTTACTCACTTTGGAAGGATGGAAGGCAGAGTCAACCTTGAGACTGGTGAGATTCGAACTGCCGAACTGCAGGCAGCCAGCCGTCAGCAGAATTAGAATTTACACCATGTAAGTCCTCTCCCGATTAAAAGGTGAACCCAATTTTTAAAGAGCAGCCAACAGTACTTACTCACAACAGTTGTCTTGAACTTATTGTTGTCATATTCGGCCCCACAGATCTCCACCTCTACAAAGGGGCATGCGATGCTTCTGCCAGACTTGGGGAGATGTCGGGCAGCAATGACCTGTTTCAAGGCAGCGTATAATATTCAAATGATTCCAAATAATACTGAATTACTGTTCCACGTATCCGAAAGCTGTTTCTCAAACCAAATCATAATTTATCAGCTCCCTCCTCCAATTATATAAGGCACAACTAGTTCAACAAAGATTCAATCATATTCATTGGTTCCCATTTAGCTACACACTGAAGCTGCTTGGGCTTTGTTAAAGTCAGATTTTTGTAATAATTTTGATTGTATTAATCCCACTGAACGTAAATTTAATAATAATAATTTATTAGATTTGTATGCCGTCCCTCTCCGTGGACTCGGAGCGGCTCACAACAAAATAACACAGTATAACAAATCTAATATTAAAAAACATTTAAAACCCAACATTAAATCCATGCAATACAATCATTCCATGCATAAACTATATATGCCTGGGGGTATCTTAGTTCCTCCATGCCTAGCGACATAGGTGAGTCTTTAGCAATTTACAAAAGGTAAGGAGGGTAGGGGCAGTTCTAATCTCTGGGAGGGAGTTGATTTCAAAGGGCTGGGGCCGCCACAGAGAAGGCTCTCCACCTGGGGCCCGCCAATCGACATTGTTTAGTTGATGGGACCCAAAGAAGGCCAACTCTGTGGGACCTAATTGGTCCCTGGGATTTGTGCGGCAGAAGACGGTTCCGCAGGTATAATAATACATTATTATAATACACGTTATTACTACCACCCTATAGCAGGCAGGGTAATAACTGTGGGGTCCTTGGTACTCTCTGAGTTTGGTAGTTTTCTTGCAGGCATTTCATTACCAAACTAGGTAATATCATCAGTGCTAGAAGAAAGTTGTGTTTGCCTGGTTTGCCCCAATTAAGTCAGACATACAATCAAAAACAACAAACAACAGTCTAATCAAGGAACTACCAAGAAGAAAACCCCACCAAGTGTGACAGGGAAAGCCACTGATATATCAAATGACAGCAAACCCCACTCTCTTCTGATGAAATTACCTAGTTGGGTAATGAAACGTTAAGCAAGAAAAACACTAACGGAGAGTACCAGGGACCCACAATTCAAATCTGAAGCTACATATGTTACATTCTCTTCTAAGGGTAAGAATTAGTCAAGAAATCTAAGCACAGGAAACTTACTTATGGCAAATTATAACACAGTTTTAGTAGTTGGAACAATAGCAGAATCTAATGAGGTTGATATTTTTTTTAAAGGCCAACTTTGGTTTAGCCAATATATAACTAGAAAGGTGGCAATCACCTTGATGGCTGACATTTCTGCAGTTTTGTGGAAAGTGTGGTGCTTTGATGACAGAGGCCCAATAAGTACAGTTTCATAATTTTTTCACCCATATGTTAATATTAATATTTGTTGCTTTCTTGCGCAGGGCAGAAAAAAACCCAGGAGCCCCAACGTCATGGGAGGAACAACATTTACCCTCACGGTCAAAATCATCTGCAGCTTCTTCTTGCATTCAATAGTCATGGGGTCGTAGGCCTCGTTTCTCATGCTTTCCGGCTGCAGCACGAAGCCGGTCCAACCATTCAGGGAGAACAAAGCTTGATTCATCTGCATGTATTTATCTGATGAGAATATTTGGAAGGGAGGAAAGGGTGGGGGGAGAGAACATTAGCCGGATGGTTACCTGGTTAACCAAGGAAAAGGACTGGCGAAAAGCAAAATATTCTAAATAATAATATGGGCTGGAGCTTTTCTATATTACCCTAGGGCGAAAATGAGCAATGTGGAAGAATTGGGCAGGATTGGGCAGCAAAGAAGTCAAACAATCAAATTAATATTGCTTCTTCATTGCTTATTTGACCCCTATGACAATCATTAAGTGTTGAATCACATGATTCTTGACAAATGTATATTTTATTTTATGTACGTTGAGAGCATATGCACCAAGACAAATTCCTTGTGTGTCCAATCACACTTGGCCAATAAAAATTCTATTCTATTCTATTCTAAATAAACATACATACATAAAGAGGGAGGGAGGGAGGGAGGAAGGAAGGAAGGAAGGAAGGAAGGAAGGAAGGAAGGAAGGAAGGAAGGAAGGAAGGAAGGAAGGAAGGAAGGAAGGGAAGACAATGGGATAATTTCCTAGACGATGCAGCGATCATCCTTCTCAATAGAAATGAAAGAACTATAATAGGCAGCTAGTCCTCAACAAAGAGGACTGAAACTTCAATCTCAAATGACACGGTGGTTAAAACATAGAAAGAATGGTTTCTGGAATTTGGTATGTCTGGTCTGAGGAAAAGACTAAAGGACTAAGGGAGACATGATAGCTGTGTTCCAGAAGAGGGAGTCAAACTATTCTCCAAAGCACCTGAGGGTAGAACAAGAAGCAATGGGTGGAAATTAATCAAGGAAAGAAGCAAGCAACTTAGAACTAAGGGGAAATTTTGTCAGAGTGTGCACAGCGAGACTATTATTTTGAGACAACCCAGGAGCAAAATACAGGACACAGAGGTTTGTCTTGCAAACAGAGATTTATATACATGACTTCTACATATATACATACACCTGGTAAGGACATACCAAGCAAGCAAGCCAACTTCAACTCTACACCGAGAACTACAATGCAGATAGAACACGACACAGCCTCTCATGGCCTCCCTGATATAGACAGCTTCTTAAAGAGGCAGTAACCCTCTTGACTCATCCTCATTGCATCAGCAGTGATAGATAGATAGATAGATAGATAGATAGATAGATAGAGCCAGACAGACAGACAGACAGACAGACAGACAGACAGACACATACTTACAAACAAACAAATATAAAAACAATTACTGCTAGTAACTGAGAACTGTCAGGTTTGAATTCATCTGGGGATAAAACTTAAGATACTGCACTCTTAAAACATTCAATGGAATCATTTCAGAAGGTTGTGTCTTCAGTAGCTTCAGTTTTCCCTTAGACCAGGGGTCTCAAACTCACGGTCCGCAGGCCAACTGTGGCCCTCAGGACAATAGTGTGCAGCCCCCTCCTCAATATCAAAGTTTAATGTTAGTGCGGCCCAAGTTTGATACGAATGGCACTTTTCAGTGTTGTGTGTGGAGCTGAATGTGGTTTCTTCAGTCTTCTATATCTGCTGTACTATTATTATTATTATTATTATTTTCTTTTTCATTTTATTTATTACTGACTTATTTATTTTTTACTTATGAATTTGTTAATTTATTTTTATTTATTTTTAACACAAAATAAGATGAAAAAATAAAGACATTTGATAACATTGGAATGTTTTTGTAAAAGCTTTTCTTGTGGAAAACCTGATGTGGCCCAGCCTCACCCAGACTCTACCTCCAGCGGCCCCCGGGTAAATTGAGTTTGGGACCCCTGCCTTAGAGCTTCAGGTGGAGGATAATTTTTTCGGTTTCCGCAAGGCATTAAAGACATTCCTCTTTGATTCGGCAGATTAAAACATCCTTGTTCTGGGGATCAGCAAGAGGGGAGGACATTGGAGAGGATGGGAAGGTTTTTTAAACAAGTTTTGTGGTTTTATTAGATGTATTCTAATTAAGTGTGTGTATTGCCTACTGTCTGCCTTTGTTAGTTGTATATGGCTTGCTGTTATGCCCTTTGTTAAAAGGGCATTATAAATAAGCGTTTATTATTATTATTAATGAGAACTTTGCCTTTCGGTTTTACCTGGTGTCTGGAAATTAAGAGCCACCATCTGCACCCCACAAAACCAGAAGCGAAAAGGATCATAATTTGAGGAATCCACTCTTTGTCCTTTGGGGTAAATTCGAGTCAGTCCTTTCTGATTGTACTTCAGGAGGTCAAGGGGTTTCTGCTTGACAATGCTTTCTGCTTTGGTTTCCACAAAAGAGCGAATTTCTCTGAAACTGGGATTGTCTGCAAAAAGAAGGTGTGGGGAGAAGCAATTTCAGACATATATAGTTACAATAACCTACGACAGAGCTGCAATAAGAGAGTCTGTTTGTCTCAATGGTTAAAGCACCATGATAGAAAATAGTAGTGCTACTTTAGCCATGAAAGTTAGGTGGGTGGACTTTGAGTCAATCACCAGGAGACTGTGAGTTCTAATCCTGCTTGAAAGCCAAGTGAGTGGCTTTGGACCAGCCTCCATCTACAGTTTAACAGTTATTAAAGTCTTCAACTATTGGTAGAGGATTCTCCCAATGGAACCTGACAGACTCCCAAAAATGTGCTTAGAAGAACAGATGGGCACACCCAAACCCACTATATGGGTCAACCAACTTTCTCAAACCACCCTATATTTCAGTTTCTCAATGCAACACCTGCTTTCAGGCCAAGGCAATATTTAAACAAAGAGTTTTAGATGTTAATGCACAAACTGATATTGAGGTACTTTCTAAGTGCAGGTCACTGAAATGGTTAGCCAAGAACAAAACAGCCTTTCAACTATAAAAATACCTGACAATGGGTCTGACCCAATACCATAGAACAGCACTCACTAGAGCAAGATTTGAGCAGTTAGATTCTATGGTCAAATATGGACGATTCCACCAAGTACCATATTTTGAGAGAACATGCATTTGCGGTGCACCAGAAATAGAAGACATTGCACATGTGCTACTCAATTGTAAACTATACTCCTCAGTAAGACCTCAGTATTTACAGCCCCTACTTGACAAACTCATACACTAGGACTGTAATAAACAATTATCATATTTTCTTCAGGGTACAAATATACCGGTATATGTAGTTTCTAGAACCGCTAAGTTTATAGTCAGGGCTGTTCAGATGAAAATACGTTTTATAGAACATATTGGGGTGGCATGCAAAGGAGATGAACTCACTTAATAATATTTTATATCAGTATCTTATATTTGTTTAATATAATCCTTTGCACGAGTTATATTCTCATGTTTTACTACTCAATTTTAGCATATTATACTACATTTTAACTTATTATTTATTCAAATTCCCTCTATTTTAGCCAATTTTATTGTATTTTAACCAGTCACAGTTTTATGACGACCGATGGGGTCCTTTTCCTCTCTTTGATATGGTCGATTGACTAATCAAATAAAGTTGATATTGATATTGATTGGCTTTGGACCAGCCCTTCACTCTCAGCTCAATTCACCCCATAGGTTGTTGTGGGGAAAACAGGAGAAGGATTGTGAATTAAGATACGCTTGCTGCCTTTAGTTAAATTAAATTGTAACACGAATATGCTGGTGGCAGAAGTTTGCAAAGTAGATCGTCGTACATGGAGGCGGAAAAGATAAGAGTGAATGACTTCCAATGGCTCATGCAGTAATTTCCACCTATATCTCACTTCAAATAGAAAGAAATTGTCCCATCCAAAACCCTTATGTTGCAGATCTCCCAGGTTTGCAATATTGGAAAATATGCAAATATCAAACAACTTGATTTGAAGATACACCTCTCTCCTCTCTGAAAACAACAAATATTCTTTTGGATTTAGCAAGCCAACTGTTGGGTTGAAAATGGTTTACCGAGGTTGTCTTTGGTTTTGCTCGTTGGTACGCAATAGATCACCAAGTCAGATAACTCTATGGCAATTAACTGCTTCTTTTCCAAATATCCTTTTAAATTTTCCTGTTTTAAAATGTAATTAGAAAAGCAAAGTTTAGAGAATATACATTAGATCATGGCAGTTATCCAACAGGAAAAGAAACATCACAAAATCCCTCAGTGGACGTCAACTTTAGGCTGGCTTGTAAACAAATCCTGTTGCAAGAAGATCTGCAAATATTTTAGCTACCACTCCAACTATGAAATCTCACTGAACTTTCTACCTTCCTAAAAAAGGAGAGAACAGCTCCCTTTCAATCATGTCAAAACATAAAAGTGTTCATAATATTTGATTTCCAGGTAACCTAATTAGTCAACTGTCAGAAATGCCATGCTACCTTTTTGTGATGAGAATAACATTTGGGAGTAAAAGCTAATTTGGAATAATAAAGTAATTGAAGCACAATTATCTGATGTTGAACCATACACAGAATATCCTTGACTTATAGCCTTTCATTTAATTATCATTCAGAGCCATGGTGGCGCAGTGGTTAGAGTGCAGTACTGCAGGCTATTTCTGCTGACTGCCAGCTGCCTGAAATTTGGCAGTTCAAATCTCACCAAGCTCAAGACTGACTAAGCCTCCCATCCTTCTCAGGTGGGTGAAATGAGGACCTGGATTGTTGGGGGCAATAGGCTGGCTCTGTAAACTGCTTTAGAGAGGGATGTAACAGATTGGGGAGTGGTATATAAGTCTAAATGCTGTTGCCCTTCCTTCTATCGACCATCCATCCATCCATCCATGGTGTGCTGTGGTTAAGAATGTATTGCAGGTTAACTCTGCTCACTGCCAAGAGCTCGATCCTGACTTGGCTCAAGGTTGACTCAGCCTTCCATCCTTCCGAGGTGGGTAAAATGAGGACCCAGATTGTTGGGGGCAATAGCCTAACTGTGTAAACCACTTAGAGAGGGCTGGGAAGCACTGCGAAGCAGGGCTATTGCTATTACTATTCAAACTTGCATGAAAAAAGTGACTTGCAGCCAGTCCTCACATTTAAAACCACTGCAGCATCCCCAAATTCAGGCACTCGGCAGCCAAATGTATTTGTGATGGTTGTATGATCCCGGGGTTGGAGGGGGAGGCGGTCGTGATAGTCTTTTGCAACCTTCTCAGCTTGCTTCGAAGCCGGATTTCTTTAAAATGAACTGTATGATTCATTTAATCTGCAACAATTTGCTTATTGACTGTGTACTAGCAAGTACTAGAAAGTTGTACTAGCAATAGCAATAGCATTTAGACTTATATACTGATTCACAGTGCTTTATAGCCCTCTCTAAGCGATTTACAGAGAGTCAGCATATTGCCCCCAACAATCTGGGTCCCCATTTTACCAACCTTGGAAGGATGGAAGGCTGAGTCAACCTTGAGCCTACTGAGATTCGATCTGCCAAACTGCTGGCAGCCGGTGATGTTGCCAACCGGTGATCAGCAGAAGTAGCTTGCAGTACTGCACTCTAATCACTGCACCTCTGAGGCTCTTGGTAAAATGGGGCATGAGTTAAATTTAATGACTGTCTGGTTTAACCACAAAAAATCCAGTCCAAATTGTGGTCATAAGTCTAAGATTACTTTACTTCCAAGGAAAATAATATTCACAGGAGAATCTCTATTCGGATTTTCGGTTACCAGCATTAACTGGTTGGAAAACTGGTCTTTTCAACCCCTGCCAAAAGACTATTTATTCATTTTATTTTATTAATTTAATTTATATGCCAACTTCCAGAAAATTCTGGCCTGCTTACAACAAAAATTAACATTTACCAGGGTCACCCAGAAAATGATGCACCACGTTTTTTTTCTAAGCCTACAGTAATGGTACGAATGCGAAACTTTAGGTATACATTATTTGAATTGTCAGGGGTGCGTGTGTAAATTTTGCATTTCTTCAGACAGATAGCATAGCTGCAGCAGTGTTTCAAAAGTTCGTCTGTAAATGAGTTACGTTACAAGCTGCATGTCGTCATTGAATTTCTCACTGCGGAGAAAGAAACTGTTGGAAACATTCACAAACGTTTGTGTACAGTTTATGGAGAATCTGCAGTCGACAGAAGTACGGTTAGGCCATTAGAAGACAGTGCACAGTGCAGAAATGGCTTTGTGACCAGAACAAGGAGTGGTACCGACAGGGCATACACGCCTTTTGTGTCTCGCTGGAGTAAAGCCATACAGCGGGACGGAGATTACGGGATAAAATAGGGAGTGTAGAAGAAACATCATTCTTTCTTGTGTGTAAGTTTCACTGTGTTCAATAAATAATTATTGAAGGGGGGGGAAATGTGGTGCATTACTTTCTCGTAAAGAGGCAATTTAAAAACAATTTAAAACCCGCTAATAAAATCATACCTATCTATTGTGGCTGGATCTAAAAGCTGTGTCAGTTGATCAACGCTTGGGCAATTATTTTATTGGGTGGTTTTCTGTTTTTGACAAAACGTATGAATAAAAACTATCCTAAACTAATAAAACCTGAAGACTAAACCGAATGGCTGAGCAGTGCTTTGGGCAGGGACCAGAGCTCCTACCTCTTCGACAGTTCTCCAGGTGATTTCTCTGATGCTCTGAAACCACTCAAACCATTCTTCTACTTTGTCGGTGGCGAACTCAACGGGAGGGTCTTCGGGGTTCTTGGGCTCCAGGACAAAGACAAAGCTCTTCCTGTGGTTTCCTTGAGGCATTTTCACTGTTGGAAATGACAAAAATGAGGAATTTGCTCCATATTCCACTAGCTTAGGAGCAAAGGTCAACGAAGCAGTGAAAGTGATGTGCCGGTGCCTGGAGGCTATTGGGGCCAGGATGGGTGTCAACAAACTCAAACTCAACCCAGACAAGACGGAGTGGCTGTGGGTCTTGCCTCCCAAGAAGGACAATTCCATCTGTCCATCCATTACCCTGGGGGGAGAACTATTAACCCCCTCAGAGAGGGTCTGCAACTTGGGCGTCCTCCTCGATCCACAGCTGACATTGGAACATCATCTTTCGGCTGTGGCGAGGGGGGCGTTTGCCCAGGTTCGCCTGGTGCACCAGTTGCGGCCCTATTTGGACAGGGAATCATTGCTCAGTCACTCATGCCCTCATCACCTCGAGGTTCGATTACTGCAACGCTCTCTACATGGGGCTACCTTTGAAAAGTGTTCGGAAACTTCAGATCATGCAGAATGCGGCCGCGAGAGCTATCGTGGGGCTTCCTAGATTCGCCCACGTTTCTGCAACACTCCACGGCCTGCACTGGCTGCTGATTGGTTTCCGGTCACAACTCAAAGTGTTGGTAATGACCTTTAAAGCCCTACATGGCATTGGGCCAAAATACATCTGGAACCACCTTCTGCCGCACGAATCCCAGCGGCCAATAAGGTCCCACAGAGTTGGCCTTCTCTGGGTCCCGTCGACCAAACTATGTCGTTTGGCAGGCCCCATGGGAAGAGCTTTCTCTGTGGCGGCCCCGGCCCTCTGGAATCAACTCCCCCCAGAGATTAGAATGGCCCCCACCCTCCTTGTCTTTCGCAAATTACTCAAGACCCACCTTTGTCGCCAGGCATGGGGGAGTTAGGATATTCCTTCCCCATGGCCATTACAAGTTATGTATGGTATGTTTGTGTGTATGTTTGGTTTTCATAATAAGGATTTTTAGTTGTTTTATTAAATTGGATTGTTACATGTTGTTTTTTATCATTGTTGTTAGCCGCCCCGAGTCTGCGGAGAGGGGCGGCATACAAATCCAATAAATAAATAAAATAAATAAAGGTGGCTCTTCTATGACTTGTGGACTTCAACTCCCAGAATTCCTGAGCCAATCATCTTATAATTTGGTATGAATTAGATGCAAAATCCAGATGACAAAATGAGCCTTTTTACTGGTGGAGGTCATACACATACACACACATACACACACGCCTAAAATAAAATTGTATTGTTTTCGGAATTATGAGTAAGAATGAAAAATAGTGGTGGTTTAGATTTTAAAGTTGAATATACAATATCAATCTGCTAAGGTAGATGTTTATTATTTTAATTTGGGGGGGGGGGATGGAAGACAGTCTAGGAAAGGTATTAGAAGGTGGAAGGGGAAGTAGAAAGGGAGGAAGAGGAGGAAAGAGAGGTCAAGGAGGAGTGAAGGGAAAGCAGGTAGGAGGAGGAAAGAGTCAGAAGAAGGAGGGAGAGTCCAGGAAAGAATAATTAAAGGGACAGACTGGTGTTGGTTAAAGAGGGGGGAAATTAATTAAACAAGATATTTTGGCTTATAAAACAATGGATAAAAATTTGGAAATATGCGCATGAAATATTGAAAGGTATATACATGTTAAATTTGTACACGAATGTGAAGAAAAATTAAAAAAATTGGACAAAGGAATTCTGGGAGTTGTAGTCCACATGTCATAGAAGAGTCAACTTTGCCTATCCCTGTTCTAGCTGGAGTGTTCTACAAGGCCTCCAGGGCCTAATTTATTAGGCCATGAAATGCCAACTGTATCTTGTCTATGGTGCCTTCAAAGGTTGCTTCATTTGGGGGGGGGGGATTTATTAGCTTTGGAAGCGTTGTTCACCCTCTGGAACTGCAAACACGGGAAGGAAAAGCTGTAACACTGAGTCTATGGAGAGGGGCGGCATACAAATCTAATAAATTATTATTATTATTATTATTATTATTATTATTATTATTATTATTAAACACATCAAAGATCTATGCAGATGTGGAGTATATGGAGAATATAGAATAACAAAGTTGGAAGGAACTTTGAAGGTCTTCTACTCCAACCTCCAGCTCGAGCGGGAAACATCAATGATGGTGGACCAACGGCAAAGGTGCCACCAGCCATATTGGAGGGTATGCGAGGCAACGCCCTGTCAACTCCAATGCACACACATGTGCTGGCCAGCTAATTTCCGGCATTGGGGAAGGCTGTTTCGCCCTCCGAAGGCTTCATGAAACTTCCCTGAAGCCTCCGGAGTGCGAAAAACAGCACAACGGGCAAACCGGAAGTCCGTTTTCCCGAACTTCCAGTTTGCCTTTCACTGTCCCAGGCTTCAGTGAGGCCTGTGCAAATGCACGGGGGTGGGAGGATTGTGCGCATGCACAGAGGCAGCATGCGGTGTGCGCATACATTGGGGGGAAGGGAATGGGTGTGGGCATGTGTCTGGGCACACAAATCCAAAAAGGTTTGTCATCAAATAAAGATTTGCCATCAAATGGTCTATGAGTCTTTGGAGAGGGGCAGCATACAAATCTAATAAGTAATAAAAATAATCAAATAAATATAATATAAATCCAATAAATAAATAAATCCAACCAATCTATAAATGACTCACTGCTGTATAGCTATCCAATTTCTTCTTTAAAACCTCCAGTGACGGAACACCACAACTTGGAGGTAAGTCATTCCACTGATTAGAAATTTCTCTTTGGTTCTAGGTTGGATCTCTCTTTCATAAGCTAGTTAGAAAATAATCAATGGTACTGCCCTTATGAATAAGATGATGGAGGAGGAGGAGGAGGAGGATCCTACGGTGTTCTGTTAGAAGTACATTTTTTTTCTTCCATGACATCTACATTAATTCTAATTTAACGAGCAAAAAAAAAATGAAGCCCAGCATCTACATACCCACTGTATATAAATTGAGATCCAGAATGCCTCGACATAGTGACCCTAAAGGATTGTCCTCAAAGATCTGGAAAAGAAAGATTTGTATTTCATTATATAAGGTTTAAAAAAATTCATTTCAGAAATGGGAGTACAATAAAACAAATTTGCACGCATTAAATTTCAAAAAGCAATATTTTAGAATAAGAAACTGTCACCATGAAATTTAATCACTGAGAAATTAATAACAATGATTTTAACCAAGACTTTGAAGAAAGATTAGTAACGTGTTTTTTGTTTTGTTTTTTATTAACAAGACAGTTGTAAAAGGAAATATTTTAGATGGACATTCATATTTTTCAAGAACTTTAATCTTAAAAGATAATTTAAAAATTAAAAAGCACAAATTAAAAAAGAAAAATCTTGTACTTATTAATAATGCCTGGTTTTCCTATTATACATTTATTCTTAATAACATACAAATTGATATTAAAACAGTTCCTAATATATGCAGTTTTTCTGTTACTGGATAACATTAGCAAAGCAGAACAAAGAAAGAAATCTCTTTACTGCCACTTTACCCACCAACCTGTAACTTTTTCATTCTAGTGATTCTGATTGTATAATCAAAGTGCTACAGCTATAACTTTCTAGTTACTCAAATATTGATTGGTGTTAAGGTTTTGCAGGTTTTTAAACAGCAAAATTTTTTATTGCTTTTCTTGTTCTATGAATGGACATTATTCCCTGGTTTTGGCATACAGAGTTTATATGTCAATATTCGTATTTAACAGACAATAGAGCATAGAGAGGCATAGAGAGATTATTTTCACATAGAAAAACATTAAGAAACATAGACAAATATCTTAATTTGTCCATATGCGGAACACAGTTTTGAAAGTTATTTTTCAGGTCCATGTGCTGATAAATACTTTTAATGGATTTGAGGAACTTCAGGAATACATTTAACACGTGGGTCAGAACAAAAATTTTCCCCACCTGATTCTCAAGCTCTTCCATGCTCTCAGATGACATGTCTTCAACATAATTGGACGGAAAGTAATGCTGGACCTTATATCCATAATCACCTTTCCACCTAGTAACAAGGAGAAAGAACTAAGGAGTGGGATTTGAATAATAAAAGTAAAAATTATAATTATAAATCAAATGATAGTGGTTTTCCAGCATTAATAGTATTAATGTGGTTGCTGTCTGAGTGGGTATGACTGGTTCTTTTTTTTTTAATAAATTGGGGATTATAGATTGTATAATTACTTTTAAATTAACTGGATTTAACTATCATTGTATTGTTTTCTTTTTTATATGTTGTAAACTGCCCCAAGTCCTCGAAGAAGGGCGGCATATAAATCCAATTAATAAACAAATAAAATAATAAATTTGAGAGGTTGCCACAAAGAAGAGGGGGTCAAAATATTCCCCAAATATTAATAATAGTAATAATATTATCCCACAAGATCTTCACAGTCTCAGAGGTTACTGAAAATGAGACAGTGAAGATCTTGTGGGACTTTCGAATGCAGACAGATCATCATTTGGAACACAACACACCAGATATCACGGTTGTAAAGGGCTGAAGAGTACAGTTTATTGATATTGCTGTACCAGGAGATGCCAATGTCGAAGAAAAAGAACTGGGAAAAATTATGAAATATCACAACCTGGCCATTGAGACTACACGGCTATTGATGAAACGTGTAACAGTGATACCCATTGTCATCAGGGCACTTGGTACCAAGAATTTCACAAAACACATCAAGAAATTGCAGCTTCCTGCAATAACACCAGCAGAACTGCAAAAAACATGCGCTACTCATCTTACATTTTAAGAAGATACTTGGTTGATACATAGGATACTGTATCAGCAACCTGTATCAATCATTAGTACTAGTCAGTGATATTTGTGATGTCTTTTAAAATGTCCAGTTGACTGAATTTCATGTTTAATGAATAAAAGAAATCAATGTCATCATCATCATCTTCATCATTATCTTACCAGCCACCACTTTCTTTGGAGACATTATGAATTAAGGCTCCCCGACAGAATGTCAGTTCATCATCTCTCTTTGCTTGATAGTCGTATAAGGCTTTAACCGTTCTCTGGGGCTTTGAGAAAAAAGCAATGGAAAAACATTTCAGAGCCACAAGTCAGCTAAATTTTGGGAAATGGTATGAATTGGGTTGACATTTGAATGGAAAAAGGATAGATGACGCGTAATTAGTTCCCCATTCTTTCTTTGCTAAGATCAAGATGAATATAACTCACCACAGAAGGTGTTATCTCGGTGGGTTCCACGTACATCTTGACTTCATATAAAGAGCTAGGATCTTTCTCCTAAATTGAAAATCAAAATGAAATGAATTGCTACGGTATACAGCCACTGAATACCAAAAAATCTACTTCTGAGATTCTCCCGACCCCAAAAAGTCCAGCGTTACTTTAGCAAAATTTTCAGGGGATCTTTTTCGATATTTGAGCAAGTTAGAAAAGGGAAGCTTTCGTAATGACTGATAATTTCATTGTGTTTAAGATCTAGGTCTCTTTTCTTCTTAGTCTTCTGCGCAGAAAAAATACTATTCACAGACATAATGTCTAAATTGCCACTGATCCATAATGGGATTATGGGTCCTGATTGTGTTGTTAGATGGCAGCTGCAATGGTATGTAACACAAGAGAATTTTAACAATTCAAGGTAGAATCATTCAATCATTCTCACACATTTATTTTCTCATACAACCAGATTTTTATTTTTATTTTTTTGCTGTGGCTTCTTTTTATCTGGTTGGGATATAAGATGATTGAGTCTCTTAATCAGAGTCTGAGGTTGACTGTATTGAAATCTCAATTTTTCAATCTTGTACTCTCAAAGTAAGTGAATACATGATTTTAAGGACTGTTCTAAAGTGATGAATTGTATCTAAAGAATTCTGTGTGTTTACGTCGGCTTTAAGGGATTGCTGCCTTATATTAAAAAGACCAACAATTTAACTACTTGCATGATCATCTTGGCTACATGTCATTCTATAAATATGCTATGCTCTTAAAAACTATTATCGATCTTACAATAATTATTTGGGCATTCTTCATTTAACTTTATTTACAATACAATGAAAAGATGATATCCTTAATTAGAGAGATTAATTTAGGAGGGTAGGAAGGTAGAAAGAAATCATTATGTCTCTTTGGTACATAACTAGTAAGTTGAATTTTTATTCCTAGCAGGATAAAAATTGGTTCCTGCAGTGCTTTAATACTGATATTTTTGGAGGGCATCAAATTTTTCACTACCAACGTATTTGGTGGCTCTATGCATTTCATCAATTAATAAAGTGCAAAGGATTTGCCAGAGCATGCTTAGTTTAGTAATTAAGGTATCTGGCTAGAAACCAGGAAACCCTGAATTCTAGTCCTGCTTTGGGGACGAAGCCAGCTGGGAGACCTTGGGAGACCTATCTGCTGGCTCGCAAATCGGGACCCTAACTCAGCTCCAGGGTGCATGTATGTGCCCTCCAGCTTATGCAGAGGCTCTGGGAGGGCAATTTCAGCCTCCAGGGTGGCGAGGGGGATCCTTTTCACCCTCCCCAAGCTTCCAAAAATCTCTGGAGCCTGGGGATGGTGAAAAACGGGTCTACTGGGCCCACTGAAAGTCGGGAAGTGGGGGGGGGGAGACGCAAAGGCATATGCAGGGGGTTAGGGTGAATGGGGGGCTTTGAATTATGGATGTAAGCATGCATCCACGAGTGATAGCATGCGCGCGCACTATTTTGGCAACCCAAGGGAAAAAAGGTTCTACATGTTTGTCTCCTTGATTGGTTTCCCTCCGTTGCTTCTTCTCCAACAGTTCTTAAAAGTTACAGTAGACCCATGCTAAGCTTCCATAAGTGGGTGGGGTTTTTTTTGCACCCTCCTTAAAAAGTGGGACCTACCATGCTGTAACGCTCCAGAAGTTCCTCGGTCACCGGATATCGCAGCTTCATCTTCCTGTACAGGGGGTGCTTCTCATAGTAGTTCACCAGTTCCACCAGACTCTCAAAATAAGCAGAGGTTCCCAAGACAAAGAGACGCCCTTCTTGTTTAATCCGACAGTGCTTCACTTTCCCCTCCGCTCTGCAGAAAAAACAAGAATGGCCTTTTTTGTTGTTGTTGAAAATTTTTTATTGGTTTTCAAATGTATTTTAAAACAGACAAATAAAAAGCAACAAAAAACCAAAAAACCCCAAAAACAGCAATAAAAAAAGTTATATCAGCAATCTTCTATGAGCAGGAACTTCCAGATTAATCTATTTATTTATTTAATTTATACCCCGCCCTTTATTATTTTTACAAGTAACTCAAGTTGGAGAAGATCCAACAAGTCTTCCTCTTCCCATTTTCCCTACAACAATTCTGGGTTGTGCTGAGAGAGGGGGAGGGGGGAAACTGGCTCAAAGTCGCCCAGCTGATTTTCATGGTTAAGGCAGGACTAGAACTCACAGTCTCCTAGTGATTAGCCCAAAGTCAACCGACAGACTTTCTCAGCTAGATAAATACTTTATTGTCATTGTCAATACAACGAATTGTCATTGACAACAAAAGTCACGTGATGGCCAGAGACCAGTCCCACCACACATAACAATCAGAAAAAAATAATTTTTTAAAAATGCCCTACCCACCACAAATTCCCCACCAGAACCACCCAAACATCTACACCGCAGCTAATATTGTCCAACAACTCACTGACCCTTTAGTTTGTTGTTAAGTGCAAGTATAGCTCTGGGATAAAAACTATTCAGGAAATGTGTGGTCCGAGTTTTAGTTGTTCTGTATCTCCCGCCAAAAGGCAACAGTTCAAAAAGATTGTAAGGAGGATGAGAAGAGTCTCTGAGAATGTTGTGCAACTTCCTAGAACAGCGAGAACTCAATGATATTCTGGGCAGTTTTAATAATTCTCTGTAGAGCCTTTTTATTTGCTGTAGAGCTGCTCCCATGCCATGCAAGAATGCTGTAGGTCTCAATGGTGCTGCGATAGAAGGACAGCAGTAGACGCTGAGATAAATTTAAGGCAGGACTTGAACTCACAGTCTCCTGCTTTCTAGCCTGGTGCCTTAACCACTAGACCAAACTGGCTTTCTGTTTTAGCTGAGCCTTTGCAAACCAGAGATTACTGTTTATGGATGACTCCATCTCCTCGCATCTACAGGAGAAGAGGCATGCAATATTTACAAAGGAAGTATTAGAGGACCTGTTGACCCTTTGAGGTAGACCAGACAAGTAGCACAACCATGAGTACTGACAGTATCCTTATTGTAAGGTTATGTTAACGGAATCCTGAAACACCTTCTCTTTACTGTCCAGAAAGGAAACAGAAGTCCCCTCTGAGAAATCCTATGTCCTTTTTCCTTCCTAGGCTGAGACACCATTTGTGTGACAGTTCTTTAGGTTAAGACTCTTCCTCCATCCCCAAAGGTCGTTCTCACAGATCTTCTTGTCCGAAAATGTTTGCATTCTCCTGGCTGTACATTCAGCCCCCCCAGACCTTTCCTACCACACTAGATAATAGGATTCATCCCTCTTCTTTTCCTACTGGCAGCTGGGACTACCTGGGTAATGGGTAATAATCAGCCATATTTCTCAGGTTCCATCTTAACAGATTTGGACTGAACTAGATGAAACCAGAGGTACTTGAGCCATGGTGGCGCAGTGGTTAGAATGCAGTATTGCAGGCTGACTCTGCCAACTGTTAGCAGTTCGATCTTGACCAGCTCAAAGTTGACTCAGCCTTCCATCCCTCTGAGGTTGGTAAAATGTGTCAGAAATAGAGATTAATTACAGTCCATGTGGACCATAATAAATCATTTCCGGAGGCGATGGAGTGAGAGAAAAGCATTTGTATTCAAACAAGGTTTCTTTTTATTATAAAATTATAAAAAAATAAAATATGCCATAAGAGGCAAATAAAATAGATCTTCACATGATGGCAGCTAACAAAGAACTAACAATATAAAATGGAGAATCTGAGGAGGACGGATGTGATGCATAAATGACGTGGCAGGATTTTAAATCATAATAGGAGGAGCTAATAAAACACACACACAGTTAACTATTTAATTACTGAATAACTCTGAATGTCTCTAAATGTCTCTGGGGCTGTCAATATTCAGCGTGAAAAAATGAAGATTCAGATTGTTGGGGGCAATAGGCTGACTTTGTAAACCACTTAGAGAGGGCTGTAAAGCACCGTGAAATGGTATTTAAGTTTAACTGTTTAACTGTTATTGCTGTTATTGCTATCTTCCTTCCTTCCCTCCCTCCTTCCTTCTTTCCTTCCCTTCCCCCCCTCCCATCCATCCATCCATGATGCACAGTAGTCAGACGGCAATGTTGCAGGCTGACTTTGTCCACTGTTAGAAGTTCAATTCTGACTGGCTAGGGGTTGACTCAGCCTTCCATCCTTCCAAGGTGAGTAAAATGAGGACCTGTATTGTTGGGGGGCAATAGGCTAAGTCTCTAAACTGCTTAGAGAGAGGGCTGTAAAGCACTGTGAAGCAGTATATAAGTCTAAGTGTTTTTGCTAATACAGTGATCCCTCGAGTTTCGCGATCTCGATCTTCGCGAAACGCTATATCGCGATTTTCCCCACCCGATGATGTCACTCTCTTCCTTCCTTTCTCATCTTTCTTTCTCTCTCTCTTTATCTTGCTTCTTCCTCTCTCACACTCTCTTCCTCCCTCTCTCATCTCTTTCTTTCCTTCTCTCTCATTCTCTATCTCTCCCCCTCTTGCTGGCGGGCGGGCGGGCGAGCGGGGGCATCAGCGAGGAGCCGGGGTTTCCCCTTTGTGTGGGCGGCGGGGAAACCCCGATCTTCGTCTGCTCGAAGCAGACGAAGATCTGGGTTTCCCCACCGCCCACACAAAGGGGAAAGCCCGATTCGGCTCCTCGCTGCTGCTGCGGCCGCCCAGCATCTGATCTGCTCGGCGGCAGCAGCGAGGAGCCGAATCGAGGTTTCCCCGCCGCCCACGCAAAGGGGAAAGCCCGATTCGGCTCCTCGCTGCTGCCGCCGAGCAGATCAGCTGCTGGGCGGCCGCAGCAGCAGCGAGCAGACGAAGATCCAGGTTTCCCCGCCGCCCACGCAAACTCCACCATCTGCGCATGCGCGGCCATGGAAAAAGGGCGCACATGCGCAGATGGTGTTTTTACTTCCGCAACCCTACATCGCGAAAAATCGATTATCGCGAGGGGTCTTGGAACGGAACCCTCGCGATAATCGAGGGATCACTGTACTAGTGCTATTGCTCTTCCTTCCTTTTCCTTTCTTCCTTCCTTCCTTCTCTTCTTCCTTCCTTCTCTTCTTCCTTCCCTCCTTCCATCCATCCATGACTTGCAGTGGTTAGAATGCATTATTGCAGGCTAAGCCTGCCCATAAGGCAGAAGTTCCATCCTGACCAGCTCAAGGTTGACTCAGCCTTCTGAGCTGGATAAAATGGCAACCCGGATTGTTAGAGGCAATAGAGAGAGAGAGTTGTAAAGCACTGTGAAGCGGTATATAAGTCTAAGTGCTACTGCTATTGCTACTTTCATTTTTAGAGAAGAGAGAATCTGCTAAGTGTAACCTGAGACTTACCCATCTCTGCAACTTTGAGGGCTGATTAAAGACGTTCAAGAACCCATGAAACTCAAGAACCCATGAAACATGATGCTATTATTGTAATCTGATTAATCCAATGAAGTCAAGAAGGCTTTTTCGAAGCGTATGCAGCAATAGATGATTTAGTGCTTTAGATACCCCAAGATTCTTCATTGTCTGGGGTTTTTTTTCCCTTCCTTGAAGTCAACCACAAGTCCCCTCCAAAAAATTACCTAATCATTATCCCGTGTGTCTTATCTTACCTGAAAGTTATGGCATAGGAATCCCGTTCATCTCTCTTCCTTATCAGGAAGGCTCCATCCCTTGGAATCCGCATCAACATGTCTTCTGCTTCTCCGCGACTCAGGTTGCTGTAATACCAACTAACAAGAGAAAAAAAGATGATTGCAGTTTCAAAAAAACTTAATCCCATGGGAGTGGGGGGACGCAGTGGGGGTAGTAAGTTTATGCACTATTTATTGAATGCTTAATAGTTTTTTTTAAATTGTCTTTCCTTCTCTAGTACCTTAGTATGATCCTTAATTACTTTTAGAATAGGAAATAAATAGTAAGTTTTTAACCCATAAACACTTTAATCATTTTAATCATTATCTAGAACTGAACTTTTATAGCAATTAAAGAAAATTGATGTACTTGCCTAATCTGTTATCCTACTGAACCTTCTGGGTTCAGTACAAAAGCTTAAAATGTTACTGTGCACCCTCAACAAACAATGCTGTCTATCATTTGTACTTTTTATGGCTCTTCAAAGAATGCGACTTAATCGACTGAGTCCAAGCACCTATCTGAAAACTTATCTTGATCGGTAAGCCACTCCCACCCAGTCACATGACCTCTAAGCCACCACCAGTCGTATGATTGTCAAGCCACTCCCACCTGGTCACATGGCCGGCAAGCCATGCCCACAGTATGTCATTAAAAGTTTTGGCAGCCCATCACTGCCCATGAAGATGTTGTTTCAGACCCCAGAGACTGAAAGGATAACAGGATTCCTTCTTTCTGCAATCAAGAAGTTATTCTTGAATGCTGATACTGTTGGGTTTTTCCCTTCCTGATATCTAAATCCAATCCTTTAGATCGGGGTCTCCACCCTTGGCCACTTTTAAGACGTGTGGGCTTCCGCTCCCAGAATTCCTCGGCCAGCAAAGCTCCAATTGAGATAAAGTGTGTGCTTATAAATATTCCTCTGAAAGACTGTTTGATAAGCCTTGTGAACCGTGAATGAACAGAATTCACAGTTGTGAAAATAAAAGAGGTTTGATGGCAGGAGTCCCCAAATTTGGCAACTTGTGGACTTCAACTCCCAGAATTCTCCAGAATGGAAATGCTTTTTCCCATGTTTTCCGTACAGTAAATTTATTTATTTATTTATTATTTATTTATTTTGTCCAATACACAACAATACACAATGAAGGTTATAGAGGTTATATTCGAGTAAAATATATTAGAGAAAGAATAGAAGTGAAAATTTAGGAATGCAATATATCAATTAGAGAATAGAAGGATATTATGAGAGTAGTATAAGAAGATTAGAATAGAAGAATAGTAGATATGAGATATAGGAGAGACAATAGGACAGGGGACAGGAGGCACGCTAGTGCACTTATGCACTTATGGATAATTAAACCAAAGATTAAAAGCTGTGTGTAAATTTTGTGCCTCAGAATTAGGTGGTGTTTTCCCCTGCTCAAATAAATGAGAAGCAACAAACTCTGACTTAAAAGTTCCTTTACAGATCATGTCTTATTTGGTTTGAATAAACCATGATCTTGGCTTCATGAAAATCAGGGCTCCCCAAACTTAGCAACTTTCAGACTTCAACTCCCAGAATTCTCCAGCCGACATAGCATAGCTGGCTGGAGAATTCCGGGAGTCGAAGTCGACAAGTCTTAAAAGTTGCCAAGTTTGAAGACCTCTGTTTTATGAGGATTAAGACTTTGATTCATGATTTTTAAGGAAACTGAGGTCACAACTCCCTCAGACACCACACACATACAAGACAGACAGACAGACGGACAAGACTATGCCTTCCAGCTCATGTGGCTATGCCAAGAGGCTCCACCAAACCTCCAAATTTTCTCAGAGACAAAAGCCAAACCAATAAAGGACCATGAAAAGTTAAGCCGGATAAACTGCAACGAAGATGAACAGCAAAAACCTAGAAACATAGAACATTGACGGCAGAAAAAGACCTCATGGTCCATCTAGTCTGCCCTTATACTATTTCCTGTATTTTATCTTAGGATGGATATATGTTTATTCCAGGCATGTTTAAATTCAGCTACTGTGGATTTATCAACTACGTCTGCTGGAAGTTTGTTTCAAGTATCTACTACTCTTTCAGTAAAATAATATTTTCTCACGTTGCTTCTGATCTTTCCCCCAACTAACCTCAGATTGTGCCCCCTTGTTCTTGTGTTCACTTTCCTATTAAAAACACTTCCCTCCTGAACCTTATTTAATCCTTTAACATATTTAAATGTTTCTCCCTTTTCCTTCTGTCCTCCAGACTATACAGATTGAGTTCATGAAGTCTTTCCTGATAAGTTTATGCTTAAGACCTTCCACCATTTTTGTAGCCCGTCTTTGGACCCGTTCAATTTTGTCAATATCTTTTTCTAGGTGAGGTCTCCAGAACTGGACACGGTATTCCAAATGTGGTCTCACCAGCGCTCTATACAGCGGGATCACAGTCTCCCTCTTCCATTTTGAGACTGTCGGAAATCACTTCCCCTAAATCCTTCTCTTCTGAAGTTTTGCTAACACAGAACTGCCAATACAATACTTAGAGTGGGGATTCCTTTTCCCCAAATACATTATTTTACATCTGGAAACATTAAACTTCAGTTTCCATTGCTTTCCAAAAGCCTGCAGTTTTAAAAGGAGAGAAAGTAAGGGAAGAGAACCCTACTAAATTACCATCTCCCCCATTCTCTCTTGGTCAAGGGATAATCTTAGAGCAACTGGCTCTCCAAAAGTTTGCAGCTCTTCCCAGACTCCTGAGGTTAAACTATAAGGCATAATTCAACACTGTGGTCAGTTTAGCTGACTTTCCTTGTTGTCTTAAATAAAATTCTCCATCAGCCACCATAAGCAAAGACCAACAGAAAGCTTCAGTATTTAAAAATAGCATTGCACCCCGCCCTGGAATTTCCTGTTGGCTCCACGTACTTCTTAGATTGGTGAGGGTTGGGATTCGGGACGGCGTCAGTCAAACGCAGCTCAAACTCAGCGCATCGTAAATGGGCTTCTTTGTAATGCTGGATTAGGTCAGAAATGCTGTCAAAGGTGAGGTTATTGGTCAGGTAGTATTTCATGCTGTCTCCATCTGTAGAAGAGCGGATGTGGCAGTGCTGGACTCTACCTGATCTCCTAGGATGAACAAGGAAAAAAAGAAAGTTTTATATATATATAAATGATTTGACACAAAAATATGTAACCCTTCCCTGGTGCAGAGCTGAAGGGATTAGATACTGCAGCCTAGAGGATAATTCTCTGCCTTACAAGGCAAAGGTTGCAGGTTCAAGTCCCAGTGGGTATGGCTAGCTGATGAGGCCAAAATGAGGGCGAAATAGATCTATCCTAGTCTCCCTTAATTTTCAAATTCAGCAAAAAAACATGTGACACATACAGATAGAATTGTCAGCTATCAATAAAATTAACTGCCTTGGAAATGGCCCTGGGTTGGGCCTAGAGATAAATAAGGAGCTGTGATGTTCCTTCAATACACCAGGGTGATTTGACACAAAAATATGTAACCCTTCCCTGGTGCAGATCTGAAGGGATTGGATACTGTAGCCTAGAGGATAATTCTCTGCCTTACAAGGTAAAGGTTGCAGGTTCAAGTCCCAGTGGGTATGGCTAGCTGATGAGGCCAAAATAAGGCTGAAATAGATCTATCCTAGTCTCCCTTAATTTTCAAATTCAGCAAAAAAAACATGTGACATATATATATATATATATGTATGTATGTATGTATGTATGTATGTATGTATATGTATGTATGTAGATTGTTCTGAGTTCGGGTTTTGCTCTGTGTAATATTTTGCATGTCTATGCGACGTTTCAGTGAAATCACATTCACCATCATCAGGCTGAAGTTCCAAGCTTCGTGTTGTTGTAAAATGGAATGTTTGCAACTGTCATTTCTTCCTAGTATATAGTGTGGGGGTGGAGATTTGGTTTGAATGTAGCAAATAGATTGGGTGATTATGTTTTAGTGATCTGATTGGTTGGTGTAATCATAATTATTAGAAGGATTAACATGGTGATTTTTATGAAGTGTTTTTTGTTTAAGGCTGGTTTTCAAATTTCAAAATTCCAAAATCATAATTATTAGAAGGATTGACATGGTGATTTTTATGAAGTGTTTTTTTTGTTTAAGGCTGGTTTCCAAATTTCTGGTAGGCGGGACGTGTCATCTCTTTTATTTATGCAAAGGGGGCTCCTCTCAATTTCTATGGCTTCCAGAGCAATTCTTCTATATAAATTCTCTGTTTTGTGAAGTAATTTAGTTTTTTCAAAGTCAATTTCGTGCCCTGTTTTTTTAATGTGCTGGACAAGGGAGGAAGTCTTTTCTTCTTTTTTAACTGCATTCACATGTTCTGCAATGCGTTGGCTCACTCTTCGGTTGGTTGTCCAATGTATGTGGCTGCACATGTTTTGCAAGGGATTTCATAGATTCCTTGGTATTCCAATTGGATTTTATCTTTGGGGCTCCTTAGGATATTAGATATTTTTTGGTTAGTGCAAAATGAAGTTTTGATGTTATGTTTGTGCAGAATTTTACTAATTTTGTCTGTGGTGCCCTTGATGTAAGGGAGGATGGTGGTACCATTGTCCTGTTCTTGATCTTGTTTTTTGGGGGGTGTCTCTTTTTTGATTAAGTTTGTGATTGTTTTCCCTTCGAATCCATTAGAAATTAATACATCTTTGAGTTTGTTCAATTCAGTTTTTAAGTGCTCATGGTCAGCTAAGCGTTTGGTTCTGGTGATGAGAGTTTTGGCCACTGAGGTGATTTGTGCGGGGTGGTGGTGTGAGTGTGCATTTAGATAATGGTTGGTATGGGTTTTCTTTTGGTAGATAGTGTGTCCTAGGCTGCCATTGCATTTAGATAACGGTTGGTATGGATTTTCTTTTGGTAGATAGTGTGTCCTAGGCTGCCATTGGGTTTTTTATAGACCAGTACATCTAGAAAGGGAAGTTGATCAACTTCCCTTTCTAGATGTACTGGTCTATAAAAAACCCAATGGCAGCCTAGGACACACTATCTACCAAAAGAAAACCCATACCAACCGTTATCTAAATGCACACTCACACCACCACCCCGTACAAATCACCTCAGTGGCCAAAACTCTCATCACCAGAACCAAACGCTTAGCTAACCATGAGCACTTAAAAACTGAATTGAACAAACTCAAAGATGTATTAATTTCTAATGGATTCGAAGGGAAAACAATCACAAACTTAATCAAAAAAGAGACACTCCCCAAAAAACAAGATCAAGAACAGGACAATGGTACCACCATCCTCCCTTACATCAAGGGCACCACAGACAAAATTAGTAAAATTCTACACAAACATAACATCAAAACTTCATTTTGCACTAACCAAAAAAAATCTAATATCCTAAGGAGCCCCAAAGATAAAATCCAATTGGAATACCAAGGAATCTATGAAATCCCTTGCAAAACATGTGCAGCCACATACATTGGACAAACCAACCGAAGAGTGAGCCAACGCATTGCAGAACATGTGAATGCAGTTAAAAAAGAAGAAAAGACTTCCTCCCTTGTCCAGCACATTAAAAAAACAGGGCACGAAATTGACTTTGAAAAAACTAAATTACTTCACAAAACAGAGAATTTATATAGAAGAATTGCTCTGGAAGCCATAGAAATTGAGAGGAGCCCCCTTTGCATAAATAAAAGAGATGACACGTCCCGCCTACCAGAAATTTGGAAACCAGCCTTAAACAAAAAAAACACTTCATAAAAATCACCATGTCAATCCTTCTAATAATTATGATTTTGGAATTTTGAAATTTGAAAACCAGCCTTAAACAAAAAACACTTCATAAAAATCACCATGTCAATCCTTCTAATAATTATGATTACACCAACCAATCAGATCACTAAAACATAATCACCCAATCTATTTGCTATATTCAAACCAAATCTCCACCCCCACACTATATACTAGGAAGAAATGACAGTTGCAAACATTCCATTTTACAACAACATGAAGCTTGGAACTTCAGCCTGATGATGGTGAATGTGATTTCACCGAAACGTCGCATAGACATGCAAAATATTACACAGGGCAAAACCCGAACTCAGAACAATCTACATACATATACCCGTGAAAATTTACGAAAACACACACACACACACACACACACACACACACACACACATATATATATATATATATATAAATAATTCAAACCATATTCAAAGCAGCACGAAGCCAATAACTTCAGTCTGATGATGGTGAATGTGATTTGACAAAAACGTCGCAAAGACACTCAAAATATTACACGGGGAAAGACCCAAACTCAGAACAATCTACGCACACACACACACACACACACAAAGTCTCGTTCTTATTTCAATTTGTGAACTGCCACTATTTGCATCAGGAAAAGAGAAAGGAAAATTGAAGGAAACTATATTTCCTCAATTGAATGCAATTCTTTATTGGCCAAGTGCGATTGGACACACAAGGAATTTGTCTTTGGTGCATATGCTCAAAGTGTACATAAAAGAAAAGATACATTTGTCAAGGATCATGAGGTACAACACTTAATGATTGTCATAGGACTCAAATAAGCGATCAATAATCAATATTAATAAAAATCTTGAGGATACAAGCAACAAGTTACAGTCATACAGTCATAAGTGGGAGGAGATCAGTGATAGGAATGATGAGAAAAAAACTAATAGAAATAGAAGTGCAGACTTAGTAAATAGTTTGACAGTGTTGAGGGAATTATTTGTTTAGCAGAGTGATGGCGTTCGGGGAAAAACTGTTCTTGTGTCCAGTTGTCTTGGTGTGCAGTGCTCTGTAGTGATGTTTTGAGGGTAGGACTTGAAACAGTTTGTGTCCAGGATGTGAAGGGTCAGTAAATATTTTCACAGCCCTCTTTTTGATTCATTATGCAAAGAGGAATAAAACAGGGGTTCTTGGGGCTCCCTAAACATGGCTGTTTTCGTACAGACCTATCATTATTCAACTAGTTAATATCATCATTGCTAGAACGGTGTGGGGTTTGGGAGGACGATGACGACAACAACGACAACAGTGGGGTCCTTGGTGTTTTGTGAGCGTGGCTGTTTTCTTGCAAACACTTCATTACCAAATTAGGTAACACCATCAATGCTAGAAGGAAATGGGGCTTGCTCTCTGTTTATATATTAGCGTGTGGCTTGTCCTTTCAGTTTTGATGGGGGTGTTGCTTTCTTCTTAGTAATTCCTTCTCGATTCGGCTCTTTAATGTTGTGTTTGAGTCAGTTCCATGACTGGGGTAAACAGAGAACAAACCACATTCCCTTCTAGCACTGACGATGTTACCTAGCTTGGTAATTTAAACATTTGCAAGAAAACCACCAACCTGGGAGAACACCAAGGAGCCCATCGTTCAACCCTGAGATACAAATATTCTCATCTAGGATTTTAATGATATATAGGTCATCCATGACTTATGACTGTAATGGAACCTGCCCATCGTGGTTGTAACTCATGACGGTGACCCACAATCTGATTTTACAATCTGATTTCTTTTGTGGAGATTGTTAAGCAAGCCGTGGTTTGTTATGGGCTGCTTTCAGCAAAAGGCCTTGAAGACCTGGGGGCTGTGAGATTAACACCTAGTCAAGGCCAAATTACTATTTGCTTGGTATGTATGAGTGTATGACTGCAAAGTGTAGTTCAGAGTTTTTTTAATTGATTAGTTACTGTTATATTTTTTATTGTTATATTTGACTTTTAATATATTGTTGTAAGCTATCCTCATATATATATATACATATACATAAACATATATATACACAGTATTTGTTTTCGTACATTTTCATGAGTATATGTACGTAGATTATTGTGAGTTTGGGATAATATTTTATTAAATATTACACGGGGAAAAACCCAAACTCACAACAATATATATATATGTTTTTTTATGTCTCCCTTAATTTTAAAATTTCAGCAAAAAACATGTGATACATACATACATACATACATACATACATACATACATATATATATGGGTGGCATATAAGTCAATTAAATTAAATTAAATTAAATTTTTGCCCTCCCCAGGCTCCGGACGCTTTCCTCAAGCCTTTGGGAGGGTAAAATTGGCCTCCCCAGGTTCCGTAAGCCCTCCGGAGACTTTTTTGTTAGCTTATTCATGACTGGGAGAACCAGTGGTAACAAGGTCAGCCAATAAATAGGCATAGCAACTCAGTCAGCCAATAGGGGATAACCACTTCTGTGTCTGTGCAGAGAATCGAAACTGAGAAGCTTAAGGCTGGATGTAGCTCCAGGTCCACAGCCTGCACTCTCTGTACTCCTTGCTGAAATGAAACTAACTGTAACTGACTGAAAAAGAACTCTACCTGTGGTATTGCAAATCTTACTATGTTTATTAAGAAGTTAATGAAGCTGGCTAAATCAGTCATCTATGTTTGCTTCTGGTTTTGATTTTTGCAAGAGACTTTAATATTTTTCACCCTCCCAGAGCCTCCATGTGCCCCCTGAACTTATCTACATCCAAAACGGGCCGCATGGGATTCTTGGGAAGGGTGCGTGGAGTGGGCGGGACCAGCCAGGAGTGGGATTTGGGGGTTCTCCGAACTGCACAGAATCTTAGCTAGAGGTTCTCCCAAACCCCTGCAAACCCGCAGCAGCCTACCCCTGCTTCCTCCCCAGTGTGACAAAACTACATTGTTACACTAAAACAGGAACAGCGTCTTCCAAATTAGCCCTTACCAGAATGAGAGGGTGTAATCATTTGGGTAGGCTTCACTCTCCCTGACCAAGAACGTGCCGTCTTTGCCACCCATTTCAGCGCAGTATTCCTGCAGGAGCTTTTCGGCTGTGGTCCTCCCTTCCGCCATCTTCCCATGGAACCATTTCTCATTGCAGTGTAACTCTGTGCTTTTCACTTCCTGAAATGCAATGAAGAATATTTCACCCTTTGTCATTGTTGTGAATGTCCACCTCAGGTCATGCCTGTCCACCTCAAGTCATGTCCAGTCAGTGAAGCAGTGGAAGTGATGTGCCGGTGTCTGGAGGCTGTTGGGGTCTGGATGGGTGTCAACAGACTCAAACTCAACCCTGATAAGACGGAGTGGTTGTGGGTTTTGCCTCCCAGGGACAATTCCATCTGTCCATCCATCACCCTGTGGGGGGGGGGGAATCATTGACCCCCCTCAGAGAGGGTCCATAACTTGGGTGTCCTCCTCGATCCACAGCTCACATTAGAGAAACATCTTTCAGCTGTGGCGAGGGGGGCGTTTGCCCAGGTCCACCTGGTGCACCAGTTGCGGCCATACTTGGACCGGGAGTCACTGCTCACAGTCACTCATGCCCTCATCACCTCAAGGCTCGACTACTGTAACGCTCTCTACATGGGGCTACCTTTGAAAAGTGTTCAGAAACTTCAGATCGTGCAGAATGCAGCTGCGAGAGCTATCATGGGTCTTCCTAAATATGCCCATGTTACACCAACACTCCGCAGTCTGCATTGGTTGCCGATCGGTTTCCGGTCACAATTCAAAGTGTTGGTTATGACCTATAAAGCCCTTCATGGCATCAGACCAGATTATCTCCGGGACCGTCTTCTGCCACACGAATCCCAGCGACCAGTTAGGTCCCACAGAGTTGGCCTTTCCGGCTCCCGTCGACTAAACAATGTCGTTTGACGGGATCCAGGGGAAAAGCCTTCTCTGTGGCGGCCCCGACCCTCTGGAACCAACTCCCCCCAGAGATCAGAGTTGCCCCCACCCTCCTTGCCTTCGTAAACTTAAAACCCACCTCTGTTGTCAGGCATGGGGGAATTGAGATATTCCCTTCCCCCTAGGCTTATAAAATTTATGCATGGTATGTCTGTATGTATGATTGGTTTCTTAAATTGGGGGAGGGGGGGTTACATTACTTTTAGTATTAGATTTGTTCATATTGTCTTTTTGCTGTTGTTAGCCGCCCTGAGTCTACGGAGAGGGGCGGCATACAAATTTAATTAATAAATAAATCTAATTAATAAATGCCTGATTCTGAAGAGAATGAGCCAGGCCCCTCAGGGTACCATGGGCCAGGGGGGCTGTCAGAGGAAGCTGAGAGCGAGGGTGAGGCAGAAAGTGACTGGGGGAAGTCTGAGGGGGCTGATGTGACATTGGGAGAATGGTCTCTGTCAGACAGTGGGGAAGACATATTAGGGCAGACCTGGGCAAGGGGCGGCCCATGGGCCGCATCCGGCCCACCTGCTGTCTGTGACCGGCCCGCCCGCTATCTGTGACCGGTCCACAGAGGTAGGGGTCCGCTCCAGTGCGAGGATGAAAGAGCTCACCGCGTCTGCCAGGACTCCTCCGGTTCCTGCTTTCCTGATGAATCATGAGGAAAGCAGGAACCGGAGGAGTCCCGGCAGACGCGGTGAGCTCTTTCAACCTCGCACTGGAACGGACCCCAGCCTCCTACCAAGAGCGGCCGAGCACAGAAACCATGCACACACTCCAGCGCAGTGACTGTGGTGCACCGTGTTGCCATAGAGCAAACAATTAGAGGTCTGTAGAGTGGGTCTGGGTATACAGTGTTCCCTCAAGTTTCGCGGGGGATGCATTCTGAGACCACCCGCAAAAGTCGAATTTCCGCGAAGTAGAGATGCGAAAGTAAATACACTATTTTTGGCTATGAACAGTATCACAAGCCTTCCCTTAACACTTTAAACTCCTAAATTACAATTTCCCATTCCCTTAGCAACCATTTAGATTATTACTCACCATGTTTATTTATTAAAGTTTTTTTTTAAAAAAAAATTATTAAAGGCGGATGAAAGTTTGGCGATGACATATGACATCATTGGGCGGGAAAAACCGTGGTATAGGGGGGGAAACCACCAAGTATTTTTTAATTAATATTTTTGAAAAACCGTGGTATAGACTTTTCGCGAAGTTTGAACCCGTGAAAAACGAGGGAACACTGTACTATATACACTATTGGGTAGAACTGAGTTAATTATATTAGTCCGGCCCTCTAAAACCATCCCAATTTCTCATGCGGCCCCATGGCAAAATTAATTGCCCACCCCTGTATTAGGGGGAAATAGCTGGATTAATCCACGCTATAGAAGAATGTCTAGAAGGCGGGAGGAGATCCAGAGTAAAAGGTATTAATTCATAGCCCTAGCTCTTTGAGGTGTAATGTCACTTCAAGGCAATATAAAGGAAGGGAAGTGGGGGCATGGATTATCTGCTTTTTAAAAAAAGATTCAATAGCAATGGACCTCTTCAGATTAAACATTTACTTTAAAAAGCTTCTTCCTTTTGTTAAGTTGTCTAGACCAGTGTTTCCCAACCTTGGCAACTTGAAGATATTTGGACTTCAACTCCCAGAATTCCCCAGTCCAAATATCTTCAAGTTGCCAAGGTTGGGAAACACTGGTCTAGAACAATAAAAAGCAGTCCTTAAAAATAATTTGAGCCCTCTACACTTATTCACTTACCTCCTTGCATCCAATTCAGTAGAAAATAAAAATCTGCCTCTCTCCCACCCAACAATTTGCCTCCTTGCAGCTAGCTTCACTTCCAGTTCTAACAGACGGCCTGCTTGTGCTGAATCAGCTGGTGTTCGGGAGGCTGATATCAGTTGCTTGTGCTAATCTGGCTCCGCACTGTTTGCTGCAAGGAGGTAAAATGCTGGGGGGCAGAGGCCAAAGGGTGGGGATGGCTGGGTGGGGCTCCATTTCGTGTACAAAATGCACCCAAGTTTTCGCCCTCTTTTTTTTGGGGGGGGGGGGGGTTAAAAAAGGTGCATCTTATACTCTGAAAAATAGGGTAATTTGGATTTAAATCTTCCAGAGCTGCTGGGTGTCAGGTGGCACATAAATGTAATAAAAAAATAAGTAAGTAAATAAATAAAACATACCTTTGATGGTTCTTCTTCAGCATTCTGTTCTATGTCATCACTGAAGGAGAGCTTTCCGCTGGCTATAGCACAATAATGGCGAGTCCATTTCTACAAGACCAAAACTGGTTTTTAAAGACGAGTTTGCCCCAAATCAGAAAAAGATAGCAATACACTCCTCAAAGTATCTCTTTCCCTCCTCCCCTTTTCTCCACGATGGATGTCAGCTACAAAGGAACGTCTGTGCCAAACTTCTGGTGAAGTAGGAACATTGGTTACCTGGTCAATGGTATCCCACATGTAGAGTTCGCCTTGCTGCTTCTTTTCCTCTTTCCTATCTTCTGTGTTCACATCTACGTCACCTTTGGGCCCTAGCTTTTTATGCTGGTGTAAATGAAGGAAGCAATGATTAGAAAATGAACACCTTGGATGAGCTCTCTAAAACTTTTCCTTCAAGCTTCTACTTTAAACAGCATCAACAACAAGGGGACACAATCTGAAGTTAGCTGGGGGAAAGATCAAAAGCAACATGAGAAAATATTATTTTACTGAAAGAGTAGTAGATGCTTGGAACAAACTTCCAGCAGACTTGGTTGGTAAATCCACAGTAACTGAATTTAAACATGCCTGGGATAAACATAGACCCATCCTAAGATAAAATACAAAAAATAGTATAAGGGCAGACTAGATGGATCATGAGGTCTTTTTCTGCCGTCAGTCTTCTATGTTTCCATGTTTAAAGACGACATCTAGGTCTAAAATTTTGCACACCTCAGTTTTATACTATAAGGAATCTATGTGCAAAGTTTCATTGAAATTGAAGGTGGTCAAGTGGGGACATCTGGTTCACTTGACAAAGAATGACCGTATTGACACATCTGGGAAAACCCGAATCTGAAAATTTCCAGGTTTTCCCCACCCAAAAAGAAGTTCAAGCCCCTGCCCCAGCATTCACATGTACCTCCGAGCCCACCCACCCCTAAAGAAAGTGATACTTCCTATCCACTTAGGATATGAACATTGCAAAATCTCCATTCTCTCCTCTGTCCAAGGGAAGGTTACTGCAAAAGCTCCATTTCTTCCTGATCAGCTGGGACTCGGGAGGCAGAGAATAGATTGGGGTGGGGCCAATAAGAGGTGGTATTTACCAGTTCTCCGAACTACTCAAAATTTCCGCTAGCAGTTCTCCAAAACTGGTCAAAACCTGCTGAATCCCACCTCGGCTGCATAGATGTACTGAAGACCCTTTGTCTAAAACCTCATTGTATATGGGTTTACTTGCTTTGGAAAATTTCAATTTCCTTGACCGAGTATTTCTGGCACTCAAGCTTAACATTAAAATAGGGCTTAAGGCTCAACAATTCGACTTTGAAACCCACAAATGCAAAAGTTGATTTCCTTTGCTACTCCCAATGAAATTTTCTGCATTTCCAGGATTTGTTCACCAGAAAGAGAAGCCTGCCAAGATGTACACCTGCTGCACCACTCGGGATTATTAAGCACAAGATGGAATTGTTTCACGGTAGGCGTTGGTTAGGAACGTAATGGTTCTAATGAATGGTCAATTCCGATCTGGATGAAAGTTTGCCTTTTAAGGGTAGCAGATTTAAGGCTTCTGCTGAATGCCAACCCAGTGCTATTAGTATTAGATTAGTTATCACAAATCTTTAAAAATAATGCATTTGTTGGAAAAGAAGAGAAATACAATATTTCTCTTCTTACAATACAATACAATTCTCTTTTTACAATACAATTCTCTTCTTACAATACAATTCTCTTCTTACAATACAATACAATACAATATTCACAGCTTGGCCTCTGTGTACAGATCTATCATAGCTTTTAAAATTTTTAAAGAAAGAACGGACAGAGGGATGAATTGTAAAAAGCCAACTCCGTGCCCAAATCCAAAGCTGGAGGACGGATATTTAAAAATAAATAAATCTCAGGGCATTTCCTAAATTTTATTACCCAGGGAGATAGAATACGAAACCTCCATCTCAGTTCCTTTTAAGACATCAAGACAAAAGGAGACAACTGCATGCATTTTATTACTTTGCACCAGTTGCGGCCCAACCTGGACCAGGAGTCATTGCTCACAGTCACTCATGCCCTCATCACCTCGAGGTTCGATTACTGCAACGCTCTCTACATGGGGCTACCCTTGAAAAGTGTTCGGAAACTTCAGATCGTGCAGAATGCGGCCACGAGAGCCATCGTGGGGCTCCGTAGATTCGCCCACGTTTCTGCAACACTCCATGGCCTGCACTGGCTGCCAATCGGTTTCCGGTCACAATTCAAAGTGTTGGTAATGACCTTTAAAGCCCTACATGGCATTGGACCAGAATACATCCGGAACCGCCTTCTACCACACGAATCCCAGCGGCCAATAAGGCCCCACAGAGTTGGCCTTCTCTGGGTCTCTTTGACCAAACAATGTCATTTGGCGGGCCCCAGGGGGAGAGCCTTCTCTATGGCGACCCCGGCCATCTGGAATCAACTCCCCCCAGAGATTACTCAAGACCCACCTTTATCGCCAGGCATGGGGGAACTGAGACATCCTCCCCCAGGCTTTTATATTTTATGTTTGGTATGTATGTGTTGTATGGTTTTTAAATAGTTGGGGTTTTAGATATGTTTTATTTTAATATTAAATTTGTCTCACTGTTATATTGTTTTTGTATTACTGTTGTGAGCCGCCCCGAAGTCTTCAGAGAGGGGTGGCATACAAATCTAATTAATAATAATAATAATAATAATAATAATAATAATAATATAATAATAAAATAATAATAATAATACTATATTACTTTTTTTAAAACTGCCAAATCAAACTGACCTTGATGATGACCTTTCCTTTCAACTGAGTTGGAGATGGGAGCTGATCAGCGCTGGCTTCCACAGGCCTTGCTAGAAGTTGGTCTCCAAACACTTCCCGGAACACCTTTGCTATGTGACGCTGCTGCTCCACACTACAATGCTCTTCGATTGACAGGATTACTGGGTACCTTCAAGAAAGAGAGACAATAAGAGTTCCCTTGGCTAGATCATCGTGACTGTGGTAGACTAGAGTTTAGTCCAATGTCTACGGAGATTCTCAATCGTCCAGGTCACGGTTGTCCCAAAGATGCTTTAACCAACAGGAAATTGGACTTGCTTACTTATGGCCTTTGAAAACGTTTTGCTTCTCATCCAAGAAGCTTCTTCGGTTCTGAAGAATGGGAAAAGCTTCTTGGATGAATAGAATAGAGTGGAGTGGAGTTGAACAGAACAAAACAAAACAGAACAAAACAGAGTTTTTAATGGCCAAGTGTGGTTGGACACACAAGGAAGTTGTCTTTGGTGCATATGCTCTCAGTGTTCATAAAAGAAAAGATACATTTGTCACGAATCATGAGGTACAACGTTTAATGATTGTCATAGGGTGCAAATAAGCAATCAGGAAACAATCAATATTAATATAAATCGTAAGGATACAAGCAACAAGTTACAGTCACACAGTCCTAAGTGGGAGGAGAGGGGTGATAGGAATGATGAGAAGACTAATAGTAATAGTGGAGCTTTAGTGAATAGTTTGTTAGCCGTCAAAAAAAAGCAAAACATTTTCAAAGGAAGTCTTTTGCCTTCTGGGGGAAAAAATATTAGAGTTTATCCTAGTGCTTTACACTGTTTGCAACTTTAAGATGGGTGGACTTCAACTCCCAGAATTCCTCATCCGGCATGGCTTACTGGAGAATTCTGGGAGTTGAACCTCACCCATCTTAAAGTTGTCAAGAGTGAGAAAGATTGGTTTAGCCATTATAAGGCTAGGCCCCACAAACCTTGAGTCTATAGCTAGTCCACTTGGAAAGAGCTCTGGCATGGGAATGAATTCTGCTTTATTTTAAGGCCATATCAACAGAATCTGGCAAAGCATACAAAAATGAAATGCTGTTTGCCAGGCTATCAAAAGGAACTACCTATTGTTGTGGTTAGCTCTGGCCCAGCTCCTGCCCCAAGGACTGTGGATGTGGGGGAGACATCCACATGCTGCAGGCCTGTTTTGCCCCGGTGGAATCTGCTGATGAAGGCTCCTCTGACCAAGAAGACATGAGTGACAGGGAGGAGGAGAGTGTGGCAGACAGCTCAGAAGGAGATCAATTATCTAGCTCCTCCTTGGATTCAGAACAAGAGTTAATGATACAACCATGCATGCGGAGACCGATGCATAGGCAGCAACAACTGAGAGGTTATTATCAAAGAAAATGAGGCCACCTGTGGTTGGGTGGGGCTGTGGTAATTAGTGAGGCTGCTATAAATAGCAGCCTGTGGGTTTGGCCATTGTGGAGGATTATCTGATCGTTGTGTTTCATGACTGCTTTACTGACTTTGACCTTTTGTGTGCTGATTTCCCCCCGCTTTGAAACTAAACCAGAGCAAAGTGTGTTTCACTTTGTGAAAGAAGAAGGACTGTGAATTGCCTCACAGCTGCAAGCTAAGTATCACAGAACTGATAAGGGACTTGTACAAATTACCAGTTTGTTTGGAGAGGAGTGCTATACCAAAAGAGGGCTTAGGTTAAGTGAATTTTCATTATAAAGAACATTGTTTTGAATTTTCAAACGTGTGTGTGTCTGAAATTTGTACCTGTGGATTTTTGGGACGAGTCTACCAGAGAGCCCAACAGAACACCTACAAATTTCTTTTACAGCCTATAAGGACGTTCCTTTCTGCATTTCCTTCTCTGCCTGTTATGCAGCTAGGCACGTTCTTATCTAATGATCCCAAGCAGCATCTCTTTGCCTACTCTCCCAAGGTCATTCTTACACATGGCGACAGTTACATGTAAATTGAAGAAATATGGTAGGTGGGCTCTGAATCTGTTTGCACCGTTTGACAGTTCTTTACTAACAGAGGCAGAAATACTGTTCATAATTGGCCACTTATCTATTTGCAATTAAATTTAATCTTCCACTGTTGAGTCATATGGGTGTTTCAGTGGATAATGGCAGCTCAATTCCCAGAACTGGTGCTCCTTATACCAATATGGCACAGAGGAAACCAAATAAAGCTTTTCTAGCAAAGCAAGGATGTTTATTCATTTATTTAGTCTAGGGCATCTACAGAGGTCATGCAAACATTGATAAACAACACTAGTAAATCCCACTGTACATAAATACACAAATGTAAGTTGAAATAAAGCATCAGCCAATGCACACACAGAAAGACATACAGATAGAAAGAATGTGGCAATACAAGAGACAAGATAAAATATTAAAATAAAACTATGATAAGGTCACCATAATAGGGCACCATGGAGTTGCAGTAGGATAGATGTTATAATTAATTAATTGTAAATAAGGAAGTTACTTAAAGTGATTGACAATAAGCAGGAGGTCATCCGAGTTTATGGAGAGGGACGGCATACAAATCTAATAAATAATAAATAATAATAATAATCCTGGATCTGGTGATCTAGTAAAACCCACTGTACATAAATACACAAATATAAGTTTAAATAAAGCATCAGCAAATGCACACACAGAAAGACAAACAGAAAGAATATGGCAATGCAATATACAAGATACAATATGAAAATAAAACTATGATAATATCACCGATGTTATCATATTAAAATAAAACTATGATAAGATCACCGTAATAGGGCACCATGGAGTTGCAATAGGATAGATGTTATAATTAATTAATTATAATTAAGGAAGTTACTTAAAGCGATTGACAATAAGCAGGCGGTCATCCTGGATCTGCAAGTTGGAATTTTGTGAAATCTCTTCTATCCTGGAAGACAATGTTTTGAATGCCCAACACGCTTGAAATGTTTAAGAACAAAGAGGGGAGTGGTGAAATTCAAAATATTGCATTTATTTTTGCAGCAGAAAATTCTGAAAAGCTTTACTCTCGGAGTAATTAAAAATCACCAGCACTTACTCAGATGCTACAAACGCATAGTCTTTGATTGCCTGCACAACATCATCGAATTTAATTTTGGTGGTTCGTGTCCATCCATGGTAAATAATTGGCTTCCCGTCGGGACCATCCCAGCAATCCACTAAGACAGGCAACAGAAAGTAAAATGCTTAGTTGCAATAAAGGAAATATTAAGTTAAATATTGATAGAAGAGAACATTTGTAGCTTAGGGTTGAGTTCAGAGCTTGATGGGTTTTCTTGCTGATGTTTTGTTAGCCAAACTAGGTAAGATTAGCAATGACGACGTGACCTTAGTTGGGTAATGACCTGTCTGCCATAAAATTACCAAGCTCAGAGAGGACCCCAAAGTTAAATATTTAATTGCCCAATAAGTAAATGAGAAGTGTGAGTGACAAATTAGATACTTATCAGTTATTAATTTTGAAGGGCAATGCAACTCTTGAGACACCAAAGAAGTAAAAGCAGAAAAGAAAAGTCTTATCATTTTTCTTCTGCTTCTTCATGTCAGCCGGATCATTTTAGAAGGAGGATTTCTTATTTGAAGAACAAAAGAAAAATAAAAGAGCAGCACAAGAATGCAAATCTCAATGTCAATCCTGTGCTTGACATTCTGCTTTTTTGAACCACCGTTTGGGTAAGACTTGTTTTGCTAATCAAAGCAAGAAACTCCAGGGTTACTTTCTTAATACACGAGATAAAGAAGCAGGGCAAACACATTCATTAATAGGTTGCTGTGAACAATAAAGTCTGGAGTAATTCAACAGGAAATTTCACAAGGACGAATAGCAAATGTTTATTTTAATTGATAACTCTAGTATCCATTGTTTTATTTTTCCCTGGTCAACTGCAGCTGCATTTCGGCATCAAAAGCAGAAATAGTTTAATAAACACAGGCTTGATTATGATGATCTTCTAAAACTATTACTGCCTCTGATTTTAGATTCCAATGAAGGAGAGTATTTGCAGTTCGGGGTCGAAATGTGGGGTCCTTGATGTTTTCTGAACTTCTTTACTTCCTTGAAGGTCTTTTTTTCCAAAATAGGTAACATCATCAGCATTGATTATGTTAACATATTGTATTTTTGGAGTATACGACGCACCGGAGTATAAGACGCATCTTAGTTTTTGGGGAGAAAAATATGGAAAAGTATCTGCCTACCAGGTATTCATCTGGCTAGCGTCCTTAGCCAGCACATTATTTTATTCCCTGGTTAGGGCTTTAAAAAAACTATATTTGGAGAGAGTAACAATGAAAGAGCTTGCAAGCCAGTAAGAACTGTGAATATCATTAGCACCTGGTTAGGGCTGGAAAGAAACTGATTCAGAGCAAGTTAGAGCAATGAAAAAACCCTGCTAAGACTTAGAGCTTGGAAAACATTATTCGCAGAGAGTAAGAATGAAAGAGCTTGCAAGCCGTAAGAGTTGGGAATATTGATAGCATCTGGTTAGGGCTGGAAAGAAACATTCGGAGCAGGTAAAGCAATAAAAAAACATACAAAGACAGGGTTTGGAAAATATTCTTTGCACAGAGTAACAATGAAAGAGCTTGCAAGCTGGTAAGAGCTGGGAATATCGTTAGCGCCTGGTTAGGGCTGGAAAGAAACATTTGTAGCAAGTAGAGAAGGAAAAAAAAGAAGCATACTATAAAGACAGGGTTTGGAAAATATTCTTTGCAGAAAGTAACAATGAAAGAGCTTGCAAGTCGGTAAGAGCTGAGAACATTATTAGCACCTGGTTAGGGCTGGAGAGAAAGTGATTCGGAGCAAGATAGAACAATGAAAAAAAACCCTGCAAAGACTTAGGGCCTGGAAAACATTCTTCGCAGAATGGACAGTTTGGATAATGAAACCTCTGAAAGAAAACACACAAGCTCAGAGAGCACCAAGGACCCCTCATAAAAAATTATATTTTCTTAAATTATGGTCATAATCCAAAGTCTGAGGGCTCTCCCCCCATGTCAATCCTGTGTTACCAATATTCTCCTTTTGGGTGAAAAGGGAGAAAGAGATTACTCACACTCAATACATCGACACCCCATTCGGAGACATCTAATGTAAGCTTCTGGAGAAGATTCGCTACGAAGTTGGTCACCAGTGAGATACCTAAGCCCGAAAGAAAAGCATTCAAAATTGAAATGCAATATTCCATGTTGTCAATGGTGAGCAGATAGAATAAAATAGAATTCTTTATTGACCAAGTGTGATTGGATGCACAAGAAATTTGTCTCCGGATAACACTGTATATTTACTAAATTTTATCACCTTCACTTTTGTGTAACTTCGCTTGAAGATGAAAATGTTTATTAGATAATGTTTATTTATAGAGACTTTTTAAAAATTAAACTTTATTAAATTTTTCATAAAAAGATGAACATGACATACATACATTTAAAAAAATACCCCACTTATTTTTGAAGTCTATCTAATACAGAAAAAAGAAAATTCACTGATAACATTTAAAATTGATATAAAATGAAGAGTTTTTGTTTTTATATACTTTATACCTATAAAAATGATAAGATATAATTCAATATAATTCCAAATCATTTAAATCTTATTTTTTTCCCTTTTATTTAACCATGTATACAATTTGTTCCATATATCATAAAATTCTGATTCTTCATGATTGTTTAACCGCCTTGTCATCATGTCCATCTCGGCACATTCCATAATTTTTCTTATTACCTCACCTTCCTTGGGTATTTATAGAGACTTACTGGCTTATAAATGAGTTTAAAAATACTTCATTATTATGAACTGACCATCTTTTAGGCAACTTCTCTAGAAAGTGTATTATTTTTGCACAACCCTTTACAAACAATAATTCAATCAAAAAATAAATGAACAACAACATACTGATAAAGTAAGTTAAACACAGTTTAAAACTAAAAACTGATCCATAAAAGGTGGGTTTCTTAATCTAAGGATCCCAACCCAAAGAGTGTTTCTTTGGGATCCCAAGCCCACACAAAATACAGTATTATTGTCTTAATGCTGAGTTAAATTTCTCAGTGTTCAGACATGTCACTAATCATGCTCACAACCGTAAAATACAATCAGATTAAAGACCAGCAACTTACGTATTATGAGAAGAAGAAATCCAGTAATGGGATAAAGGATTATTCATATCTTGCGGGTCCGCGGAAGCATACTTCTCATCCCAAATGGTGTTTTCTTTTGAAAAAAGGTAGGTAAGAAACTACAGTACAGAGAGACAGAGACAGAGAGATGGAGAAAGGTAAATAAATGTTATTTAACTAGGATGGACTAATTCAGTGTTATCCCCAATTCCCTGTTGTCACTGTGTAGTTGTTTTAAAGAAATAAAAGGGGGAAACGGAGGTCGAGAACGAAGGGATGTCAGAAGATTTGACAAGGAGACAGAGAGAAATTCATTCTATTACATACTTAATTTAATTAATTACTTGGTCTTAATTAATTACTTGGTCTGCTGTGTAGATGTTTGGGTGGTTCAGGATGGGGAATTTGTGGCGGGTGGGCTGTGTTTTGGGGATTGTTATGTGTGTTAGGCCTGGTCTTTAGGCGTTATGTGAATTTTGTTGTAGGGGGATACTGTGTATAGGCATACAATGACAATAATAAAGTATCTGCCGCACGAATCCAAGTGACCGATTAGGTCCCACAGAGTTGGCCTTCTCTGGGTCCCATTGACAAAACAATGTCTGGCGGGACCCAGGGGAAGAGCCTCCTCTGTGGCGGCCCAGACCCTCTGGAATCAACTCCCCCCCGGAGATTAAAACTGCCCCCACCCTCCTTGCCTTTCGTAAACTCCTGAAAACCCACCTATGTCGCCAGGTATGGGGAAATTGATATACCCCCTTGGCTATTTCCGCTGTATGATTTGTTTGGATTGCATGATTGTTCTTAATAAGGGTTTTAAATATTGTTTTAATATTGGATTTGTTTATTGTATTGTTTGTTGTGAGCCGCTCCGAGTCCTCGGAGAGGGGCGGCGTACAAATCTAATAAATTATTAATTATTATTATTATCTATTAAAAAAAATAACCCCATTTACCTCATCAACATAGAGGAAAGGTTCGTCTGTTTCTCTCATAGTGTCGTCTATAAATTTGGACATCCGTTCTCTAACTTTATTAAGATCCTGGGCCCAAGATTCCTGAAATTACAAAGCGTAAAATCAAACATGTCTGTTCATCTGCAACATTATCATCTCTGAAAAGAAACAATGACATCACAGCATGTAACGGTTAAGGTGTTGGACTAGGAGTGAAAAGGCCCAAGTTCTAATTCCTGTTCAATGAAGAGAATGTCCGTGGTGGACTTTGGGTGAATCCTTCCCTCTCTGTCAAAGAGCCAGGCTGCTGTGGTAGCTAGTGAAGGTATTGGATCACGAACTGTGAGACCTAGGTTGGCACGGGTGCCACAGGTGGCATGCGGAGCCATATCTGCTGGCACACGAACCATTGCCCTAGTTCAGCTCTAACATGCATGTGTGTGCCGGTCAGCTGATTTTTGGATCGCACAGAAGCTCTGGGAGGGCGTTTTGGGCTTCCAGAAAACCTCTGAGGGGATCAATGTTCCCTCTAATTTTTTTTCGGTGTGGGCAGAAAAGTATAGTGTCTGAGCGACAGTCCCTTTGGGACTGGGCGGCATAGAGGTATAAATAAATAAATAAATAAATACATACATACATACATACATACATACATACATAAATAACCCCCTCATATATACAATCCCATGTAACATCCCCTTATAAATACAGTCAATCATCAATCATCCCTCCTGAAATTTATACCACTGTCTCATTTCTGGGTACTTCTCCTGTCTTTCCCCCTTTTCTCTCTCATGTTTCTCATTTCTCTCTCTTCCTCCCTTTTTCCCTCATTCCTTCTCCCTCTCACTTCTCCTCTTTTTCCATCCCTGTCTCTCTCCCCACCCTTATGTGTGTGTGTGTGTAACCATTTCCAAAACCAGTTGAGGGCTGGGGTTTTTTTCTCTTTTATTCTTTTCAAAAACAGGTGTGGGCTGGGGGGGGGTTTCTTATTATTTGGATGCTTTTTACCATATGCTTCAAGAATCACCTTTTTGTTCTCATTTCTCTCGCTCTCCTTTCCTCTCCCTATCTGTCTTGCTTTCTCTCTCTCTTGCTATCTTTTTCTCTCTCTTGCTTTCCTTCTCTCTCTCTCTCTCTCTCTCTCGTTCTCTTATTTTCTTTCTCTCTCTCTCTTGTTCTTTCTCTCTCTCATGCTTTCTCTCTCTTGTTCTTTCTCTCTCTGTTGCTCTCTCTCTCGTTCTCTCTCTTATTTTCTCTCTCTCTCTTTCCTTTCTCTCATTCCCTCTTTCTCTCTATCCTTTCTATCTCTCACTCTTTCCTTCTCTCCCTCCCTTTCTCTCTCTTTCCTTTCTCTCATTCCCTCTTTCTCTCTATCCTTTCTATCTCTCACTCTTTCCTTCTCTTCCTCCCTTTCTCTCTCTTTCCTATCTCTCATTCCCTTTCTCTCTATCCTTTCTATCTCTCACTTTTTCTTTCTCTCCCTCCCTTTCTGTCTCTTTCCTTTCTCTCATTCCCTCTTTGTCTCCTGGGGCTGATTGCGCCTGCCCTGCACCCCCCACCGCGGAGGGAAAGCATTTGGCATCGGCACCGCCAACCCCCCCCCTCCACGAGCAGCAAAAGCCTAAGCGACAGAGCCGAAAGGCAAACGGCGCACCCCGCCGCTTAGGCTTTTGCTGCTCCTGGAGGTGGGGGAGGATTTTCTCCTCCCCGCCCCCCCCCCCCGGCAGCCAAACGTCGCTGAGGCTTTCGGCATCGGCGCCCACCCCTCCAGAAGCAGCAAAAGCCTAAGCGGCAGGGCGCGCCGTTTGCCTTTCGACATCGGCGCCTTCCCCTCCACGAGCAGCAAAAGCCTCAACGACGGAGCCGAAAGGCAAACGGCGTGCCCAGTCGCTGAGGCTTTTGCTGCTCGTAGAGGGGTGGCGCTGATGCCACTCCCCCCCCCCAGGAAAGAGGTGCAGGAAATAGGCGTTGATTGCTTACCTGAACGCCTCTTCTCGTACGGTGAGCGGGTACAGCAGTCACATGGGTTGCTCATGTCCAATCCGGTGGAACTGAGCCTAGTATTAAAAAAGCTTGCCGGATCCGCCCCTTCCCCAGAATTCGCGAATCCATAGACTAGGCTCAGTTGTGAAGCTCTGTAGTGTTCAACTCTCATTGTTAGAGGAAGAAAGATATAGAAAGGTAAAGAAGACACATACAAGGGCGGGAAGTGACTGCTGTACCCGCTCACCGTACGAGAAGAGGCGTTCAGGTAAGCAATCAACGCCTATTCTCCGTACTGAAGGAGCGGGTCCAGCAGTCACATGGGACATACCCAATAGATGGTCCCTAGGGTGGGATTAGCTTGCTATCGTGTGAGATAACGGATTGGAGTACCCTTCTGCCGAAGGCAGCGTCCGCTGAAGCGTAAGAATCAATCTTGTAGTGCCTGATGAAAGAATTTGGCGAGGCCCAAGTGGCTGCTTTGCAGACCTCCTCCAACGGGGCTTGAGTCGCCCAAGCGGCCGAGGTGGCTGCGCTCCTGGTGGAATGCGCTGTGATGTTCCTTGGAACTGAGAGGGAGGCCGACTCATAGGCCTTAGATATAGTCCCTCTGATCCAACGGCCTATTACTGTTGAAGACACTTTGGCCCCCATGACTCTGGGATGATAGGCTACAAAAAGTGCTTCTGACCTCCGAAAGGGTCCTGTGCGTTGGATATAGATTCTCAGCGCTCTGGTGAGATCCAGGGTGTGCCATCTAATTGCCAAGGGATGGTCTCGTTGGAGGCAGAAGGAAGGTAGGACAATATCCTGAGATCTGTGGAACATGGAACTGACCTTGGGTAAGAAGGTGGGGTCCAGTCGCAAGACTACCTTGTCCTGATGGGAATTGGCAAAGGTCCTGCCTGATTGAGAGGGCAGCCAGCTCCGAAATGCGTCGAGCAGAGGTAATAGCCACCAGGAATGCTACCTTAAAGGATAGGTACCTGAGGGACGCCGATTTTAGGGGTTCGTATGGTGCCTGCGTGAGGGAATGGAGAACCCGTGGCAAATCCCATGATGGGTACCTGTGGACCTTGGAAGGTCTGAGGTTGGCTATGCCCTTGAGGAATTCCTGAACTTCAGGGAAGGATCGGAGAGGCTGTCTGCGGGGACCTCCTAGGACAGATGAAATGGCTGCCAGATGACGCCGGAGGGTGCTGGTGGAAAGTCCTTTATGGAAGCCTTGCATAAGGAAGGAAATTATTCTGTGTATGGGGATGCACAGAGGGGAGAGACCTTCCTGTAGACACCACTGGTGAAACTTGGACCACGTGTGGTCGTAGATTCGATTGGTCGAACCCCTTCTGGCCTTTAAGATGACCTCCACCGAATCGGGGTCATGACCACGCAGCCCTAAATCTCTCCTGATAACAGCCAGGCGGTGAGGTGGAACCACTCCGGGTCTGGATGGAAGGAGGCCCCCTGCCGCAGCATATCCCCCGAAACGGGGAGTCGCCAAGGGTCCTGGACGGACAGCTGTTGGAGATCCGCGAACCAGGGCCGGCGGGGCCAGTGAGGGGCGATTAGGATTACTCGGGCCCTCTCGGTGAGGACCTTGTGAATCACGTCCGGGAGGATTGGAATTGGAGGAAATGCGTAGAGTAGGCCTGGAGGCCATGGACTCCGGAGGGCATTGATTGCTTCCGCTCCCGGGGATGGAAATCTGGAATAGAAGCGAGGGAGTTGGGCGTTCGCATTGGTCGCGAAGAGATCCAGAATTGGTAGGCCGAATCTGAGGGTGATTTGATGGAACAGGTCTTGATGGAGGTTCCACTCTCCTGGGTCTATCGTTGCCCGGGATAGCCAATCCGCCTGGACGTTGAGACTCCCCGAGATGTGATCGGCTAGGAGCGACTGGAGATGTTTTTCCGCCCAAAGGCCCAGCTTGAGGGCCTCCCTCATGAGAGCCTTGGATCTCGTGCCCCCCTGTCTGCAAATGTGGCTTTTCGTGGCAATGTTGTCGGTGAGAATGAGAACGTGCCGGTTGGGAATGCGAGGAGAGAAATGCTTCAGAGCCAGGGAAACGGCTCTTAACTCTAGCCAATTGATTGGCCTGGAAGCTTCCTCCGGGGACCACGTGCCCTGGGCTATCATCCCCTGGGCGTGGGCGCCCCATCCCGATAGACTGGCATCTGTGGTGATGACAAATTGATCCGGGCACCTGAACGGGGATCCTCTGTCCATGGCCGGAGACTTCCACCACTTGAAGGATCTGCGAACACTCAGTGGGATGACAATGCGTCGATTTGAGTTGCTGTGCCCTGATCTCTGAAAAGGTAACAGGAGCCACTGGAGTTCCCTAGCATGAAGGCGAGCCCAGGGAATGATGCCTATGCATGACACCATCTTCCCCAAAAGGGAAGATAGAGTGACTATGGAAACTGAAGAATTAGATAAACTGTTAGAAATTAACTCCACTATACTGAGTTTTCTCTCGGGAGAGAGAAAAACCTGGGAGGATTCTGAATCAATAATGGATCCCAGGTGAGAAATGGATGTGGAGGGTTGGAGGTGGCTCTTATCAAAGTTGATGGAAAATCCATGGTCCTGAAGGACTGACATGGTGACAGAAAGGTCTGTTTTCACTTTCTCTAGGGAGTTCCCATGAATTAAAATATCATCAAGATAACATAAAATGTGGATGGGAAACGCCCTGATATAGGCCGCCAGGGACCCCAAGAGCTTTGTAAAGACCCGAGGGGCCGAGGAAAGGCCAAATGGCATCGCCCTATACTGGAAATGCCTGCCTTGAAAGGAAAAACGTAAAAATTTTCTGTGGCATTTGGCTATAGGAATGTGAAGGTAGGCCTCAGTGAGGTCTAAGGAGACCATGAAATCTCCCGAGTGAATGGCGGCCAAAATAGAAGACAAGGAGTGCATCTTAAACTTCCTATATTTGATGAATAAATTTAGTTTCTTTAAATCCAAAATAGCTCTCCAACCTCCGGAGGACTTTGGAACCATAAATAGGATGGAGTAAAAACCTAGGCCCTTCTGACCGGAAGGGACCGGTTGAATAGCTCTGATGGACAATAGATGAGAAATGGCCTCCTCCATACGGTTACAATCTGAGGATGACCTGGGAGAAGGGCAGGAAATAAAACGTTTAGGGGGAGGAGAAATAAATTCTAAAAGAAGGCCTGTTTGAACAGTGTCAATGACCCAAGGGTCCTTGGAGGTGAGACGCCAATTAGAGGCGAAATGAGCTAGGCGACCCCCTATGGGAATAGAGGTAGGATTACCATCTAGGTTATTTTGAAGCCCTGTTAGAGGAAGCTCCCCTTTGGAAGCGAAACCCTCTGCCCCTGGAGTTCCTACCTTGGGAACGAAAGCGGGGGGGAATACTGACCTGGAGATCTCTGGTAGGAAGCCGCTTGATCTTGCTGGCGCCCTGGGCGACGAAAGGACTGCGTTTTGGTAGCCTTTTTTGTGGTTGGACCCAAAACTTTCTTCTTGTCCGTGGTTTCCGTGAGGAGTGGATCCAGAAGATCACCGAAGAGAAGGTCGCGCTTTAAGGGACCCTGGGATAACTGCCACTTTTGGCGAACTCCCGCTTGCCAAGGGCGAATCCATAGGAGTCTTCTTGCCGTAGTAGAAGCTGCAATAGACTTAGCAGAAAATCTAGTAGATTGCAAGGTGGCATCAGCCACGTACTGGGCAGCTGCAAAAACCTTGTTGAAGTCTTGTTGACCTCTCAAGTCATCGGGAGGAATATGCTGTTGAAGTTGGCGAAGCCACAGCAGCATGGCTCTGGAGAAAAAGGAAGCCGCTGCAGAGCTTTTAGTGGCCCAGGAATCAGCGGTGAATCCTCTTTTGAGCATTTGCTCAATGCGCTTGTCCTCTGGGCGGAGGACTTCCTCCGCCTCGCCTGGCACAGCCGCTGCCGAGTGAAGAATCTTGACAGGTTCATCCGGTTTGGGAAAGGATAGAAGCTCTTCATAGGAAGAGGAAAGTTTGTACAACTTTCTGTCCTTGGTGGAGGGATTAAGGCCAGAGGCTGGAAATTCCCACTGTTTGAGTAAAGCATCTTTAAACAACTTAGGCATAGGAATTACCTCGTTATCCTCCTGTTCCTCTGTGAAGTAAGGTAAATTCTCCTCCGGGGGATCAGTGGAAGTGGAGGCTTGTTTCTCCTGGGCCGCTAATCCCGTAGAAATTCTAGCTTTGAGGAGGAGAGATTTGAATAATTGAGAAGGAAAAATAGTAATAGGAGGAGGAACCTTTATTTGGGATTCCTCATCATCTGATAGGCCTTGAAAGGCATCCTCATCATCCTCTATATCCTCATATTCATCCTGGGAGGAATCTGAATCATCCTGAATAGGAGCTCTGACCGCTGGGGGAGAACCCAAGGGGCGGGAGGAGCGAGAAGGAGGAAGAGGTAAGGGAAGCTCATTGATGGTGGAGAGTTTGGCATCAATGGCTTTGGACAACACAGCAAAAATAGACTGGAACTCAGGAGGTAAACTGGAAATGTCAGCAGAAATGGCAGAAGAATCCCTAAAGGCCTGGGAGGATCCTGGCTGGGGGGAATCTTCAATAGTATCTGGTTCCTCTGGACCTATGCCCCATAGGTTAGGTTGGGGTCTGTCTAGGTTTGGCTCATCCAGAGATAACACAGGGACCCCAGAAGGAGGCAGACTAGAAGCCTCTGGGGGGTCTTGACTACTGATTACTTGGGCCTGCACTTTCAAACGTTTTGCTGATTTGTCATGGATTTTTTGTAGGGCTAGGTCCCTTCTCTTCTCGGCCCTGGTGACCTTGGTCGAGGGGCGGGCCCCTGGAGAAGAGGAGGAAGAGGCCTGGGGGATACTAGTAATCTCATCGCCTGTAGGCCTGGCCTCTCTGGGACCTTTAGTTGTGCCTCTCTTGGGAAAAGTAGCCATAGTCTGACAATTAACAGAAGACAAGGCTGAGCCAATAACTGAATAATAAGGAGAAGAATTTCAAGGACTTCCCAAGAGGAATGGATCCTGCTTCGAGGCCTCGAAGCTGCTGAAACTTGAGGACAATCTGGGCAAACCCAGAGTTCGTGCCCCCAAACCCAGCGGGGCCAGCCTCCCTAAACTTTATAATTAAGTAAACCAAGGCACTCTGGTTGGAGGCTTAGCCGGTGGAGAATTTAGCCTGGGACCCCCAAGGCCCGCTCCGGGATCCACGCGGTGGACTGAGGCCTACACGGCTGGCAGGGGGCCAACACGAGAGGCCTAGATTTAAAAAGGGCGCGAAGGCCTTCGCGCCGAAAAAGATCGCTGCGTAAAATTTCTTAAAGGGGAAGCGATCGACTAAGTCCAGGAGACTAGAAGGCGTCTCACTCCGCAGGAGGTATTTCTTAAGCCCTTAAATATTTTGTATACAATAAATAATCAATAATTCAATAGGTAAATACTTGCACCAGGACCTCCAGGCCAAAGGATTAGAAGAATCCACAAGCGGCCGCAGGAATCGTAACCGGCAAAACCGCCGGGGGAAAACGAAACCGCAACTTCTCCCAAGGAAAAAAGCCTAGCCGCTTTTTTTCTTTTTTTCTTTTAAACGGCTGGCGCAATTAGTGCAAGTAAATAATTAAAGACAATAAATCTTACTACTTTTTGAAGGAAAAGATCGAAGGGAAGGTGTTAGAATGTTGAACGAGCTATCACAATACAACCGCAGGATATGCGAACTGAGCGAATTCTGGGGAAGGGGCGGATCCGGCAAGCTTTTTTAATACTAGGCTCAGTTCCACCGGATTGGACATGAGCAACCCATGTGACTGCTGGACCCGCTCCTTCAGTACGGAGAAGCAGCGTGTTTAAAAGGCGCGCTGCTTTCACGGAAAGCAAACCCGGCTTTCCTGGCCGGCACAGGGCTTTCTCGCCGCTCCCCCCCAAAAAACACAACGGAGGATGACAAGCAGGACGAAGCGGGGTGGAGCAACGTGGGGCTCAATCAGGCAGCTTCCGCGCGTTTCTTTCGGCGGAAGAGGAGAGGGAGCGGATTGGGCGGGCGGGGGCAGCGCCTTCTACTGCCAGCGCCTCCCCGCTCCCCCGCGGGCTGGCAGGGGGATGGGGACTGCGCGCCCATGGAAAAGGGCGCACGGGGGGGTATTTTGGGGTGCGCGGGCGCGCAGCCTACGGGGAACGGTGGAGGGGATGGGAGCGGGCGTTTTTACCCTCCCCCAGATCCAGGGAAGCATGTTGAAGACCCATTTATGTCACCAGGAATGGGGGGGCTAATCCTCCCCCCCTTCTGACTTGTAGCATTTGAGTGTGGTGTGATTGTGTGGGTTTTAACTTGTTCTTTTTAATATTAGATTTGTATTATATTGTATTGTTATTGTTGTTGTGAGCCACCCCGAGACTTCAGAGAGGGGTGGCATACAAATCTAAATAATAATAATAATAATAATAATAATAATAATAATAATAACAATAATAATAATAACAACAACAACAACAACAATAACATCATCATCATTATTATTATTATTATTATTATTATTATTATTATTATTATTAGACTAGGGAGGGCAAAACTCGAGCTTACTGGGCCTCCCAGAAGTTGAGAAACAGACTGTTTCTGGCCTCCAGGGGGGTGGGGGAAAGCTGTTTTCGCCCTCCCCCGGCATTGAATTATGGGTGTGGGCACTCGTAATTGCATGATAGTGCACGTGCACGCTCTTTTGGCACCTGAGGAAAAAACGGTTCACCATCACTGTTCTAGACCTTGTCTCCAACCCAGCCATGAGAGCAATAGAAATAGCATTTAGACTTATATACTGCTTCACAGAGCTTTACAACCCTTTCTAAGCGGTTTACAGAGTCAGCCTCTTGCCCCCAACAATCTGGGTCCTCATTTTACCCACCTCGGAAGGATGGAAGGCTGAGTCAACTTTGAGCCTGGTGACAACTACTGACCAGAGGCAGTCAGCAGAAGTAGCCTGCAGTACTACATTCTAACCACTGTGCCACCACCGGTCTTACTAGTTTAACAAGTGCTTTACAGCCCGCTCTAAGATGCTTATCCCCAATAATCTGGTCCTCATTTTACCAGCCTTGGAAGGATGAAAGGCTACGTCAACCATGATACCATTCTGGCCCAGCTTAAAAGCAGAGCATTATACTAGAAGCAGGGATTATACTAGAGGAGTTATGGCAAAACTATAGCACGGGTGCCACAGGTGACACGCGGAGCCATATCTGAGGGCACATGAGGCATTGTCCTATGTCAGCTCCAGAGCGCATGTGCACCCTGGTCAGCTGATTTTTGGTCTTTTGGGCCATTTTTGCCCTCCCCAGGCTTCAGGAAAGCCTCCTGAACCCTGGGTGGCGAAAAACAGCCCAACGGGCCTAGCAGACATCTGGAGGCTTCAGTGAGACTTTTGCGCATGTGCAGGGGATAGTGTAAGGGATTGTGCTTGTACATGGGAGGCAGTGCAGGGCTTGTGCACATATGCAGGGGGAGGGCATTGCATTATGGGTATGGGCACACACTGCACGCTATTGCGTGCGCACACACCCTTTTGGCACCTGAGCCAAAAAAGGTTCACTGTACTAGAGATAGGTATTATATCAGAAACCGGGAGAGCCAGGTTGATTCCTTCAGACATAAATATATTCAGTGTTCCCTCAATTTTCACGGGTCTGAACTTTGCAAAAAGTCTATACCACGTTTTTTTTTAAAAAAATATTATTAAAAAAATACTCTGTGGTTTTTTTGCACACCCAGGGTTTTCTGGGGCTGCCCGATGTACAATACTGTGCGTTTTAACTCTCCTCTGCCCCCCCTCCCCCCCAGCCATCCTGCTTCTTTAAATAAAAGCTCCGCTTCGGCCCCAGCCTTCCGATCCCACCCCTTTAATTCTCGGAGTGTTGGTATGCTCCAATTGAAGCAGCGAGCGCAACAAAAAACCCTGCTTGCTGCCCCATTGCCCCTGCGGGTTCTGGGCATAAGTAAAACCAGGAATGAAGGAGGGAGGGGGAGGAAGGAAGCAAAGTTGTGAGCTGCCCCGAGTCTGCGGAGAGGGGAGGCATACAAATTTAATAAGTAAGTAAGTAAGTAAGTAAGTAAGTAAGTAAGTAAGTAAGGAAGGAAGGAAGGAAGGAAGGAAGGAAGGAAGGAAGGAAGGAAGGAAGGAAGGAAGGAAGGAAGGAAGGAAAGAAAGAAAGAAAGAAAGAAAGAAAGAAAGAAAGAAAGAAAGAAAGAAAGAAAGGGAGCATCTCTACTTCGCGGAAATTTGACTTTCGCGGGCGGTCTTGGAACGTATCCCCCGTGAAAGTCAAGGGAACACTGTATTACTCAGCACCAGTCTCTGGAATAAGTCTTCTAACCATGACTCTTTTGCTCTGCCACGGACCCAATCAATATTTAGCCATGACATCAGGCATACATGTACAGTATGTTGAAAAGCAAAGGCATTAGGATTTTCGTACCTGCTGTTCATGTAGCAGAAACCTCTGAAAATCGTGCAAATGTACTGCTGAGGCATCCGGGCGATCTGTGTTTCTGTGACACAAAAAGTTAAAGCAACTTGACAGGAGGAGGAAACAAAATGCACAATATTTCCGTATGTATTCTGACAAAGCTGAGGCTAAGGAGAAGCATCGTCTTTATTTTATTTTATTGGATTTGTATGCCACCCCTCTCCGTAGACTCGGGGCGGCTAACAACAGTAGTAAAACAGCATATGACAATCCAATATTAAAACAGTTAAAAACCCTTATTGTAAAACCAAAATTTGTTCTTCAAACAAACACAACTGCAATAGGCTAAAATCTGAGCAATAAAAAAAAAAGGATTTAATTATCCTCATTTAAAAGGAACTACAGTGATCCCTCGAGTTTCGCGTCCTCGAGCATCGCGAAAGGGCTATATCGCTAGTTTTCAACCCGGAAGTAAACTCCACCATCTGCGCATGCGTGCCCTTCCACGCATGCGTAGATGGTGGAGCTTCCCCGCCGGGCAGAGGCTTCCCTGGGTCTTGCCCCTCTTGCCCCGGTAAGACCCCAGCGGCGGCGCGAGCAACGGCGTGGGCTGGCGGGCGGCACGCACGCGGAAACCCCAGCTCCGCTTCCCAGCTGGGAAGCGGAGCCGGCAACAGCGTGGGCGGGCGGGCGGCGCGCGCGAGCCTGGGGACACCCCACCTCCGCCTCCCAGCTGGGAAGCGGAGCTAGGGTGTCCCCACCGCGCGCGCGTTGCTGGGGAACGCGCGCGCGCTTGGGGACACCCCACCTCCGCCTCCCAGCTGGGAAGCGGAGCTAGGGTGTCCCCACGCGCGCGCGCGTTGCTGGGGAAAGCGCGCCCGCCTGGGGACACCCCACCTCCGCCTCCCAGCTGGGAAGCGGAGCTAGGGTGTCCCCACCGCACGCGCGTTGCTGGGGAAAGCGCGCGCGCCTGGGGACACCCCACCTCCGCCTCCCAGCTGGGAAGCGGAGCTAGGGTGTCCCCACCACGCGCGCGTTGCTGGGGAAAGCGCGCGCGCTTGAGGACACCCCACCTCCGCCTCCCAGCTGGGAAGCGGAGCTAGGGTGTCCCCACGCGCGCGCGCGTTGCTGGGGAAAGCGCGCGCGCCTGGGGACACCCCACCTCCGCCTCCCAGCTGGGAAGCGGAGCTGGGGTGTCCCCAAGCGCGCGCGCACCCCAGGTGCGAGCAACGGGGTGGGCGGGCGAAGGGCGGGCGGCAGTGGAAGCAAAAACACCATCTGCGCACGCGCAGATGGTGTTTTCACCTCCGCACCGCTACTTCGCTAAAAATCGATCATCGCGTGGGGTCCTGGAACGGAACCCTCGCGATAATCGAGGGTTCACTGTATTGTCTTCTGGAACCCTTATCCTTAATTACTTTCCCCCCCTACCAAATTGTGGGGCAGGTCAATACCAGTTGAAAAGATGGGAAAGACTTAAATGGAAACACTGGATGGGAAAGGAAGATAGAAAGCAAAGAATGATTGCATCTAAGGACATGAATGTTTCATTTCTTGCATTGTACTGTAACTATCAAGGTAGGTCTGTGCCACACGATAGAAAAAGTTCACATCAGAGGTTTGGAAGCACAGACGTGGTTCGTTGAAGCTGTAGCCTCTTCTCATGGGACAACCACAGCTACCACAAGTTCCAATGCTAGCAATTAAGTGAGTTACACCCGCTTTTATAACCTTTTTGGCAAGGGAATCCCTGTCAAATGATTCCCTTGTCAAAAAAGTACATAAAATTCGGTGTGACTCAGTGCAGAGAAGAGCAACAAAGATGATTAGGGGACTGGAGGCTAAAACATATGAAGAATGGTTGCAGCAACTGGACATGGCTAGTTCAATGAGAAGAAGGACCAGGGGAGACATGATAGCAGTGTTCCAATATCTTAGGGGTTATCATAAAGAAGAGAAAGTCCAACTACTGTATTATCCAAAGCACCTGAGGATAGAACAAGAAGCAATGGGTGGAAACTAATCCATGAGACTCTAGAAAGAGTGCAGAGAAGAGTAACAAAGAGAATTAGGGGACTGGAGACTAAAACATATGAAGAACAGTTGCAGGAACTGGGTATGTCTAATTTAAAATGAAAAGAAGGACTAGGGGAGACATGATAGCAGTCTTCCAATATCTCAGGGGCTGCCACAAAGAAGAAGGAGTCCAACTATTTTCCAAAGCACCTGAGGGTAGAACAAGAGGCAAAAGGTGGAAACTAAACAAGGAGAGAAGCAACTTAGAACTAAGGAGGAATTTCCTGACAGTGAAAACAATTAATCAGTGGAACAACTGGTCTCCAACACTGAAAATTTTTAAGATGATGTTAGGTAACCATTTCTCTGAAGTGGTGTAGTTTCCTACCTAAGCAGGGAGTGGGACCAAAAGACCTCCAAGGTTCCTTCCAACCCTGTTATTCTATTCTGCCTTTTTATTGACAAGGGAATCATTGCAAATATTCATGCTTTATACAATATCTCACCCTAAGAGGAACATAGTAGAATCCTTTTTGAATTCATCCAGAACCTGGTAAGAGAAAAATGATGAATAAAGAACGAATCATTTTCTTCTGCATAGAACAGTTATTGCCTGGAGGAAAACAGGTTGGTTAAACAACTGAAAATCATCAAAAGTTTTTTGTTTTGTTTTTAATTTCTGTCCTATTCTGGAAAACATGCTTCTTCTTACATTTTCTGCCAAGCTACTTAGGGGTGGGATTCTGGGGATTTGGGAAAACCTCTAAGATTCTGGGCAATTTGGAGACCCCCAAATTCCACTCCTGGATGCCTCCGCCGACCCTTGGAGTCCCCATGTGGCCTGTTTTGGATGCAGGTAAGTGGAGGGTGCATGCAGAGCCTCAGGGGGGTGAAAAATGCACACACCCCTAGAGGCTTGAGGAAAGCCTCCGGAGCCTGGGGAGGGCAAAAACACCCCACACACACCATGATGCAGGAGGCTGATTAGGCCATGCCCACCCAACAGGGCAAAGATCCTCTTTGTTGTGGTTGGCTCTGGCCCAGCTCTGGCCCAGGGAATGGGGAGGTGGATGCAGGGGAAACTTCAACATGTCACAGGCCTGTGTTATTGCCGACAGAGTCAGTTCAGAGTTTAGTTTCCTCGGATGAAGAAGAAGGTGGGAGTGACTCAGCAGAGGGGGGCTTGGCACACAGCCAAGGCAGTCAATCTCCCTTATCTTCCATTGAGTCGGATGAAGACGTTTTGGATCCACACAAGCGCAGAATTATGCGTAGAAGAGACCAAGTAAGGACATATTACAGGAGATAATAGTGGCCACCTGTGTTTGGGTAGGGCTCCAGTAACTAGGGACGCTGCTATAAATAGCAGCATGTGGGTTTGGCCGTTGTGGTAGAGTATCTGATCGCACTTTGTCAGGAATCCTGGGTTGCTGGTTTATGGACTTTGGTTGTTGATTTTTCACGCCTTTGAAAACAAAGCAGAGCAACGTATGTGTGTGTGTGTCTCACTTTGTTGTAAGAAGAAGGGGTGTGAAGTTTCTTCACAGCTGCTAGCTAAGTACTTAATGACTGCTTAAGGTTAATTGTACAGACTACTCAGTTGTTTTGGGATGAGTGCTCTTTGCAATACAAAAAGAGTGCTTAGTTTATTTTGAATTTTGGGATAAAGAACATTGTTTTGAATTTTGTACCCTTGAATTTTCAGGAGGCTCCTACCAGAGAGCCCGGCAGAACACCCTTGCTAAAAATTTTGAAGCCCACCCTGTACATACATACCCATAGATGTATACACATGTATAACCACATACACATGTCTGTTTGTGTGTGTGTGCACAATAGACTAATTACAGCTGTGAATCTACTCAATTAAAAGTAAAGAAGTTTCATGCTTGAATTATGCTTGAATTAAATATAAAACTGAAAACCTATGTACTAACTAGTTAACTGAATTCGGGTTACAACACCGAAAGTCACTCTGCATACAAAGAGGAAGTAAGATAAGAGCAGAACGTTTACCGATTTCTGTTGCTCAAACATAATCTTCTTGTAGAAAAGATGAAATTGCTCAAAGCTAAGTTCGTCTTTAGCAGCTTTTATTTCCTGCGTGGGGAAAAAACAAAATAAAATAAAATAAGCCAATTGTAAATAAGGAGGCAGCAATTAGATTTCTTCCAAAGCTACGCCTACCCTCAAGCTACCCGAAATCCAGGCTAAAGGAAAGGCAGATAGTACTGTGTAACCTATCAGAAAGATGGTTCTGCAGCAACTTTACACACTCTGTTTTCTCACCTTCAATCACCTTCATTGTTATTTCATTAGAAAGAGCATGGTTTTTTTCTATCATATATGTTGTTTTTGTGATGGTTTCTTTTCAAATAAGGCTTCAATTTCACCTGGTCCATTTGACAAAGAATGACCCAATAGGTAAACTGCAGGACATGTAGCTTAAAGCAATACCTACCGTAAACTTATCTTTCAAGTACCTCACACTGTTCACTTTGAAGTTGACGGAGGGAAGCATCGTTTTCAACTCTCTCAAGCTGATGCTGAATTTAAAAGAAAAGAATCAATATTAAGAACTTTTAAAAAAAGATTTATTCAACATTCTTTATTCAGAAACTCAGTTGTCCATCCCAACAGTGGTCACTAAAATCTATTTATTTATTTATTTGTTTGTTTGTTTGTTTATTTATTGTTTAGATTTATATGGCACCCAATCCCATGGGACTCAGGGCAACTTACAGCAAAGATAAAAAAACAAATAATTAAAATACAACAATTAAAAGTACAGTACTTTAAAACCCTAAATAACCCATTACAATCATACTATCAAACATCCCAATCGAATCCTATCTTGGCCAGAATACGGTATCAGTCTCATGGCCCCCAGGCCTGCTAAAAAAATCCAGGTCTTCAGGGCCTTACAGAAAGCCAGTAGGGTGGGGGGCAATACGGATCTTGGTGGGGTAGTTGTCGGGGCCGCCACAGAGAAGGCCCTTCTCCATGGGCCCGCCTACCGACATTGCTTAGTCGACAGGACTCGGAGAAGGCCAACTCTGTGGGCTCTAGTCGGTCAGTGGGAGGTATGCGGCAGAATAGGACTAGATATGAAAGGATGTTCCTAGGATGCTAACAAAATCTTTGGAAACTGAAGGGCTTTGAGATAGGAGTCAGAAATGGACACATGGAGAGATATACTATACTATAATAATATTCATATACACGATACTAGTAACAAGAAAAATAAAAGAAACATTATGACAGGGGACAGAAGGCATGCTGGTGCACTTATGCACGCCCCTTACTGACCTCTTAGGAATCGGGAGAGGTCAACGGTGGATAGTCTAAGGATAAAGTTTTGGGGATTAAGTGATGCATTATATTTTTATACTGAAAATATAATCTCAACAGAAGCGAATATTTGTAGATCAGAAATGAACTGTGGGGTCCTTGCTGCTCTCTGTGCTTGGTTGTTCCTTTGCAGAACTTCCATTACCAAACTATGTAACATCTTCAGTACTAGAAAGGAGTGGGATTTGCTCTCTGTTTATATTCTAGTGGCTTGTGTTAAGTATTAAGGAGTTAGCAGAGTTACTGAGCGTATGCACAGAGGACAAATGTGGAGGTTATAGATATCCAGCTAATGTTCACACAGATATGAGCAGTATTTCAAATAACTAGGCCACATAAATTGAATGCATAAATATTATTTACAGTAGAGAACTAGGGTAGTCAGTTCCAGTCCTAGTCATTTATATATTACAGTAAGCAATGTTCTCAATACATATACAAAGTTAGTCTTATTCAATACATACAGAATAACCAACTTCAAGCTTACTTACATAACACATGTACATTAAACCAGCATTTAGCACAAAGCAGTTCTACAGCAGTCACACAGACAAAACTAGCAGAAAAATAATCAGTAAAAGGTTCCCTTTTATAGCTAATTGCAGCACTAGCCCTTAAAGCAAGGGTCCCCAAACTTGGCAACTTTAAGACTTGTGGACTATAACTCCCAGAATTCTCCAGCCAGCTATTCGACTTTCACGGGCGGTCTCGGAACGCATCCCCGCGAAAATCGAGGGAACGCTGTATAGTCTTTTTTTAGATGTTTTGAGTTTCTTAAGGGATTTTATATTATACTGTTTTTAGGGGGGTTTATATTTTATATTTAAGGGTGGGTTGGTTGGTTGTTTCTATGCTGCCCTTCTCAAAGCGACTTTATATTTTGTATTTGGTTGTAAACTGCCCAAAGTCTTCTGGGAGTGGGACGGCGTATAAATCCAAAAAAACAAACAAACAAACAAATAAATAAATGTTTTGATTTTATAAGACAGTCAACACTTTTCTGCGTTTCTGATCTCACAGTCAGGCCTTTACGGCATGAAGGAATAACACCAGGAAGGTATCGTAAAGTCCAAAGGCCATGCTAAATTACTATATTATCTTCTTGTTGTACAACACGTGGTGTGAGAAATGACAGATGCTTCCTTGAACTCAGACAGTTACTAAATTTAATCGAAATGATGAAGTGCAGGGAAGGTACACTCCACTAATTCACTCGGTGTCAGATGGTGAGTTGATAAACTGTCTTTTCATTTACACAAGGTCATATTTTAGAAGGAAAACAGTCCGTTGGCTGTGTGCGGTTGACTAATTTTTCCCATCTTAAAAGTCTAGCGTACCACACACACACACAAAAAATCCCGCAGAATACCTGAAGCAAAGGTCCCCAAATTTTCCACAAAAGGCAATATAATTACCCTGTTTGGAAAGCTAAGAAGCAAAATCACCTCCCTCCCCTAACATTGAGGTAACACCAGCTGTGGTTACTGTTTGGTATTATGGACACAATCAAGAGGCCGCTAAGGTCGTGTGGGGCTCATTTAGGAGAGTCGCAAAGGTTCAGCTGCCCCTTGGGCCTCTCATTCATCACACTCTTTCTTTATTGTGTTGTTTCTTATTTAAACAAAGGTGCCAGCTTGGTGTTGTGGGCTAGCTACGAATAACAGGATGGGCTGCGCCCTTCAACCTTCTCCTGAGACTCAAAACTCAACCTCGGTCACACCAGTTCAGTTCCTGGGGAAGCTTGCCCTGGCATCTTACAATTTGATGCACAATAAATACACAATAATGCAATGGCACCTATTTGCACAAGCGTCGTTTCTTGCATCTTCCAACCTGCTTGTCTCGAAAGGCGCTTTTTCCAAAAGGCAACTGGACTTATTTCCTTTATTTTTTTTCCCCTTAACATTTTGCTTCTCATCCAAGAAGCTGCTTCCGCTTGGACCTCAGAAAGTTCAGCTGCCTTATGGAAAAGGCATCTTTGGGACAACCTGGATGATTGAGAATCTCCATAAACTTCCAAACATTTTCTTTGTCACGTTCAGAATTTGCCTTCGGGTGTACGGTAGACCACATAGGATTAGAAGACAGGGAGTGACAACTAACTGCACCAAACCAAGTAAGAAGTACCATATTTTTCGGAGTATAAGATGCACCCCCCCCAAACAGGATGGAAATATGGGCGCATCTTACACTCCAAATGTAGCTTTAAAAAAAAATTTCCCCCAGCCATAATAATGTGCTAACAATCTTCCTGGCTCTTCTGCAGGCTCATTTTCATAGCTACTCACTTAAAAAAGGTTTTTTGCAGCCCTAACAAGGCGCTAACAATCTTCCTGGCAAGCGAGATTTTTTCATTGCTAATCTTTCTGAATGAGTTATTTTTTTCCAGCCCTTAGTCTTTGCAGACTTGTTTTCATTGCTACTCCCTCCAAAGATTATTTTTTCCAACCCTAACCTGGGGATAAAATATTGTGCTGAAGCTAGTCAGATGAACACCTGATAGGTAGATTTCCCCCCCTATTTTCCTCCCCCCAAACTAAGGTGCATCTTATACTTTCAAAAAATATGGTATGCATAAAATCAGGACTTTGGGGACTCAATGCTACATGGTAAACAGGAACTTTCCATAGGAAGGGAGTTTTCAATTTTACTAAATTAGTCTGCAGAAATAAACAATAATATGCCACTGAAGAATACAAGTGGCATATAATAGATCATTTAGTGACCAAAGCTACAACCTACCAGTAATGGGCTGCCAAAAATTTTACTGCCACACTGTGGGTGTGGCTTATTTTGTGGGTGTGGCTTGATGGCCATATGATTGGGGTAGGAGTGGTTTGCCGGCCATGTGACCAGGTAGGAGTGGCTTGAACTAAGGTCATCCTTCAAGTGAACTGTTAAGTCCTTGACTTACAACCTTACTAGTGTCGCTCACTGGAGTGACAATTTGCTTTGCATTTTCCTCACTCTCCTTCCTCGGCCACCACCACCCTGCCTCAGGCTGCGTAGCTAGGCAAATGGGTGCTGCCAGAAGCATAAATGCTGCCAGTGCCACTTCCACCCACGCCTTCTGCTTGCACCTCAGGCGGGAGGTGGCCGTGTGAGGCTGGAGGGGAGCGGACAGGAGAGAGGGAAGCTTGTCCGAGGCCGGAAGGAGGAAAGAGGAAAAAAGCAAGGAGCGCAAACGCAGCAGTAGCAGCAGGGGAAAAGAGGAGAGCCCAGCGGAGACCAGTAAACCAGGAAGTGACAGCCACCAATCAGCTGGAGCTGTGCATGCATCTTCATTGCCACCGGTGGAACTGCATTCCATCCCATCCTGCCTGCTGCCCATCCCTGCAACCTACCTGAAAAAGAGGGGGGGGGGTTTGATACAGATCTGAAGTTCTGATAGTTACCCCAACTATCACAATCATGTGAGATTGTGGCATTGCAGAAAATGGGCAACATTATCCGCCATTTCTGGTGTCCCAGAATCACAGGATCATGTTTTACAATGGTTTTGCTGAAAATCCAGCACTTAAATCTGGTTTTTAGCAAAAATGCGCTATACCAAACGATGGGTTCATTTAAAGATGAGCACAAAAAAGGCAGGGGATTATATTAGAAGACCTCCAAGCCTTCCAGTCCTTTGATTGTACGATTTATTCCAGTCCTGCTTTCAGAGTTGAGATTTAACCTCAGTTGAACACCAAAGCTGCTGACAAACTCTTGTTCAGTGATGGTGAACCTTTTTTAGTTTGCGTGCCAAAAGGGTGTGCTAGCACACACACATGTGCGCTTACCCATTCCCTCCCATGCTGCCCTTCACATCTGCACAATCTCCTCCGCATATGCGCACAGGCCTCACTGAAGCCTGGGATGGTGAAAAAAACAGCCAAATAGGCAAACAGAAGTTCGTAAAAATGGATTTCCAGTTTCTCAATTGTGCTGTTTTTTGGGGAAGCTTCCTGAAGCCTCGGAGTGCAAAAAACAGCGCAATGGGCAAACAGGAAGTCCATTTTTCTAAACTTCCGGTTTGCCCACAGGGTGGTTTTTTGTACTCCAGGGCTCCAGGAAAGCTTTCCTGAAGTCTCTGGAAGGCAAAATAGCCTTCCCCTTGCGTGCCTTCCGATATGGTTCTGCGTTCGCCATCACAGCTCTAGTTAATATGGAAATTAAAATTATCATCGGGTTCCCAATATTTTCTCAGACTTCATTTGCTCCATCTGTATTTAGTGCACTTTTTAAATCAGAGGGAAAAAACCAGATCCAGTTTTTAAACCACTATGCAGAGGTCTTCAAACTTGGGAACTTTTAAGACTTGTGGAATTTAACTCCCAGAATTCTCCAGCCAGCATAGTGAATTCTGGGAGCTGAAGTCCACAAGTCTTAAAGTTGCTAGACTTGGGGACCCCTGTGTTATAGAAACTGCTCCTGACCCCTACCAACCTTTTTGGATCACAAGCACATAGAAGGCAAAAAGTGAAGAATTTGTACTGAAAGCAAAAACAGGCCTAGTCCCAGTTTAAATGGCTTTAAAAAAAAAGTTACTTATTTACAACAAAAATACATAATAGAGGTGGGGAAAAACAGAGCACAGCTTTAGAATCTGAAATGAATAAGTACCTGTTCCTTCTGGATTGATCCACCGAGTAAATCAGCTTCCTCAGCCAGCTTTAAAGAGTCAATAAAAATACACCCAGGATTAGTTTTGTAAATAGAAGACCGGACTTAATGATGTGTTGTAATTTCAATATATAAAACATTGAAATGAATGCTCCTATTTTGATGCACAACTTTTTATGAAGCGCAAACAAGCCCCAAAGTATCTTTTTTATTATTTTTCTGTGAGCATAGGAAAGATTCTGAAGAGCCTATCTAATATTTCGGCATTAAATAGTATGAATTATTAAATACGAATGTGAAAATTTCTTATTTATGAGTACGGAGATTATTCAGCATGGAGCTAAGACTGATGTATCACCAATGGCACGTTAGAATTACCTATGTACAATCAGTCCAGGAACAGGAAGGAGAAGAGGAGGGATGGAGAAGGAGAGGAAGAGAAAGGAGGAAGAAAAGGATGTGAAAGGTGTGAATTTAAGTCTAAAGGGGATGAAGATACTTCAACCCTGACTGAACAATTAAACGATTTGTGTATTCAGTTCTATAGAGGAATCATTGAGTCTGTCATCTGCACCTCTATAACTGTCTGGTTTGGTGCTGCAACCCAACAGGACCGACACAGACTTCAGAGGATAATCAGAATTGCAGAAAAAACAATTGCTGCCAACCTGCCTTCCATTGAGGACCTGTATACTGCACGAGTCAAAAAGAGGGCGGGTAAAATATTTACTGACCCCTCACATCCTGGACACAAATTGTTTCAACTCCTACCCTCAAAACGTCGCTACAGAGCACTGCACACCAAGACAACTAGACACAAGAACAGTTTTTTCCCGAACGCCATTACTCTACTAAACAAATAATTCCCTCAACACTGTCAGACTTTCTACTAAATCTGCACTTCTATTCTACTAGTTTTTCTCATCATTCCTTTCACCCATTTCCTCCCATGTTGACTGTATGACTATAACTTGTTGCGTATATCCTAAGATTTTTATTAATATTGCTTCTTCATTGCTTATTTGACCCCTATGACAATCATTAAGTGTTGTACCACATGATTCTTGACAAATGTATATTTTATTTTATGTACGTTGAGAGCATATGCACCAAGACAAATTCCTTGTGTGTCCAATCACACTTGGCCAATAAAATTCTATTCTACTCTATTCTAGTCTACAAGGAATTTGTCTTTATGCACATGCTCTCAGTGTACATAAAAGAAAAGTTTGTCAAGAATCATAAGGTACAACACTTAATGATAGTCCAGGTACAAATAAGCAGGAACCAATCAACATAAATTGTAAGGATACAAGCAACCAAGTTACAGTTATACACACATTTGTGGGAGGAGATGGGTGATGGGAACAATGAAAAGATTAATAGTAGTGCAGACTTAGTAAATAGTTTTGATAGATTTGAAGGAAATATTTGTTTAGCAGAGTGATGGTGTTTGGGGGGAAAATGTCCTTGTATCTAGTTGTCCCTGTGCTTTATAGTGTCATTTTGAGGTTAGGAGTTGAAGCAGTTTGTGTCCAGGATGTGAGGGGTCAGTAAATATCTTCACAGCCTTTTTGACTCGTGCAGTACACAGGTCCTCAGTGGAAGGCAGGTTGGCAGCAATTATTTTTTCTGCAGTTCTGATTATCCTCTGAGGTCTGTGTCAGTCTTGTTGGGTTGCAGAACCAAACCAGGTACAGATAACAGACTCAATAATTCCTCTGTAGCAGTGATGGGCTGCTGCTTACACAGTCCAGTGCTCTGTCCTGATAGGAAATTCTAGGGTGCGCAAGTGAAAGATTTCGGTGATTTTTGCAGTTTCTCTCTTTCTGGGCATGCAGGTAGTGCCGAAGATGCTCTGTAGTACAGTATAATTCTAGTGGACAGAAGGACTAGGGGAGTGTTTCCCAACCTTGTCAACTTGAAGATATCTGGACTTCAAATCCCAGAATCCCCCAGCCAGCATTTGCTGGCTGGGGAATTCTGGGAATTGAAGTCCAAATATCTTCAAGTTATCAAGGTTGGGAAACACTGGACTAGGGGGCGACATGATAGCAGTGTTCTAATATTTGAAGGGCTGCCACAGAAAAGAGGGAATCAAGCTATTCTCCAAAGCACCAGAAGGCAAGATAAGGATCGATGGATGGAAGAGCTTGCCTTGTGCTCCATCACTTGAGGCTTCTAAGAAGAGATTAGACAGCCACTTGTCTGCAACAGTAAAGGGTTGGACTAGAGGACCTCTCAGCTCCCTTCCAACTCTTATTATTTTGTTATTCTGTTACCATATATAAATACATAGAAACATAGAAGACTGATGGCAGAAAAAGACCTCATGATCCATCTAGTTTGCCCTTATACTATTTCCTGTATTTTATCTTACAATGGATATATGTTTATCCCAGGCATGTTTAAATTCAGTTACTGTGGATTTACCAACCACGTCTGCTGGAAGTTTGTTCCAAGGATCTACTATTCTTTCAGTAAAATAATATTTTCTCATGTTGCTTTTGATCTTTCCCCCAACTAACTTCAGATTGTGTCCCCTTGTTCTTGTGTTCACTTTCCTATTAAAAACACTTCCCTCCTGGACCTTATTTAACCCTTTAACATATTTAAATGTTTCGATCATGTCCCCCCTTTTCCTTCTGTCCTCCAGACTATACAGATTGAGTTCATGAAGTCTTTCCTGATACGTTTTATGCTTAAGACCTTCCACCATTTTTGTAGCCCGTCTTTGGACCCGTTCAATTTTGTCAATATCTTTTTGTAGGTGAGATCTCCAGAACTGAACACGGTATTCCAAATGTGGTCTCACCAGCACTCTATATAGCGGGATCATAATCTCCCTCTTCCTGCTTGTTATACCTCTAGCTATGCAGCCAAGCATCCTACTTGCTTTCCCTACCGCCTGACTGCACTGTTCACCCATTTTGAGACTGTCAGAAATCACTACCCCTAAATCCTTCTCTTCTGAAGTTTTTGCTAACACAGAACTGCCAATACATACCTCTCCGTAATTGCTGGGGTGCCTGCGTTGACAGCTTCCTGGTACAAAATATTCAACCCACAAAGCCATTTGTCAGCCTCCTCCTTGGAGTCAGCTGCCACGGAAAAGAAATATAAAGACGCAAATTAAGAAAGTTGATGATGGGGAGTGTGGGGGAAAAAACACACCCAAGAATGAGAAACATCTGTTATCCCAAAGCACGAGCTTCCTGATGCCAAGCATAAATTGATGCTTCTGAAGAAAAGCAAAATGTCTGAAAGGAATTCCTTGAATTAAAAATAAAAAGTTACTTTAAACTGGGGGTTCCCCCAACCCCCCACATCTGTAGACTGGCACTATTTTTTTTATTTTTTTATTTAATTGGATTTGTATGCCGCCCCTCTCCGAGGACTTGGGGCGGCTCACAGCATGTACAGAAAAAGAAGAAGAATAGCAATCCAATTAATGCATTAAAAAAACCAGTCTTTAAAATTCTAATTAAAAAGAAAAACCATCATTATCATTCATTCAACAATCAAACTAAAGCATTCATTGGTCGGGGGGGGGGGGGAGATCTAAGGAACTCCAGGCCTGGCGGCAAAGATGAGTTCTTAAACTCTTCCATAAGGCGAGGAGGGTGGGGGTAGTTCGAATCTCCGGAGGAAGCTGATTCCAGAGGGCCGGGGCCCCCATAGAGAAGGCTCTTCCCCTAGGTCCCGCCAGCCGACATTGTTTGGTTGATGGGACCCTAAGGAGACCAACTCTGTGGGACCTCACCGGTCGCTGGGATTCGTGCGGCAGAAGGCGGTCTCGGAGATAGTCTGGTCCTATGCCATGTAGGCTTTCTAGGTCATAACCAACACTTTGAATTGTGCCCGGAAACAGATTGGTAGCCAACTAATCTGCAGTATGCCATGAACTGGACCAAGGAAACAAGCAAAACCCCATCCGTGGGATGGAGGTAGCATGTGAAACCCGCCCCCTCTGCATTGTGAGTGGTCCTCATCCATCTCTAGTCGTGATAGATGCTGAGGAGGATGAGCCAGACCCATCTTGGTACCCTGGGCCAGTGGTGTTGCCAGCTGAGGCAGAGAGTGACAGTGAGGGAGAAATAGACCTGGATGAAACTGAAGGACTACCAGAGATGGCAGAGATGCCAATGACAGTAGAGTCTGACTTGGAGGAGGAGGAAGATCTGGAGCCTTTGCTGGATGCCTACTTTAGAAGACTAAAAAAAAAGACAAGAATACTTGTATGGAAAAAAGAAGTAGTCTGTAGTTTGTCAACTCTAGGGAATTGTTGACCACTTCCTATAGGTATTTAAAGGTGCCGTATGGGTAATTCGGGGTGGAGATACAATGTTTTCCAATGGAGTCGGATGATGTTTGAGGTCTCAGCCAGGTTATGCTAGCCACCTCTGTTATTTCCCTGCTAGAATCCTTGGAGAAAAAGTGCTCTGTCTGCTGAGATACTGAGAAGCTGTAATAGTAAGTCTGTGAAACCGGAGGCTCCTTATCTCATGGAGGAATGGACACATAGCTTTGGTCTTTGGCAGCAGACTAGCTGCAGAACTGTTATATCTTAATTACCCGCACTGAGTAACTGCCAAGATTATACCATATGCATGATTTTGGCTTGTAAAAAAGGAGACTTTATATATAAAAAGACTGATTTGAAATATCAGTGCGTGGAGTCCTCCTTTGTTTTCAAGCTGAGTGGTCCACAGAAAATTACACACACACACAGAACCTGTCCCTGGTGCCAAAAAAGGTTGGGAGCCCACTACTTTAAACTTTTGGAGCATGGGTTGTTGTCGCCCGTTTTAAGGTATGTGGACATCAACCTCCAGAAACTGAACCATATGAAAAAGCACTGCAGGATTTGGGTTTGGCTATACATACATATGCAGTTGGGAATAAATATTAAGAAGATGTCAACAAGCATTTGGAAGGATCTGCAATCCCATATTTTAAAAGAGAGATTCAGGCACAATAGGTTTTACCTGCTAGGCTCAAAGTGTTGAGAACAAATTGAGAGCCATAAAAAATGGTGAAGCAATGCTCCTCCTTCTGCCGTGCAGCTTTTCCACGCTCAAAATCCTTCGCATTTTTCCCCGGTCTGATTTCCTTGATTTCCGTTAAATCCACTGGAAAAAAAATGAAAGAAATCTAAAATGTCACGGTTATTTCAGCATCAGCAACCCTTTCTGCAGGATGGCGACTGGATCTCATTTCATAATCGGACTCTTGGGTAAAACCGCTATAGGAATCTCATTTGAGATTGGCGTTGATCAACAGCCCCCAAAACGTCACCATCTAGTCCAGTGTTTTTCAACCAGTGTGCCGCGGCACATTAGTGTGCCGTGGGACACGGTCAGGTGTGCCGCGAAGCTCAGAGAGAGAAAGAAAGAAAGAGAGAGAGAAAGAAAGAAAGAGAGAGAGAGAGAAAGAAAGCAAGAGAGAGAGAAAGAGAACAAGAGAAAGAAAGCAAGAGAGAGAAAGAGAGGGAGGGAAGGAGAGAGAGAGAAAGACATAGAGGTAGGGAGGGAGAGAGAAAGAGCAAAAAAGAGAGGAAGGAAGGAAGGAAGAGAAAGAGGGATGGAGAGAGAGAGAAAGAAAGAGGAAGGAAGGGAGAGAAAGAGGGAGAAATAGAGCGAAAGGGAGGAAGAGAGAGAATTTTTTTGTCCAAACTTTTTTTAGCACACACCCCCCGCCCCACTCAATGTGCCCCAGGGTTTCGTAAATGTAAAAAATGTGCCGCGGCTCAAAAAAGGTTGAAAATCACTGATCTAGTCAACAGAAAACTAGAGTGAGTTAATTGGTCATATGCAGAGATGGGCTGCTGGGGGTTTGCAGGGGGTTTGGGAGAACCTCTAGCTAAGATTCTGCGCAGTTCAGTCAGCCCCCAAATCCCACTCCTGGCTGGCCCCACCCACTCTCCTGCCCCTCCCTATACCGCCTGTTTTGGATGTAGGCAGTGAAGGGCTGCAAATTTTTTTACTACCAAGTGCTATTGCTAACATGATGGACTACTGTGTGAGCATGGCTTATTGTGTGGGTGCAGCTTGTCAGCCACTTGACCCAGTGGGAGTGGCTTGGCAATCATGTGACCTGGGGTGGCTTAAAGGTCATGTGACTAGGTGGGTGTGCCTTGCTGGCCAAGATAAGTTTTCAAATAGGTGCTTGGACTCTTTTTTCAGTTGATTAAGTCACATTATTTGTATAGCCACAAAAAGGACAAATGATAGACAGCATTATTAGAGCACAGTAACATTTTAAGGTTTTGTACTGAACCCACTGGGCGGCAATAGAAGTCGAATTAATAATAACAATAATAATAGAGGGGCGGCATACAAATCTAATAAATAATAATAAGAAGAACAACAACAACTTCTTCAGACTAGGCAAGTAGCTCAATTTTCTTTAATTAGATTAAATTAAAATGATTAAAAGCGTTTATGGATAAAAAGATACTATTTATTTCCTATTTTGAAAGTAATTAAGGATCATGCTAAGGTACTAAAGAAGGAAGGACAATAAAAAACTATTAAGTATTCAATAAATAGTGCATAAACTTACTACCCCCACTGTGTGTGTGTGTCCCCCCCCACCCCCATGAGGGCAGTATCCTGTTACTGGATGCAGGTTAAGTACAATCCTGCCTTGAAGCTATCCAGGCTGACAGCTGTCACGACCTCTTCTGAAAGTGAATTCCATAAACCAACGACCCTCTGGGTGAAGAAATATTTCCCTTTATTTGTCCTCACTTTCTTACCTGTGAGCTTTAGGGAGGGCCCCCTTGTCCAAGTATTGTGTGATAGAGAAAATATTTTTTCTCTATCCACCTTTTCTATCCCATGCATGATTTTATACACTTCGATCAAGTCACCCCTTAAACACCGTCTTTCAAGGCTGAAGAGACTAAGGCATTGCAACCTGATTTCGTAAGGGAGGGGCTCAATTTCCTTGATCATTCTTGTTGCCCTTTTTTGCATCTTTCCTTTGCACCTTTGTTGCCCTTTCCTAGTTTCTTGGACAGTAATGGTGAAGGGGTAGAGACAGGGGTGAAATCCAGCAGGTTCTAACATGTTCTGGAGAACAGGTAGTGGAAATTTTTAGTAGTTTGGAGAACCGGTAAGGGAAGGCAAATACCACTTCTGGCTGATCCCAGAGTGGAGAGGGAGTGGGAATTTTGCAGTATCTTGCAGTATGGGTGGGCACTGTGGTCGGACGGTAGGGAAAGCAAGTAGGATGCTTGGCTGCATAGCTAGAGGTATAACAAGTAGGAAGAGGGAGATAATGATCCCGCTATATAGAGCGCAGGTGAGACCACATTTGGAAAACTGTGTTCAGTTCTGAAGACCTCACCTACAAAAAGATATTGACAAAATTGAACGGATCCAAAGACGGGCTACAAGAATGGTGGAAGGCCTTAAGCAGAAAACGTATCAGGAAAGACTTCATGAACTCAATCTGTATAGTCTGGAGGACAGAAGGAAAAGGGGGGACATGATCGAAACATTTAAATATGTTAAAGGGTTAAATAAGGTTCAGGAGGGAAGTGTTTTTAATAGGAAAGTGAACACAAGAACAAGGGGACACTTCAGTTAGTTGGGAGAAAGATCAAAAGCAACATGAGAATATATTATTTTACTGAAAGAGTAGTAGATCCTTGGAACAAACTTCCAGCAAACATGGTTGATAAATCCACAGTAACTGAATTTAAACATGCCTGGGATAAACATAGATCCATCCTAAGATAAAATACAAAAAATAGTATAAGGGCAGACTAGATGGATCATGAGGTCTTTTTCTGCCGTCAATCTTCTATGTTTCTATGTTTCCTCTACCACGCCCACCAAGCCATGCCCACAAAACCATGCCCACAAAACCAGTAGTTTAAAAAAAAGGATTTCACCACTGGGTAGAGAGATGTATTTTCAGACTTGCAAAATTTTATTAATGTAACTTTACTGTAGATTTAAGGCTAGCATGTCTGGCTGTGCTCCTTGTCTGGACTACCTTGCAAGGGTGACCCTATGTTAGATATGAACCACATTTTCAGGGATATCAATCTTTGCACTTTTCCAAAACCATCATACAGGAGTATGATACAGAAGGTATTCTGGCAAAATCTACCCTAACGTAGACCCCCATATGTTGGAAATGTAAAAAAAGAACACGGAATATACTACCACATAAGGTGGTCATGTCAAATGGCACAAAATTATTGGATAAAAATTAAGATTTGGTTAAAGGAAATAACACAATGCGACACTGAATTAAGACCCAAGACTTATTTATTAGGAATTATTAGGACACCATACTAAATCAAATTACTACTTAATTATTGATATATTAACTGCCGCAACATTAGCATAAGCACAAAACTGGAAAGACAAAAATCTCCCAACAGACAACATAATAATTAATAAAGTTATAAACTTGCCGAAATGACCTGGCTTCCATATGAATTACAAAATAAACAAGAGAGAGACTTCTATATTGTACTGGAAAACTTCTACAAATGGCTAGAAATCAGAATAAAACAAACAAATAACAAAATGAAGGGGAAATTGTAAATAATAAATTTAATGATAATAGTTGGAAATATAGTTGACAAGACAGAAAAAGCACAGACTTATATAAATTTATAATTTATATTAAATTTATATTTTCTTCTTTATGAATTACCAGAAATGTAAAACAAGAAAATAAGAGTGTGTTACATAACTGCCTTTTATGTGTATGTATTGTAACAGTTGTGTTTCTGTACTATTTTTAATGTTTTTGTTTAATCGTTGTGGTTTTTTTTACTTTTCCGCTTTTTGTCTTTTGTTATACATCTAAATTTCAATAAAAATTTGCAAAAAAAGAAAAAAGAATTAGTATAAAAGACACTAGAAATGGGGGGAATATTACTTGTTTAACTAAGGAATTAATTTATCAAGGTTTAAAAAATAGAAGCAGAAGTGAGAAATGTGAATGTATAAACAATGATGAAATAATGGGTATAATTGAATAACTGAATAATGAACATCAAACAATTATGAGAAGTAAATTATTTGGAGGATGGATTATAAATGTGATCTCTATTTGATATCTATAATGTTTGATATTATCAATTGATTATAGATAAAACTGAGAAGAGGTTTAAATAAGTAGCGGGGAAAAATGTAAGAACTACTGAAGATAATGGCAAATAGGATTTGAGAATAATAGTTATAAATACTGTGTGTATAAGATCTACCATTTGTGCTTAAAAGAAATTATACCCAGCTGTAGTACACTGTTACTATGAATATAGACATTTTATATTTAACTCAAGAAAATTGTATTATAATAACAACAACAGTATCAGGATATCCACAGAAAGTCCTTTAGAAGCATAGAAGAGTGACGGCAGAAAAAGACCTCATGGTCCATCTTATACTATTTCCTGTATTTTATCTTAGGATGGATATATGTTTACCCCAGGCATGTTTAAATTCAGTTACTGTGGATTTACCAACCACGTCTGCTGGAAGTTTGCTCCAAGCATCTACTACTCAGTAGCAGCCTTGTTCTAGTATCAACCAGGAAGTTCCTTCTCATTCACCAGCTATTCCACATCTCAAAAAATGTTTACAGAACACAAAAGAGCCTTTTTTTCTAACAAATGGCAGCAGCTGGTCCTCCAAGAAGGACAAACAGGTCACAGCACAAGAAGAATGGCTGAAGGTTCAACCTGGATAAGTGAAATTAAAAGAGGTGGCTCATTGAATCTGTTCTATCCCAGCGATGAGCCACCCCAAGAAATAGGTCCACACACATGGATTTGACAAGATTTAAGCATGTAATTCCAACAGTTTAGTAGCAGAGAGGTTTAAATGCATCAGCAAAACAAGAAATAATCCCGTTCGATTTTAGCTGTCCATTAGAGTCTCAAACAGAAAACCAAACACCCAAATACACTGCTCAAAAAATTAAAAGGAACACTCAAATAACACATCCTAGATCTGAATGAATGAAATATTCTCATTGAATACTTTGTTCTGTACGAAGTTGAAGGTGCACAACGGAATGTGAAATTGATTGTCAATCAATGTTGCTTCTTAAGTGGACAGTTTGATATCACAGAAGATTGATTTACTTGAAATTATATTGTGTTGTTTTAAGTGTTCCCCTTATTTTTCTGACCAGTGTATATTTGAATATTTGTATTATTGCAAACACTTCCGTCTAGATAAAGGCAATTTGCCCTAAGAACTTAAAAATGTTCTGGTGATCTTAAACAATATGCTAAAATGATAAACTGGTTAAGTTAATAATGTAAGACATATAGGATTACACTAAAACAGATGTTAAAAGACCTCTGAATTCTATTTATGACTGACAATCCATTTCAGAGTTCTTATATATACATGCAAGTTATGATGCTCAATATATACATCATACATCTCCATAGAAAAATACATGTGTGTGTATATACTGTACATGTGTGTGTATATATATATATGTGTGTGAATGTATGTATGTATGTATACAGTAATCCCTCGCTACTCTTTCGCGGATTCGCTATTTCACGGGTTTTTCAAAGGAGGCTTAAATCCATTAAATCCATTAAAAAATTTAAATCCATTAAAAATTGATAAAATTCTTCTACAGTACGACTGTACTTTATTAAAGAAACTGGTAGGATATCACATGTAATTCCAGCTGAGAAACATTATAGAATGACTATTTAATGCAAAGGGTGGGTTTTAAAAGTCCAAATATTCGTTAAATACATAAAAAAATATATTTCCTCTACTTCACGGAAATTTCGTTTTTCACGGGTATATATAATTTGTGAACAGTAGAGTTTAAGGTGAATATTGATGTAATAATTTAGGGTATTTAAGTGTTAATTGTTTCTTTTTTGTTGTTTGTTATGTGTGCTTTATTAATAAAAAAGATTAATAAAAAATATAGAGATCATACAGTCATGATGCTAAATATGTATCATCCATCCATCCATCCATCATCTATCTACATACCTACCATATGTGTCTTTCTGTCTATTTTTGTCCCTGTCTCTGGTCTGTCTCGTTCTCTGTCTCTGTCTCTCTCTGTGTCTCTGTCTGTCCGTCTCTCCCCTCCCTCAATCTCTCCCTCCCCCTCTCTCCCCCCCCCCCCCTGTATAGGACTGGTGCTTCTCTGAGAATTTTGGTCTTCAAAATTATCCTTGGCCTCATAGTGGCCAAGCCAAGCATCAGCTTTGTCCATGTTGCGTTGTTCATTTTTTTTTTAATTATTAATTTTCCATAAAAATCACAAACAAACATACAAACACTTAACATGTAGTAGGGGTTACAATTACCCCTCTCATCTTAGAAGTCAATTTTTAATACAGAAAAAGAATATATTCTTAATTCATTAACTCAACATATGAATCTAAGTGAAAAGAAGAATTTTGTGCAAACATTATAATAACATAAAATTAATTTAATAAAATAAAAAAGAAGAAAATATAAAATAATTCTAATATATTCATACTTTCCCATAGCGTTTAATTTTTCTTTTTCTTTTTATCTATCCACATATAAACTTTATTCCAAATAATATAAAATTCAGATTCTTCTTGATTATTCAACCGTCTTGTCATCATATCCATCTCTGCACAGTCTAGAATTTTCTTTATTACATCTTCTTCTTTGGGAGTATTTTCTCCCTTCCAATTTTGTGCATCATGTTGTGTTGCTCAAAGGTGGGGGTGTTCCCATTTTAAAAAAAATTGAAAGGGAAGTTAACATGACATAAGCAGAGTATTAAGTTCAAATATCAGGTTTATTTCCAACGATGTTTCGGAGCCTGCCGTGACCGCACGTCCATTCTTAGAAAAGGAATTCGAAAGGCCGCCGAAGCGTTTTGCCTGGACATGTTCAAAAATGCTTCCTCATGCTAAGTTTTTATTAAAATAATTGCATTATACATGGAACAGAAAGGAAGACCAAAAAACTGGTGTGCGTTCTTTCGATAAAGCACTGACTCAAGAAGAGAGGAAGTGGTTTCATTCCACTATGCAAAGTGGATGTGAGAACAGACAGATCTTCCCACAGGTTAAGAAGGGTTAGAGTTTGAACAGCCACGAATAAATTGAGTGTTTCAGTCTACAGCCGGAATTATCTCCCATGCTATTTACATGATGTAGTCGTAGGCCATTTCCTGAATAAGTGTAAGGTGTAAATTTGAACAAGTGTGGAATGGAATGGGATGGGAATAGAGTAGAGTAGAGTAGAGTAGAGTAGAGTAGAGTAGAGTAGAGTAGAATAGAATTCTTTATTGGCCAAGTGTGACAGGACACACAAGGAATTTGTCTTTGGTGCACATGCTCTCAGTGTACATAAAAGAAAAGATAAGTTTGCCAAGAACCATAAGGTACAACACTTAATGATAGTCCAGGTATAAATAAGCAATCAAATCATATTGGGAACCAGACAATATAATGATATAAGCCATAAAGTTACAGTCATACAGTCATTTGTGGGAGGAGATGGGTGATGGGAACAATGAGAAGATGCACTAATAGTAATGCAGACTTAGGAAAAAGTTTGACAATGCTGAGGAAATTATTTGTTTAGCAGAGTAATGGGGTTGGGGGAAAAGATGTCCTTGTGTCTAGTAGTCTTTTCCCATGGTCTTAGGCGACCCCTGTGAACCGGTTGTTCCACCCCCCAAAGGGGTCCCGACCCCCAGGTTGAGAACCATTGCTCTGGAAAGGGTGCAGAGAAGAGTAACAAAGAGAATTGGGGGGCTGAAGGCTAAAACATATGAAGAACAGTCAGGAACTAGGTATGTCTAGTTTAATGAAAAGACTAAGGGTGACATGATAGCATGTTCCAATATCTCAGGGGCTGCCACAAAGAAGTGGGAGTCAGGCTATTCTGCAAAGCTTCTGAGGGTAGAACAAGAAGCAATAGGTGGAAACTAAACAAGGACAGAAGCAACTTGGAACTAAGGAGACATTTCCTGACAGTGAGAACAATTAATCAGTGGAACAGCTTGCCTCCAGAGGTTGTGAATGCTCCAACACTGGAAGCTTTTAAGAAGATGTTGGGTAACCATTTGTCTGAAGTGGTGTAAGGTTTTCTGCCAAAGTAGGAGGTTGGACTAGAACAGTGTTTCCCAACCTTGGCAACTTGAAGATATCTGGACTTCAAATCCCAGAATTCCCCAGCCAGCATTCGCTGGCTGGGGTATTCTGGGAGTTGAAGTCCAAATATCTTCAAGTTGCCAAGGTTGGGAAACACTGGACTAGAAGACCTCCAAGGTACTTTCCAATTCTGTTATTCTACTCTATTCTATTCCATTGCCATCTCTAAGTACCTCCAGACTTCAGTACTTATGTAAAAGGCAAAGTAGATCGATAATAGTTAATGGGTTCACTACGTATTTGTTTGTAAAAGAATGTTGGCCCAACTTTAAATGATTAACAAAGGAAAGGAAATGGGAGGAAGGGATGGAAAGGAAAGGAAAGGAAAAGGAAGACTCAAGTTAAAGCCAAATAAAAAATTGGTATTAAGATTATAAATGGGAAGGAGAGTCTAGCCATTTCCCCCCTCCTTTATATCAAATTTAGAGAGAAGTCTAACTAAGTACTCCCCCAAGAATCAATACCGGTTCTAGCAAGATATAAACACTGTTGAATAAATAAAGCAGACACCAACTGAAACAAAGGAAATTCGATTCCATATTTTCAGAAAAATACAAAAGTAAGCCGTTTTCCCCACTACACTCTTTCCCTCCGTTCACAAAATAGAGGTGTAAAACAGAATGCAAATACAAACAATGGTGTGTGTGTGTGTGTGTTTTCCCGGAAAGTCAACATGACCAATATTTTCACAAATCAGCCTTGGATATGGAAAAAGTTTTAAAAGCCATTGTTTCCTTTGCAAATTTTATCTCACCAACCCCAAACAGTGAAAACAATAGCTTAATTCTTGTTTCACCTTGCTTGGGATTGTGTTTTATGTAGCTGGAAACACACCTGACAACTCAGGGGGTTAAAAAAAAAGGTTTATCAGTTATGAGTATCAGCTTCATTACTTCTGCATGCCTCGCTTACTGCAACTTGGAGGCTAAAGCATTGCAAGAAGAGTTGCAGGAATTGGCCAATCTAAAGAAAAGAAGGACTAGGAGCTTTGATTGTTAGTAGTGCAGATTCTTATAGAGAATACAAAAAAAAAATCTTGTTCAAGCAGTGTTCCAATATCTCAGGGGTTGCCACAGAGAAGAGGGAGTCAAGCTATTCTCCAAAGCACCTGAGGGTAGGACAAGAAGCAATGGGTGGAAACTAAACAAGGAGAGAAGCAACTTAGAACGTAGGAGAAATTTCCTGACAGTTAGAACAATTGATCCATGGAAGAACTTGCCTCCAGACTTTGTGAATGCTCCAACACTGGAAGTTTTTAAGAAGATGTTGGATAACCATCTGTCTGAAGTAGTGTAGGGTTTCCTGCCTAAGCTGGGGGATGGACTAGAAGACCTCCAAGGTCCCTTCAAACTCTGTTGTTGTTGTTGTTGTTGTTGTTGTTGTTATTATTATTATTATTATTATTATTAGTAATAATAAATAATATAAAAGCAATAATTGAGTCTCCGGAGAGGGGTGGCATACAAATCTAATAAATTATTATTATTAAATTATTATTTTGAACTACCCGGATTTTCAGATTTCCCCCTCCAATGTTTACAGTGATGCCACCAAGGCGGATACTCACAAAATCCTTCTATCTTGTCTGCCATATGAAGAACAGTTGCAGGAACTGGGTATGTCTAATTTAAAATGAAAAGAAGGACCAGGGGAGACATGATAGCAGTCTTCCAATATCTCAGGGGCTGCCACAAAGAAGAGGGAGCCCAACTATTCTCCAAAGTACTTGAGGGTAGAACAAGAAGCAATGGGATGAAATTAATCAAGGAGAGAAGCAGTCTAGAACTAAGGAGACATTTCCTGACAGTTAGAACAATTAACCAGTGGAACAACTTGCCTCCAGAAGTTATGAATACACCAACATTGGAGGTTTTAAAGAACATATTGGATAACCATTTGTCTGAAGTGGTGTAGGGTTTCCTGCCTAAGCTTGGGGTTGGACTAGAAGACCTCCAAGGTCCCTTCTAACTATTATTCTGTTATTTTGTCAAGTGAACCAGGTGAAATTGAAGCCTTATTTGAAAAGAAACCATCACAAAAACAACATATATGATAGAAAAAACCATGCTCTTTCTAATGAAATAAAAATGAAGAAGATTATCAGTGAGAAAACAGAGAGTGATAGAAAAAAACATGCTCTTTCTAATGAAGTTGATTGAAGGTTATGAAACAGAACTCTGTTTTCTCACCTTCAATCATCTTCATTTTTATTTCATTAGAAAGAGCATGTTTTTTTCCTATCATATATGTTGTTTTTGTGATGGTTTCTTTTCAAATAAGGCTGCAAAAATCAGACAACTGGATACCTGGTCCACTTGACAAATAATGACCCTTATTCCTTCTGATTTCTTTTTCTTAAAAGCTGAACTGCTTCTTTATAAATATTGCACTTCTGTAATCATCCTGAGAATAAAAATGGGAAAAAGCAACACAAATGTAAAAAAACATACAAGATACTCAGTGTTGTGGTTAACAGCTGTGATGTTACTGTGTTCAATTTTGGAGACCTCACCTACAAAAAGATATTGACAAAATTGAACGGGTTCAAAGACGGGCTACAAGAATGGTGGAAGGCCTTAAGCATAAAACGTATCAGGAAAGACTTAATGAACTCAATCTGTATAGTCTGGAGGACAGAAGGAAAAGGGGGGACATGATCGAAACATTTAAATATGTTGAAGGGTTAAATAAGGTTCAGGAGGGAAGTGTTTTTAATAGGAAAGTGAACACAAGAACAAGGGGGCACAATCTGAAGTTAGTTGGGGGAAAGATCAAAAGCAACGTGAGAAAATATTATTTCACTGAAAGAGTAGTAGATCCTTGGAACAAACTTCCAGCAGACATGGTGGGTAAATCCACAGTAACTGAATGTAAACATGCCTGAGATAAACATAGATCCATTGTAAGATAAAATACAGGAAATAATATAAGGGCAGACTAGATGGACCATGAGGTCTTTTCCTGCTGTCAATCTTCTATGTTTCTATGTTTCTATGCGCTAATTTGTAGTCCTAGTGCCATTTCTCATTCTTCATCCTTCAAAATCACTTACACTGGGAAAACTGAGTCTCCGGAGAGGGGCGGCATACAAATCCAATCAATCAATCAATCAATCAATCAATCAATCAATCAATCTGGATCTGAGTTTCCCACCCAATTGAAAGTTCACATCCCTTGTCCCCCACTCACAAACTTGTCACATTGCCCACTCAGATTGTGCCAGCATAGTAAGTCCTCCTTCCACTTCCGCCCACGTAGGTGGGCATAGGATGGCCTTGAACCACTCAAAAGAATGCATTGTGACTGGATCTGTCCCCTCATGAAAATCACCCCTCCCAAGTTCCCATAAACATCAGGCCGTCCATAGATAGTGCGGCAAGCCGTTAATTTATCACCAACTTCTGCATCGGCTTGACTGATCCAGGAGAGGCTTCTGCCGGGGGCTTTAGCAAATGTAAATTTAAGCCCACTGGGCAAAATTCAATGCTATAATTCAGAGTTCTGCAGATTAACATGTCACTGAAAGTCAAAAATATATCAGATTTTTTAAAAGGATAGGGAAGTGCTAGTAAGGTTCGTAATATCTTCATTCCATCAATTCTTCATCTCTACCCTCGTTCTCAGCTTCAGGTGATCGAGCAGGAATAATAGCATTTCTCACTCATTTTTTTTAGTTTAGTTTAGTTTAGTAGCTTTAGTTTTCAAAGCTCAGACCCGAACACCTTTTTTTTCTACAAGACAGTTGCAGTTTTGTGTTTGAATGTATGAATCTACCCTTATTTTGTTTATTTTCTGGTTCTCTGTCCATTTATGCAGATGTAAACACAGATCAATTTCCGTTTTATTTTTCTTGTGGATATATTCCATCTACCATCTATACTTGAATTTTTCTTCTCTTACCTCCTCTTCTCTTACCTCTTCCTTCCTTTTTTCTTTCTCCCTCTCCTTCCTCTCTTTCTCTCCTTCCTTCCTTTCCTTCTCTTCCTTCCTTTTCCCTCTCCTTCCTTCTTTTTTCCTTCTTTTGTTCCTTCCTTCCTCCCCTATCTTTCCTTCTTTTATTTCTTCCTTTTCTTGTCTTCTTTTGTTTCTTTCTTTCTCCCTTCCTTTTCTTTCCTTTTGTGCCTTCCTTCCTCCTTTCCTTTCCTTTCCTTCCCTTTCAATAACCTATGAAATAAAAGCAAGAAAAAGATTTACAATTCATATGTGACTAAGAATTTAGAGGTTTAATGCACACTGCGTGAAAACAAAAAAACTGCTGGAAGGTATGTCTTTTTTTTTCTGTCACTGTTTCCTTTTCCTCTTCTGATTTTCAACAGGTTAAACTTCCTACCTAGGGCCTGGCTTTTAAATGGGGCAGGTGCGCAAATATCAATTGGTAAAAATAGGCACTCAGATGATGGCAGAAGAGGACATGTGACTGCCTCCGTCATGCCGTCCAATCATGCAAATGTTCACCTCTGTTTCCATATAGGTGAAAGTTAACTAATTTTAGTTTTTCACTTGGGCGTAGGAGAGAAAATTAAAGGGTGGGTCAAAAGTCCACGTGAGATTTTTTTTTTCTCTCTAAAGAGGCAAGAACAAAGTTAAGATTTACCAAAATGTAGTTGTGAGATATTGTGGCAATTAATGAAGGTTAAAGGAGGAGCTGGGTATGTCTATGTTTGATGAAAAGAAGGACTACAGGAGACATGATAGCAGTGTTCCAATAAGTAAGTAAGTAAGTAAGTAAGTAAGTAAGTAAGTAAGTAAGTAAGTAAGTAAGGAAGGAAGGAAGGAAGGAAGGAAGGAAGGAAGGAAGGAAGGAAGGAAGGAAGGAAGGTAGGTGTCAACCTACTCTCCAAAGCACCTGAGGATAGACCAAGAAGCAACGGATGGAAACTGATCAAGAAGAAAAGCAACTGCAAAAACTATGGACTACGGGAACCAATAGCACTACTCAGGTGACCTTGAAGATCAGTGGTTCTCAACCTTTCTAATGCTGCGACCCCTTAATACAGTTGTGGTGACTCCCAACCATACGTCTAGACCAATTCTCCGAACAGAGCTTGAAGCTGATTGGCAAGAAGGTCAGAGGGACACTCCCCCTGTAAACACCTGATTGGTCGGATTGTAAAAATATGTTCTAAGGCAGTGTTTCCCAACCTTGGCAACTTGAAAATATTTGGACTTCAACTCCTAGAATTCCCCAGTCAGCGGATGCTGGCTGGGGAATTCTGGGAGTTGAAGTCCAGATATCTTCAAGTTGCCAAGATTGGGAAACGCTGTTCTAGGGTGCCAGAATAGAAGCTTTAGTTGCTAACACCAGGTGAAATTTGTCTTTTTCCAGGGTCTTTGGCGACCCCTATGACCCCCCCCAAAAAAGCGTCCCGGACCACAGGTCGAGAGCCAGTGACATGGGTAAATATCCAGGTGCTCCAATGACCCTCTAAAACAGTGATTCTCAACCTTCCTAAAACCCCACCCTTTAATACAGTCCTAGTGTTGTGGTGACCCCCAACCATAAAATAATAAAATTACTAGAAAAATTCAGGGGTGGGATTCTAACATACCTCACTGCTGGTTCACTTCCTCCTGTGCCGCATGGGGATGCAGAGTGCCAATTTTGAAAAAATATTGCAAAAAAAGAGAAAACAAAGCTGAAAACAAAATGGCGACCCACGCGCAGTTTCCATAATACTGGTGTGGGTTTTTTTGCAGTAGTCTATTTGCATGTGGATAGACCCGCCTGGTGACAGATAGTGGAGCGGTGTCTTGATTCCTAAGACCATTGGAAAGAGGTGTTTTCCCGATGGTCTTAGGCGAGCTCTGTGAAAGGGTCACTGAGTGGTCAAAGCAATGGAAACTGCAGTTTAATGTTTCCAAATGTGAAATAATGCACTTGGGGAAAAGGAATCCTCAATCTGAGTATTGTATTGGCACTTCTGTGTTAGCAAAAACTTCAGAAGAGAAGGATTTAGGGGTAGTGATTTCTGACAGTCTCAAAATGGGTGAACAGCGCGGTCAGGCAAGTAGGGAAAGCGAGTAGAATGCTTGGCTGCATAGCTAGAGGTATAACAAGCAGGAAGAGGGAGATTGTGATCCCGCTGTATAGAGCGCTGGTAAGATGCCATTTGGAATACCGTGTTCAGTTCTGGAGACCTCACCTACAAAAAGATATTGATAAAATTGAACAGGTCCAAAGACGGGCTACAAAAATGGTGGATGGTCTTAAGCATCAAACTTATCAGGAAAGATTTAATGAACTCAATCTGTATAGTCTGGAGAACAGAAGGGAAAGGGGGGGCATGATTGAAACATTTAAATATATTAAAAAACATAATATTATGTTTTTTAATTCTATGTTTGTATTGTTTTTGTATTGTCATTATGCATTTATATATGTAAATAAAATTTATATTAAAAAAATAAACATTTAAATATATTTATATTTAAATAAATATAATATCCAGCATTATATTTAAATAAGGTTCAGGAGGGAAGTGTTTTTAATAGGAAAGTGAACACAGGAACAAGGGGGTGCAATCCGAGGTTAGTTGGGGGAAAGATCAGAAGCAACGTGAGAAAATATTATTTGACTGAAAGAGTAGTAGACGCTTGGAACAAACTTCCAGCAGACGTGGTTGGCAAATCCACAGTAACTGAATTTAAACATGCCTGGGAGAAACATAGATCCATCCTAAGATAAAATACAGGAAATAGTATAAGGGCAGACTAGATGGACCAGGAGGTCTTTTTCTGCCGTCAATCTTCTATGTTTCTATTCCCCACTATCCTGTCAGAGACTAAGAAGCTTCTCGGATGAGAAGCGAAACGTCTTCAAAAGTCCCTTGTGGGACAACCATGACCTGGATGACTGAGAATCTTCTCCAGGTCCCGTCGACTAAACAATGTCATCTGGCAGGACGCAGGGGAAGAGCCTTCTCTGTGGCAGCCCCAACCCTCTGGAACCAGCTCCCCCCAGAGATTAGGATTTCCCCCACCCTCCTTGCCTTTCGTAAACTCCTTAAAACCCACTTCTGCCGTCAGGCATGGGGGAATTGAAACATCTCCCCCTTGCCCGTGTAGTTTTTGTGTATGATTCGATTGTGTGCCTGTTTTTTATATACTGGGGCTCTTTTGGATTTTTTAACTTAAAACTGTAATTTAGATTGCGAAATATTAGATTTGTTACTATGTTTTGTTTACCATTGTTGTGAGCCGCCCCGAGTCTACGGAGAGGGACGGCATATAAATCCAATAAATCTAATCTAATCTAATCTCTATAGACTTTAACTTAGAACGGAGGAGAAATTTCCTGAGAGTGAGACCAATCACCCAGTAGAAGAAGAACTTGCCTTCAGACGTTGTGGGGAAAAGCAAGGACCGAGTGACGGGCCACTGCAGGGCTTCCGTGTGTTTAAAAAAAGAGGAAATGGATGTTTTGCGCTACGTTAGCACATAACATTAACTTTTGCAGAGGGATGGACTATATTTAAACTTTCAAAACATCCGAAGAGCGTCCAGCAAAGAACGCAGCTGGAGCAACAACTGTCTTGCGTGGCTTATTTCCAAAGAGATATACGAAAACCCCAAAATCCCAACACCAAGATGGGTGGGGGCCCTCTGCCCTCAACCCCCCCCCCCCCCCCGGGGCCAGGAAGTTAGCTTTAAGCAATGGATGACACTGAAGACAAGAACAACGAAAAAAATGGCAGCTTGGCTTTTAAGAGCACGAAAATCTGTGATTCTCTTCGAAACGGCTTTTTAGATCCGGATGTACATTGAAGCCTGTTTGAGTGTGTAAAACACAGCGTCGCGGAATACAGACTCTCGAGCCTCGGCAGGCGCTTTCCAGCCGATTGAAGCCGGAGTTACAACTCTTCACCGTGCAAGAAATCAAATGACTTTTGCAGAGCTGCAGCTTCTCACCAAAGAGGAAGTGTCAGGGAATCTAATAAAGGGGTAGGTTTGCTCTGCCGTGAATCACCCACGAAGGCAGAAGTGACAGTTCAGTGATAGTGCAGGAAAGGCAACAACTTTCTCCCTCTCGGGAAGCGGCAATTGGACGGAGGGTCTGAAATTGCACCTTGTTACGGTTTTAGTGAGAACCGGACGCCTTGGGGAGAGACAAGGAGCAACAAAGCCTTCTGATAAAAGCCCCAGTGTGGAATTCGCAACAAGTCAATCAATCAAAATAGAAACTTAATACGAACCGCTCCAAACTTGACTGTAAAAAATATGATTTCAACAATTGAGTTGTCGAAGCGTGGAACTCATTGCCGGACTAAATTGTGTCAACCCCTAACCCACAACATTTCTCCCTTAGACTCTCCACGATTGACCTCTCCAGGTTCCTAAGAGGCCAGTAAGGGGCGTACATAAGTGCACTGGTATGCCTTTTGTCCCCTGTCCAATTGTCTCTCCTTTCTCTCACTTATCATATATATTTTCTTTCTTTCATATATCCTGCCCTCTAAGTTCACTTTACCCCTATATATATTACTACATGTCTATTTTTCTTCCTATGTATTTGTGTATTGGACAAATGAATAAATAAATAAAATAAATAAAATGGAAGATATCTTGGAGGTCTTCTAGTCCAGTCTCCTGCTCAAACCAGAGACCCTGTACCCGTGATGTGAACCTATGGCATGGGTGCCACAAGGGGCAGGTGAAGCCATATCTGCTGGCACGCGAACTATTGCTCTAGCTCAGCTCCAATGTGCATAAGTGTGCTAGCCAGCTGATTTTTGACTCGCACAAAAATCGAGGGTATTTGGGAGGGTATTTTTGGCATCCAGAGAGCCTCCGGGGGGATGTGTGAAGGCGTTTTCACACGCCTCTCCTGCTCCATGGAAGCCTTTGGAGCCTGGGGAGGGTGAAACACGAGCATACTGGGCCCACCAGAAGTTGGGAAACAGGCCATTTTCAGCCTCCAGAGGGCCTCTGCAGGGCAAGGGAAGCTGTTTTTGCCTTCCCCAGGCATTGAATTATGGGTGTGGGCATTTGCGCATGCATGATAGCGCACGCACACGCTCTTTTGGCACCCGAGGAAATAAAAGATTTGCCACCACTGCCCTATACTCATGATGGTGAACCTATGGCACGGGTGCCACAGGGGGCAGGCAGAGTTATATCGGAGGGCACACGAGGAGGCACCTGGACTTTCTTGTTGAAGAAGCTTCTTGAATGAGAAGCAAAAAACATCTTCAAAAGGGAAAAAAACCCAAGGAAGTCCAGTTTGCTTCCAATTTTAAAGACTGTTCAAGAAAAGCTTTCACAATTCCTCTCGGTTAGTATAATGAATAGGTTCTTCTCATTGGTACTTCCACATCCTGACTCTTGGTTAGCAGGCTTTGACTGGCCCAGAACTGTCCAGATGTTGTCCTATGCCAGGGACCTAACAGCTGTGGCTTCAATGAGCATGTAATTTTGGCTTCCTTTGCTCGCCTTTGATCTTCTCTTTCATGTTTAAAGAAATGCTCTCTTCTTTCCTTCAGACCCAGTGATACCTGGATCCAGACAGGATCTTTTGCTCCCAAGTTTGTTATGTGGATATTTGGCCATGCCATCTCCCTTGTCAAAAGGGAGTTTTTGTTTCTTGTCAGGTTCTTATTAATGAGTCCCTTATCCAATGTCATTTAAAGTCTGGTAAAACTTTACCCTCCTGCCATAAACTTTACCCTCCCAGTCCTCAGAGAGGGGGACGGCATACAAATCTAATAAGTAATAAATAATAAATAATTCTTATTAAATGCATTATTTCATGAATAAAGAAACTCCATTTATTTCTCTGCTCTTCTGGAATTCAAACACATTTCATACAGGCACTTATCTGTTGGTCCGTTATCTCCCTTAACTGCATTTCGCACATTCCTTCTCCTTCTCCACTTAACAAGATTTATTTTCCTAACAGCATGATTTCTAAAACAGCAGCCCTGACTGTTAATCAACACAGAATACTTTTGCTTACTTGGGAACGGCAGAGAAAAACCTCCATTTTTTCTCTTCGGCAACGTTGAAACTCCACCCTTCTTCCCCACTGACCCCCTGATGTGCCAAATACATCACTGCAGTATTTAACCCATTCCTCTCCTTAATATCTTCTTCTAGACACCTGTTCTCTACATTTTTGGGCCCTTCTGAATTTAGGGTTAACCCAGCGAGCGTCTGATTCTCCCTCGCTAGATCCTGAACTCATAGCCCCATCCTGTGGCTGGCTTCCCACCTGTTCTACTACCTGTAACCCCGGGCCCCCCACTAATTCATAAACACTATCTGAATCAGAGTCCTCAATATCTTCATCATCCTCCAACTGACCAGGAGTATGTACAACAACAACAACAACAACAACAACAATAAATGGGTGTGCCATCCTGTTAGTAGGTTGTGTTTTCCAGTATTAATAATTTCCTATTCATTAAATTTATCCAATCTTTTATCCAAGTTAGAGAAGTTGTTTTATGATATAATTTCCAGCCTTGGAGCCATAGCCCCACCCACCCCTGCTCTTACTGTCTTGTACATTTGTAATTTTTATCCTTGGTTTCTTATTTTGCCAAATATACACTGCTCAAAAAAATAAAAAGCGCCTCCTAGATCTGAATGAATGAAATAGTCTCACTGAATACTTTGTTCTGTACTTTGTTTTGTACTCTGTACAAAAGTTGAATGTGCTGACAACATGTGAAATTGATTGTCAACCAGTGTTGCTTCCTAAGTGGACAGTTTGATTTCACAGAAGTTTGATTTACTTGGAGTTATATTGTTAGCTTTATTTTTTTTGAGAAGTATATTTAGTTATAGTTCTGTTAATTTCATTTAAAAAATTAGCGTCTAATTTGATTGGTGTTGCTTGAAATAAGTATAGGAATTTAGGAAGTATGCTCATTTTAATTGTAGCCATTCTTCCAAGAAATGATCTAATGAGCTTTCTTAGTAGCCGCCAAACACAGTTTAAAGCAGTCTTTTCTGAACACCGGTTGTTAATTCAACTTCGTTAACAGCCAATGGGAGTGCATAAAATAACAACTCAATTCTGAGTAAACAGTCTTGTAGATAACAGCAATCTTATGGTGGTTGGCAAAATGCCCAGAAGCAATTTGCAGGAAAAATGCCAAGAGAGAGATCAAGAGCCAATCAGACATTTCAGGAGTCAAGACACGAAGGAATATGAATGTAGTTGTTTCCCACAAATTGGCTCCTTCATGATCGTCCCTTAAATAGGCTAGGGGAGTGGCCAATTATCCCATGCCTTACTCCCAAGGAGACCTCCTTCTGAGGAATCATTCCTGCCTTTTGGCAGCTCTGCGTCTCCATGCATTAAGAATAGGTTCCTCCTCTTCTTCCTCATCACCGATGGCAGCTTTTGGAAGTTCTGAAGGCCCTGGTAGAATCTCCACCTTTGGCACCGAGTCCTCTCCAGCCTCCTTACTGTCCGACTCGGGTGCCAGCTGCACAGACCACTGCCGCATCACCACATCAGCCTCTTCACTGTCGGAGTCAGCTACCAGCTGCATGGTCTGCTGGCGGGCCACAACAGGATCAGCCACAAAAGCCGTTCATCATAACGACGTTACATTTTGGATTGGATAAAAAAGGCAAGCTAGCATTTGCAGGGAACCAGTTAATAGTCTGCTTGGAAGGGGGGAGATTACGATCCAACTCTATATTTGTGGCAGGAAGGCAAAAACCACAAACTGGAATGATTGGTGTTTTGCACATTTTTCAAAATGCTGGAACTCGGGACATCAGCCCTGAAAGAGATCAAACTTCTAAAAGAAGTCCAGGATGCAATACTATGCCCTGTTCCTTGGGAGTAAGGACCAATTACTTCAAGTGGCTATTAAGTCATTTATTTCAATCAAAGGTCTGCGCATGCAGAAAAATCAGGCTACCAAAAAAATCAAAAGGAGGAGAAGAACCATCAAGCAGTAGTAAGCAATACTACAAACTGAACGTGTTTTGTTCTAATAAATTATAACACAATCTTATAATATGTCGAGGAGCTTTACGGCAGTGGTTCTCAACCTGGGGGTCAGGACCCCTTTGGGGGAGTTGAACGGCCATTTCACAGGGGGCGCCTAAGACCATGGGAAAAGACATATTTTCCATGGTGTTAGGAACCTAAAGTTTCTATTCTGGCGCCTTGGAACATATTTTTATAATCCGACCAATCAGGTGTTTACAGTGGGAGTGTCCCTCTGTCCTTCCTGCCAATCAGCTTAAAGCTCTGTTGAGAGAATTGGTGTTGTTGTGGTTAGCTCTGGCCCAGCTCCTGCCCCAAGGGCTGTGGATGTGGGGGAGACATCCACATGCTGCAGGCCTGTTTTGCCCCCGGTGGAATCTGCTGATAAAGGCTCCTCTGACCAAGAAGACATGAGTGACAGGGAGGAGGAGAGTGTGGCAGACAGCTAAGAAGGAGATCAATTATCTAGCTCCTCCTTGGATTCAGAACAAGAGTTAATGATACAGCCACGCATGCGGAGAGCGATGCATAGGCAACAACAACTGAGAGATTATTATCAAAGAAAATGAGGCTACCTGTGGTTGGGTGGGGCTGTGGTAATTAGTGAGGACGCTATAAATAGCAGCCTGTGGGTTTGGCCATTGTGGAGGATTATCTGATCGTTGAGTTTCGTGACTGCTTTACTGACTTTGACCTTTTGTGTGCTGAATTTCCCCCGCTTTGAAACTAAACCAGGGCAAAGTGTGTTTCACTTTGTGAAAGGAGGACTGTGAATTGCCTCACAGCTGCAAGCTAAGTATCACAGAACTGATAAGGGACTTGTACAAATTACCAGTTTGTTTGGAGACGAGTGCTCTTTGCTATACCAAAAGAGGGCTTAGTTTAAGTGAATTTTCATTATAAAGAACATTGTTTTGAATTTTCAAACGTTTGTGTGTCTGAAATTTGTACCTGTGAATTTTTGGGAGGAGTCTACCAGAGAGCCCGACAGAACAGGTGTTAGACTTTTGGTTGGGGGTCACCACAACACGACGAACTGTAGTAAGGAATCGCAGCATTAGAAAGGTTGAGAACCACTGCAACTCTTAAGATTTAGCCTTATGGACATCCAGAATTACCTGGAGAATTCTGGGAATCGAAGTCCAAACATCAGGGCTGGGTTCCACTTACCTCCCGCCACCGCTTCGCATCGTGACATTTTGTGTGCACGTTCACTTCCGCGTATGCTCAGGAGGTGGTTTCAGCCCGAACCACAGCTGATGAACTGCTCAGCTGTGTTTCGGGCTCAAAGAAATAAAGGTCAGTATTGACCCAGAGGCAGGCAGGAGGGCTTTTTTTCACAGCAGGGGATGAGGAGAAGCCATCCAAGCACCCAAAAAATTGCAAAAAAATAAAATAAATGGCGGCGTGCATGGACCAGCACAGACCGAACTAGATCCGTGATGCCATCTTCATGTCACCAGTGGGTCTCTAACAGTTCAGGCGATCTGGTCCAAACCAGGGGGAACCCATCCCTGCCACACATCCTAAAGTTATCAATTTAAGAATAATAAAATAGAAGGAATTTTCCTTTATACAGAATGCTCGTAAAATCTAAACAGGATTTCGTATCTATTTGAGTTTAATTATTTTACACACGGCAAAACGAGAACAGAATTTTACACACCTTTTATATGTTACACTTCCCTGCTGTGTTATAAAGCTCTCTTTCTTTTTCTGACAGCTATTCAAAGGTGTAATTAATTTTTATTAGCCCTCCGTGTGATTTTATTTTTTCCGAACAGGCGGTTTCATTCTGATTTGTACAGTATAGGATTTGTAACATGCTGCTTTCACTATGAAAGCTGCAATTTTTTCAACCACAAAGCTTACTGTAATTAGTTTATGCTTTTACTCCTAATGATTTGAAGTTACATAATTGTAAGCCAACAATTTGGAATACATTAACATTGATAAATAATGTGGGATAAAAATGTAAAACCCCATATTTTCCCATAAGCGTTATGCAAAAACTCACCAGCAACAATAAAAATAAAAAATACATTTCCAAATCAGTAATGAAAATGTTTTTTTTAATTTTTGCTACATAAGTTAATATTTTAATTATATATGTGTGTGTAACATTTTTTTGCTGATAATGAAAAGGAAGGGAGACTACTATAGATCTATTATGAGCTTATTTGCCCTCATCAGGTAGCCATACCCTTATTGGGATTTGAACCTGGGGCTCTGCATGGAAGGCAGTGGCTTTAAAATGATATATAGATCTATCTTGGTCTCGCTCTATTTCTTTATCAGTTCTTCATAAATTTGAATATAATTGTATATATGAGATATATAATTATATAGATATATAATAAAATAAAATAAATATATATATAATTATTTAATTATATATCTATATCATTATATATATATTCACAGAAGATAATATTTTTAATGTTATATATATATATATATATATATATATATATATATATATATATATATATGTGTGTGTGTTAAATGTTTTTTTAGCTGGAATTTTAAAATTAAGGGAGACTAGTATGGTCCCATAATTTTAAAATTCCAGCTAAAAAAACATTTAACACATACAGAATATAGTTGTCGGCTATAAATATATTAACTGCCTTGTAGTGGCCCTGGGTTGGGCCTAGAGGCAAAAAGGAGCTGTGACGTTCCTTAAATATACCAGGGTGATCCGACATAAGAAAAACATATATATATATATATATATATATATATATATATATATATATATATATATATATATACACACACATTTATATATGTTTTATATCAAGGTTCGACAAACCCAGGCGCCTGGTCGCCAGTGGCGCCTAGAAAATGTTGTCTGGCGCCTAGAGCCGCCTGGGCAGGGCGCTGCGGTGCCTCTGACCTCTCCGCTCCTGCCCGATGCCGGGGTTTCTGGCGCTCTCCTGCTGGGTCCCAAAGAAGGCAGGCAGGAAGGAGAGCTCCATTCTTCGCGCCTTTTTCCCGCCTTCCTTCTTTGGAGCCCAGCAGGAGAGCGCCAGAAACCGCGGCATCGAGCAGGAACCGGGAGGTCGGAGGCACCGGCACGGCAGCGCCCGCCCAGCTGAAGGTTCCCTGTCGCCATCGGCAAGTGTCCTTTGGGGCCCGGCGGGAGGGCACTGGCGGTGGGAGCGGGGGGGGGGGGCCGCGGCTGCAGCGGCACAGGCAGTCGCGGGGAGATGGCGGGGGGAGCGGGGGGCGGCTAAAGCGGCCCCGGGCACCGTTCCCTGTACGCTTTTCCAGGGGCGCGCAGGGAGCCGCGGCCACCCGCCCGCCTACCGGATTTCCCTCCGCGCGGCTGGGGAGGTGGATTCGCCGCCCCCGCCAGCCCGATCTCCCTCCAGTGGCTGGTGACGTAGTTCTACCGCCCTCGCCAGCCTGATCTCCCTCCGTGGGGGGGTGGGGGGCGACGAACCGACGACCGGGGGCTGTCCGTCCGTGTTGGGTGGTGCAGGGCAGGCACAGGCAGCCCCAGGGGAGAACAAGGGAGGGAGAGAAAGGAAAGAGAGAGTAAGGGAGGGAGAGAAAATTGAATGAAGGAGGGAGAGAAAGAAAGAGTAAGAAGTAGAAAGGATAGAGAAAAAGGAAGAGAAAGGGAGGGAGAGAAAGGAAAGAGGGAGGAAGGGGGGAGAGAAAATTGAATGAAGGAGGGAGAGAAAGAAAGAGTAAGAAGTAGAAAGGATAGAGAAAAAGGAAGAGAAAGGGAGGGAGAGAAAGGAAAGAGAGAGAAAGGGAGAGAAAGGGAGGGAGAGAAAATTGAATGAAGGAGGGAGAGAAAGAAAGAGTAAGAAGTAGAAAGGATAGAGAAAAAGGAAGAGAAAGGGAGGGGGAGAAAGGAAAGAGGGAGGAAGGGGGAGAGAAAGAAGATATGAAGGAGGGAGAAAAAGAAAGAGAGATAGGAAGGAAAGAGGGAGAGAAAGGAATGAGAGAGAAAGGGAGGGAGAGAAAGGGAATGAAAGAGGGAGAAGGGGTGAGAGATAGAAAGGATAGACAGAAAGGGAGAGAAAGGAAAGAGAGAAAGGGAGGGAGAGGAAGGAAAGAGATGAGAGAGGAAGGAGGAGACAGAGGGGGTGAAAGCGATGTCAGGTGGAGACTCGGCAAAAAACCAAGTTTGCTTAAAAAAAATTCTGCCTCCTAAATTTTTTGGCTGGCTCCTAGATTCTGAACAACTTTGTCGACCCCTGTTTTATATATATAAAAAGCTTCAAGACAGCTATTTTTAAAGAATGAATATAATCCCATTTGCAAAGGGAATTTCGTTCTTACTGATACATTTTTAAAAAGTTATTTTAAAGTGCAGTCGTGCATGAAACCAAGACAATTCTTCTTGCATGCTGATGAAAAAAACCTGGTTCAGTTTGAAGTGCAGTCTTTAAGACTCACTTAAATTCCACTTGATTCCTCTTGAATCAAAAAATAAATATATTTATTTAGACATGGTAACATTGATAGAGGTAGTCCTCGGGTTATGCCGGCAATCAAGACTAGAATTGCCATCTCTAAGTAAATCTTAAAAGTGCAAAGCCCTCGGGACCACATCGCTTAGTGACCATAATCCCAGCAGTCTCAGTTGCCATCATTTATTTATTTATTTATTTATTATTTAGATTTGTATGCCGCCCCTCTCCGCAGGCTCGGGGCGGCTCACAGCACAACACAACAATTTGTAACAAATCCAAATATACTTTAAAACATTTAAAAGAACCCCATTTTGCTAACAAACACACACTCAAACATACCATACATAAATTGTACATGCCCGGGGGAGGTGTTTCAGTTCCCCCATGCCTGACGACAAAGGTGGGTTTTAAGGAGTTTACGAAAGGCAGGGAGAGTAGAGGCAGTTCTAATCTCTGGGGGGAGTTGGTTCCAGAGGGTCGGGGCCGCCACAGAGAAGGCTCTTCCCCTGGGGCCCGCCAACCGACATTGTTTAGTTGACGGGACCCGGAGAAGGCCCACTCTGTGGGACCTAATCGGTCGCTGGGATTCGTGCGGCAGAAGGCGGTCTCGGAGATATTCTGGTCCAGTGCCATGAAGGGCTTTAAAGGTCATAACCAATACTTTGAATTGTGACCGGAAATTGATCGGCAGCCAATGCAGACTGCGGAGTGATGGTGAAACATGGGCATACCATGTTTATAGCAATAGCACGTAAGCGCTTTACAGAGAGTCAGCCTATTGCCCACAACAATCTGGGTTCTCATTTTACCAACCTTGGAAGGATGGAAGGCTGAGTCAACCTTGAGCTTGCTGAGATACAAACTGCCAAACTGCTGGCAATCGGTAGTCAGCAGAAACAGCCTGCAGTACTGCATTCTGACCACCGAATCACCATGACTCAAGAATACAGTGGTACCTCTACCTAAGAACGCCTCTACTTAAGAACTTTTCTAGATAAGTTCAAGATTTTTTTGCCTCTTCTCAAGAACCATTTTCTACTTAAGAACCTGAGCCCGGAAAAATTTCCCAGGAAATTTGAGAGTGACACGAAGGCCCAGCCAGTTTCCTGCCATTCCTCTGTTAATCCTGGCCATTTCGGGCTTTTCTGGCCTGCCAGAGGAGTCTTTCAGTGGCGCTTAAGTAGGCTTTGGCAGTCCAGAACGAACGAAGCATTTTCCTTTTTCTGGGCGCTTGGAGAGGGAATAAACCTCTGCCAGCGCCCAGAGAAAAGAAATATTGCCCAGAGCGAACAAAGCGTTTTCCTTTCTCTGGGCGCTTGGAGAGGGAATAAACCACTTCGCTGTTGTGACTCCCCCACGCTGCCTCCCATACACCCACACTGCCTCCCGGAGCGTCTGGGCGCGGAAAGGCAAAAGGGGTGCTTTGCCCCAGCCGGATCAACTCAACTTCAGCCAAACCGAGGAGTCACCACAGTGAAGGAAAGGCAGCGGCTACAAAGCGAGTGAGCGAGAGGAGAGGGGAGCCCTTCAGCATGGGAAGGAAGAGGAAGCAGGTAGCAGCAGCAACAACAGCCACCTTTCCATCAAAGGAGAGAGAGGTTCCCCCCTCTTGCCCGCCTGGGTTTCTCTCTCTGGCGCAGTGTATGGGAGGCAGCCTCGCACTGGGTGTATTGGAGGTATGTGCTCCTCCTCGCCGCCTCAGAGTCCCTCTTTTTTATTTTAAGCCTTAAAGTTTTGGATTTTTTTTTATTCCCCTCACCTCACCTTCTTCCTTTGGCAGCGACTGTCCTCCTCCTCTTCTTCCTCCTCCTCCTCCCACCCAAATTCTGAGCTTTTATTTCTTTCCTAATGGTTTTGCACGCATTATTTGCTTTTACATTGATTCCTAGGGGGGAAAATGCATCTACTTCTAGTCTCCAATTTATTTTCTTTCATGCTATTGTGGCAGGTTGAAAATTGAATGGGATGGATGGATGGATGGATGGATGGATGGATGGATGGATGGATGAGCAAATGAGCAACATATAAATGTCATCTGATTTTGAAGCATTTGTACAAACATGCTGAATATCTTATCAATGTGACTATATTCTGATCTTATCTTGCGATATTAACAACTGTGCTAGTAATTGTGAAAAGGGAAGTTCCTTCCAGTTCATGTAGTAGATCGACCAAGACACGCTTGCTAAATTATGTTTTACATTTACAGCCACTGATTAATAATTATTCTCACCAATGAAATGAAGCTTTAACATCACAGGCTTTTCTTTATGGAGATTAACTTTGTGTGCTGCATAAAATGACAAAACTACAAATGGATAAACTTTCATTTGGTACATCTTACTACCACATATGTTTAACAAATGCGCAATTGCTTCTAGTAATAATAGTATAGCCTCAAAACACGGCAAGTTTATCTTAGGAAAGCAATGAATCAGTAACATTCAGATGCCGCACTAAACTACGATTAGCAACAGCCATGATTTAAAGCCAAATTATGACTGAGCCTTCTTTCTCCATTTCTGAATTTCCCCTTTCAGGCCTAGTTTGGGCGGAAAAACAGCTTCTATCCCAGGGCAGAAACTATATTGAATCTATTGCATAATGCAATATTAATTACCGCAGTTTTCAGTTCAATTGTATAGTATGTGTTTGTGTTTTATTTTTATAGTTATAATGTGCACTGAAATGGCATTTAATTTCGTTGTATGAGATGCAATGACAATAACATATACTACACTATACTGTATTATACTATACTAAACTACAGCAGAACCTCGACATACGAGCTGCTCTATATACGAGCATTTCGAGATGCGAGCTAGGAGGGGAGAGATATTGTTCTACTTACAAGCCCAAATTCGGGATACGAGCGCCAAGGAGCAAAATTAACTGCCCTCACCCTGCCTCGAGCCTCATCTCAAAGAAGGCAAAAGCGCGCGCGGCGCCTCCAACGAGCCTCGGAGGATTCGGGGCAGCTGCTGCTGGGAAGCCCCCCAGGCCGGCTGCGACCTTTTAAAACACCCGCGCCGCTTCGCAGCTGTCTCCTGAAGCCGAACGCGGAAGTTAGCGTTCGGCTTCAGGAGACAGCTGCGAAGCGGCGCGGGTGTTTTAAAAGGTTGCAGCCGGGCGGCAGCGGGTTTTTTTGTTGTTGTACGGATTAATTGACTTTACATTGTTTCCTATGGGAAACAATGTTTCGTCATACGAGCTTTCCGACTTACGAGCCTCCTTCCGGCACCAATTAATCTCGTAAGTCGGGGTTCTACTGTATAACTATAATTATAGTTTGTATTCCACATTTAAAATCCGCTGTTTGACTAAGTAAATTACAATCACCCAGGATATGTAGTTTTGGAGGCAGTCAATGCTTTCTCAATTTAGATTTTATTCCAAACCCTAGATAAACGTACTTAACCATGACATGATGCAACAGGTGAGCTGAGCAGGTACATTAAGTCATTATCTCATTAACATGACAAGACTGTATTTCAGTCTGTTATTTATTAAGCTTGCACAAAGTTTTCAATTTGATTTAGAAGAGGTGTTCCGGAATTCACAGAAGCATGAACGCAGAATTTCTTTGGGTGTCATTAAAGCCACAAATGAACAGCAGTGTCAATTCTGGAAACAGATGCACATTAAAACACCTAATCATCTAAACTGTAAACTAAACTGTGATCTTGGGGAAAAATCATTTTCTTGCTACTTGCAGCCCAACGGTGGGTTGCTCCAGGTTTGGCCTGGTTCTAAGAACCGGTAGCGCCAGTGGTGGGAGGCTCCTCCCACTTGCACGGAACTCTTCTGTGCTGTAGCCATGCCTCTATGCTAAAGGACAGGTAGATTAGGAACATGAGGCTGGAGACCATGGTACTGGTAGTCCTTGACTTACAACTACAATATTCTTCAGAGTATAAAACGCACCTTTCCTCCCTAAAAGAGGCTGATAATTTGGGTGCACTGAATGTAGCTTTTTTTTTTCAAGCCCTAACTAGCTGTTAACGATCTTCCCAGCTCTTACCTTGCAGGCTCTTTCATATTTTCTCTCTGCGAAGAATGTTTTCCAAGCTCTAGGTCTTTGCAGGGTTTTTTTCATTGTTCTCATTTGCTCCAAATAAATTTCTTTCCAGACCTAACCAGATGCTATCAATGTTCCCAGCTCTTACCCACTTGCAAGCTCTTTCATTGCTACTCTCTGCAAAGAATGTTTTCCAAACCCTGTCTTTGTAGGGGGGGGGTTCATTGCTTCACTTGCTCAGAATGTTTCATTCCAGCCCTAACCAGGTGCTATCAATGTTCCCAGCTCATACTGCTTGCAAGCTCTTTCATTGTTACTCTCTGCAAAGAATGCTTTCCAAGCCCTAAGTCTTTGCAGGTTTTTTTTCCAGTGCTCTACTTGCTCCGAATGTTTCTTTCCAGGTGCTAATGATGTTCCCAGCTCTTACTGGTTTGCAAGTTCTTTCATCATTACTCTCTCAGAATAAAGTTTTTTTTTTAAGCCCTAACCAGGGGGATAAAATAATGTGCTGAAGTTGACCAGACTAAGGATGGTAGCCAGATGAATACCTGGTAGGCAGATTCTTTTCTCTATTTTCCTCCCCCAAAACTAAGGTGCGTCTTATACTCTGGTGTGTCTTAAACTCCAAGAAGTACGGTATTTGTTTAGGCACTCTTCAACATTACAAGAGCACTGAAAAGGTGTGACCTACAACTGATCCTTGTGCTTAAAACTAATGCAGCATCTCCACAGTTACAGGATCAAAATTCAGGTGCTTGGCAATTTTCGGCATGTATTTAAAATAAGAGTTGCACATTGCAAATACATGCCAGTTGCATGTGCACCATCCTGGTGTCACGTGATTGTTAATGGTGACCTTCCTAGCTGGCGTCCAACAAATAAAGTCAATGGGAGAAACCAGATTCGCTTACCGACCACATGATTCATTTAACAACTTAAAATTGGGCATGGCTAACTGAACAATCATCTTGCTTAAGAATGGCAATTCTGGACTCGGTTGTGGTCATAAGTCAAGGACTCTCTGCAGTAACACCTATTGTCTTCCTGTCATCCTTTCCAATAAAGCTAGCAAGTAATCTTTAGGTGATGACCAGGCTTAGACTGAAGGAGGGGTCAAACGTGTCATCAGTTACAGTGATGGGCTCCTACGGGCATGGTCAGGGACGCAGAACTGGTAGAAAAAATTTGTTTTTTTTCCCCCTTTCTGGGCTCTGAGTATGTTTTTCCTATCACAGTAAATGAAGTTGAATGTGTATAATTTTAGAAGAGCTTTGCGTGTATGTGTGTGTGTAACATACACACTGTTTATATAGTAGATAATGTATACTGCTCAAAAAAATAAAGGGAACACTCAAATAACACATCCTAGATCTGAATGAATGAAAAGTTCTCATGGAATATTTCATTTGCACAACCATTCCATTTGCACAATGGCATGTGAAACTGACTGTCAATCAGTGTTGCTTTGTAAGTGAACAGTTTCACAGAAGTTTGATTTACTTGGAGTTATATTGTGTTGTTTAAGTGTTCCCTCTATTTTTTTGATCAGTGTATATTTTTGTGTGCCTGTGTGTAATATGTATGTACACATATGGCATATATAGAATTAAATAGTATATTTTGGATGTCCAGTAATAGTAAATAGGGAAATTGTATCTCTTTGAGGCGAGGAGAGGTCAGGCACCCTAACCCAAACCCTTGACGTGAGTGACGTCAAGTTGGCCACCTTTAAGCCAGTCACACGACCTTTAAGCCACCCCCATTATATGATTATCAGGCCACTCCCACCTGGTCACATGGCCGACAAGCCACACCCACAAAATAAACCACACCCACAGAAATAAGCCACACCCACAGAAATAAGCCACACCTGCAGTGTGGTAGTAAAAAATTTTGCAACCTTTCACTGATCAGTCATTGGTCCATTTCATGCCCGCAGGAGATCTAAGCCCAGCCCACCTTGAATTCCTTAGACTCTTTTGCCAATTTGCTTTGATCGTTAGTAGGGTAGATTCTTACAGGGAATACAAAAAAATAAACCTTGTTTAAGCAGGGTCCCAATATCTAAGGGGTTGCCACAAAGAAGAGGGAGTCAACCTATTCTCCAAAGCACCTGAGGGTAGGACAAGAAGCAATGGGTGGAAACTAAACAAGGAGAGAAGCAACTTAGAACTAAGGAGAAATTTCCTGACAGTTAGAACAATTGATCCATGGAACAACTTGCCTCCAGAATTTGTGAATGTTCCAACACTGGAAGTTTTTAAGAAGATGTTGGATAACCATCTGTCTGAAGTAGCGTAGGGTTTCCTGACTAAGCTAGGGGATGGACTAGAAGACCTCCAAGGTCCCTTCAAACTCTGTTGTTGTTGTTATTATTATTATTATTATTATTAAATAATATAAAAGCAATAATTGAGTCTCCGGAGAGGGGTGGCATACAAATCTAATAAATTGTTATTATTATTATTATTATTATTATTATTATTATTATTATTATTATTATTACATTATTATTTTGAACTACCCGGATTTTCAGATTCCCCCCCCCCCAGAGGCTGACACGATCAATTCCAATATTTACAGTGATGCCACCAAGGCGGATACTCACAAAATCCTTCTATCTTGTCTGCCGTTTTGCTCCAAGCCACCTGCCTGGTTTCCATGATGACCTGGATGGTTCTTCTTTCTGGATTACATTTCTTGAGGCTGTACACCGTCATCACCGTCCCCAGCTCTAAGGTCCTTTTGATCTGGCTCTTCTCATACTCCGGCAGCTGTCCGTACTCCATACTTCGGCCGGACATTTTCGGGTCGAAGAGAGCTCAGATCTTCCGAAGGCTGGAAAGGAAGGAAGAGACAGACGTAGTATTTTAAACCTGGCCCCTCTTGCGTTACAAATGATTTCGCTGCAGTTTCCTCTTCAAAAAAGACAAAGAGAATTTTCAAGAAGTGAAACTAGGCGCCCCGTGAACCAATAGCTTCTGAGGTCAAGGTTGCAAGGTTTTCTCCACTGGACCTCAACCACGGCAACAAAAGGTTTTATCCAAATTCAGTGATATAGAAAACAAAAACATGCCAACACCTTGTTGCTATAGAAGCAGAAGCGAGTAAACTACAAGATAACGTAAAAGAACAATTCTAATGCTGGTTAACTTTGGAGTCTTCGGAGAGGGGTGGCATACAAATCTAATAAATAATAATAATAATAATAATAATAATAATAATAATAATTATTATTATTATTATTATTATTATTAACAATGTTTGGGGTGAAACAGAAGAAACCTGATTATCAACAACAAGCCGAATGTGAGCCAATGGAATGAAATATGGAATATTATTATTATTATTATTATTATTATTATTATTATTATTATTTATTAGATTTGTATGCCGCCCCTCTCCGCAGACTCGGGGCGTCTCAAAACAACAATAAAACAATCTACAACAAATCTAATAATTTAAAAATCACTAAAAACCCCTTATTAAAAACAAACATACACACAAACATACCATGCATAAACTGTATAGGCGGGGGGAGATGTCTTAATTTCCCCATGCCTGACAGCAGAGGTGGGTTTTAAGGAGTTTACGAAAGGCAAGGAATATGGAATATGGAATATGGAATAGAATAGAATAGAATTCTTTATTGGCCAAGTGTGATTGGACACACAAGGAATTTGTCTTTGGTGCACATGCTCTCAGTGTACATAAAAGAAAAGATAAATTTGTCAAGAATCATGAGGTGCAACACTTAATGATAGTTATAGGGTACAAATAAGCAATCAAATCATGTTAGGAGCCAATCAATATCTAAATTGTAAGGATACAATTTATATTGACTGGTCCCTAATATGATTTGATTTCCAAGATCGGAGTAGTGTGAGAGAACTGCTATAAAAGCCAGCGTAATCCAGGAATAAATCTGAAGAAGCATTGTATTAAAAACAAAGTTCTTCTTCTCCTCAACTCTGTGCTGGGGGCGGAGGGGCACAATGGTTCAAACCTTCCAGGTGGCAGCTTGCGTTCGAGACCCTTGTGCTCTGCAACAGGTTGGGCTCCTGTTACTTGCTCCAGCTCCTGCACATCTAGCAGTTCAAAAGCGTGCAAATGCAAGTAGATAAATGGGTACCACCTTGGTGGGAGAATAACAGCGTTCCGTGCCCCACGGCATATACTCATGCTGGCCCCATGACCACGGAAGGGTCTTCCGACAATATTGGTTCCCACGACTAAGAAAAAAGAGTGTGCACTATTCCCTAAAGTTGGACCTGACTGGACAGGGGAAATTTTTCCCTTTATTTTGTGCTGATGTGACCAAAAGTGGACAATTGTGGACAAGAACCATGGTGGCACAGTGACTAGAATGCACTACTTGCAGGCTACTTGTAATTTGGCAGTTCGAATCTCACAAGGTTCAAGGTGACTCACCCTTCCATCCTTCCAAATGGGGTAAAATGGGGACCCAGGTTGTTGGGGGCAATAGGCTGACTCTGTAAAACACTTACGGCACTGTGATGCGATATATACTATATTTTTTGGAGTAAATAGGCGTTGATTGCTTACCTGAACGCCTCTTCTCGTACGGTGAGCGGGTACAGCAGTCACATGGGTTGCTCATGTCCAATCCGGTGGAACTGAGCCTAGTATTAAAAAAGCTTGCCGGATCCGCCCCTTCCCCAGAATTCGCGAATCCATAGACTAGGCTCAGTTGTGAAGCTCTGTAGTGTTCAACTCTCATTGTTAGAGGAAGAAAGATATAGGAAGGTAAAGAAGACACATACAAGGGCGGGAAGTGACTGCTGTACCCGCTCACCGTACGAGAAGAGGCGTTCAGGTAAGCAATCAACGCCTATTCTCCGTACTGAAGGAGCGGGTCCAGCAGTCACATGGGACATACCCAATAGATGGTCCCTAGGGTGGGATTAGCTTGCTATCGTGTGAGATAACGGATTGGAGTACCCTTCTGCCGAAGGCAGCGTCCGCTGAAGCGTAAGAATCAATTTTGTAGTGCCTGATGAAGGAATTTGGCGAGGCCCAAGTGGCTGCTTTGCAGACCTCCTCCAACGGGGCTTGAGTCGCCCAAGCGGCCGAGGTGGCTGCGCTCCTGGTGGAATGCGCAGTGATGTTCCTTGGAACTGAGAGGGAGGCCGACTCATAGGCCTTAGATATAGTCCCTCTGATCCAACGGCCTATTACTGTTGAAGACACTTTGGCCCCCATGACTCTGGGATGATAGGCTACAAAAAGTGCTTCTGACCTCCGAAAGGGTCCTGTGCGTTGGATATATATTCTCAGCGCTCTGGTGAGATCCAGGGTGTGCCATCTAATTGCCAAGGGATGGTCTCGTTGGAGGCAGAAGGAAGGTAGGACAATATCCTGAGATCTGTGGAACATGGAACTGACCTTGGGTAAGAAGGTGGGGTCCAGTCGCAAGACTACCTTGTCCTGATGGAATTGACAAAGGTCCTGCCTGATTGAGAGGGCAGCCAGCTCCGAAATGCGTCGGGCAGAGGTAATAGCCACCAGGAAAGCTACCTTAAAGGATAGGTACCTGAGGGACGCCGATTTTAGGGGTTCGTATGGTGCCTGCGTGAGGGAATGGAGAACCCGTGGCAAATCCCAGGATGGATACCTGTGGACCTTGGAAGGTCTTGGAGGAAATGCGTAGAGTAGGCCTGGAGGCCATGGACTCCGGAGGGCATTGATTGCTTCCGCTCCCGGGGATGGAAATCTGGAATAGAAGCGAGGGAGTTGGGCGTTCGCATTGGTCGCGAAGAGATCCAGGACTGGTAGGCCGAATCTGAGGGTGATTTGATGGAACAGGTCCTGATGGAGGTTCCACTCTCCTGGGTCTATCGTTGCTCGGGATAGCCAATCCGCCTGGGCGTTGAGACGAGATGTGATCGGCTAGGAGCGACTGGAGATGTTTTTCCGCCCAAAGGCCCAACTTGAGGGCCTCCCTCATGAGAGCCTTGGATCTCGTGCCCCCCTGTCTGCAGATATGGCTTTTTGTGGCAATGTTGTCGGTGAGAATGAGAACGTGCCGGTTGGGAATGCGAGGAGAGAAATGCTTCAGAGCCAGGGAAACGGCTCTTAACTCTAGCCAATTGATTGGCCTGGAAGCTTCCTCCGGGGACCACGTGCCCTGGGCTATCATCCCCTGGGCGTGGGCGCCCCATCCCGATAGGCTGGCATCTGTGGTGATGACAAATTGATCCGGGCACCTGAACGGGGATCCTCTGTCCATGGCCGGAGACTTCCACCACTTGAAGGATCTGCGAACACTCAGTGGGATGACAATGCGTCGATTTGAGTTGCTGTGCCCCGATCTCTGAAAAGGTAACAGGAGCCACTGGAGTTCCCTAGCATGAAGGCGAGCCCAGGGAATGATGCCTATGCATGACACCATCTTCCCCAAAAGGGAAGATAGAGTAACTATGGATACTGAAGAATTAGATAAAATGTTAGAAATTAACTCCACTATGCTGAGTTTTCTCTCGGGAGAGAGAAAAACCTGGGAGGATTCTGAATCAATAATGGATCCCAGGTGAGAAATGGATGTGGAAGGTTGGAGGTGACTTTTTTCAAAGTTGATGGAAAATCCATGGTCCTGAAGGACTGACATGGTGACAGAAAGGTCTGTTTTCACTCTCTCTAGGGAGTTCCCATGAATCAAAATATCATCAAGATAACATAAAATGTGGATGGGAGACGCCCGGATATAGGCCGCCAGGGACCCCAAGAGCTTTGTAAAGACCCGAGGGGCCGAGGAAAGGCCAAATGGCATCGCCCTATACTGGAAATGCCTGCCTTGAAAGGAAAAACGTAAAAATTTTCTGTGGCATTTGGCTATAGGAATGTGAAGGTAGGCCTCAGTGAGGTCTAAGGAGACCATGAAATCTCCCGAGTGAATGGCGGCCAAAATAGAAGACAAGGAGTGCATTTTAAACTTCCTATATTTGATGAATAGGTTTAGTTTCTTTAAATCCAAAATAGCTCTCCAACCTCCGGAGGACTTTGGAACCATAAATAGGATGGAGTAAAAACCTAGGCCCTCCTGACCGGAAGGGACCGGTTGAATGGCTCTGATGGACAATAGATGAGAAATGGCCTCCTCCATACGGTTACAATCTGAGGATGACCTGGGAGAAGGGCAGGAAATAAAACGTTTAGGGGGAGGAGAAATAAATTCTAAAAGAAGGCCTGTTTGAACAGTGTCAATGACCCAAGGGTCCTTGGAGGTGAGACGCCAATTAGAGGCGAAATGAGCTAGGCGACCCCCTATGGGAATAGAGGTAGGATTACCATCTAGGTTTTTTTGAAGCCCTGTTAGAGGAAGCTCCCCTTTGGAAGCGAAACCCTCTACCCCTGGAGTTCCTACCTTGGGAACGAAAGCGGGGGGAATACTGACCTGGAGATCTCTGATAGGAAGCCGCTTGATCTTGCTGGCGCCCTGGGCGACGAAAGGACTGCGTTTTGGTAGCCTTTTTTGTGGTTGGACCCAAAACTTTCTTCTTGTCCGTGGTTTCCGTGAGGAGTGGATCCAGAAGATCACCGAAGAGAAGGTCGCGCTTTAAGGGGCCCTGGGATAACTGCCACTTTTGGCGAACTCCCGCCTGCCAAGGGCGAATCCATAGGAGTCTTCTTGCCGTTGTAGAAGCTGCAATAGACTTAGCAGAAAATCTAGTAGATTGCAAGGTGGCATCAGCCACGTACTGGGCAGCTGCAAAGACCTTGTTGAAGTCTTGTTGACCTCTCAAGTCATCGGGAGGAATGTGCTGTTGAAGTTGGCGAAGCCACAGCAGCATGGCTCTGGAGAAAAAGGAGGCCGCTGCAGAACTTTTAATGGCCCAGGAATCAGCGGTGAATCCTCTTTTGAGCATTTGCTCGATGCGCTTGTCCTCTGGGCGGAGAACTTCCTCCGCCTCGCCTGGCACAGCCGCTGCCGAGTGAAGAATCTTGACAGGTTCATCTGGTTTGGGAAAGGATAGAAGCTCTTCATAGGAAGAGGAAAGTTTATACAACTTTCTGTCCTTGGTGGAGGGATTAAGGCCAGAGGCTGGAAAATCCCACTGTTTGAGTAAGGCATCTTTAAACAATTTAGGCATAGGAATTACCTCGTTATCCTCCTGTTCCTCTGTGAAGTAAGGTAAATTCTCCTCCGGGGGATCAGTGGAAGTGGAGGCTTGTTTCTCCTGGGCCGCTAATCCCGTAGAAATTCTAGCTTTGAGGAGGAGAGATTTGAATAATTGAGAAGGAAAAATAGTAATTGGAGGAGGGACCTTTATTTGGGATTCCTCATCATCTGATAAGCCCTGAAAAGGGTCCTCATCCTCCTCTACATCCTCATATTCATCCTGGGAGGATTCTGAATCATCCTGAATAGGAGCTCTGACCGCTGGGGAAGAACCCAAGGGGCGGGAGGGACGAGAAGGAGGAAGAGGTAAGGGAAGCTCATTGATGGTAGAGAGTTTGGCATCAATGGCTTTGGACAACACAGCAAAAATAGATTGGAACTCAGGAGGTAAACTGGAAATATCAGCAGAAATGGCAGAAGAATCCCTAAAGGCCTGGGAGGATCCTGGCTGGGGGGAATCTTCAATAATATCTGGTTCCTCTGGACCTATGCCCCATAGGTTAGGTTGGGGTCTGTCTAGGTTTGGCTCATCCAGAGATAACACAGGGACCCCAGAAGGAGGCAGACTAGAGGCCTCTGGTGGGTCTTGACTACTGATTACTTGGGCCTGCACTTTCAAACGTTTTGCTGATTTGTCATGGATTTTTTGTAGGGCTAGGTCCCTTCTCTTCTCGGCCCTGGTGACCTTGGTCGAGGGGCGGGCCCCTGGAGAAGAGGAGGAAGAGGCCTGGGGGATACTAGTAATCTCATCGCCTGTAGGCCTGGCCTCTCTGGGACCTTTAGTTGTGCCTCTCTTGGGAAAAGTAGCCATAGTCTGACAATTAACAGAAGACAAGGCTGAGCCAATAACTGAATTATAAGGAGAAGAATTTCAAGGACTTCCCAAGAGGAATGGATCCTGCTTCGAGGCCTCGAAGCTGCTGAAACGTGAGGACAATCTGGGCAAACCCAGAGTTCGTGCCCCCAAATCCAGCGGGGCCAGCCTCCCTAAACTTTATAATTAAGTAAACCAAGGCACTCTGGTTGGAGGCTTAGCCGGTGGAGAATTTAGCCTGGGACCCCCAAGGCCCGCTCCCGGATCCACGCGGTGGACTGAGGCCTACGCGGCTGGCAGAAGGCCAACACGAGAGGCCTAGATTTTAAAAAAGGGCGCGAAGGCCTTCGCGCCGAAAAAATCGCTTCGTAGAATTTCTTAAGGGAAAAGCGATCGACTAAGTCCAGGAGACTGGAAGGCGTCTCACTCCGCAGGAGGTATTTTATAAGCCCTTAAATATTTGTATACAATAAATAATCAATAATTCAATGGATAAATACTTGCACCAGGACCTCCAGGCCAAAGGATTAGAAGAATCCACAAGCGGCCGCAGGAATCGTAACCGGCAAAACCGCCGGGGGAAAACGAAACCGCAACTTCTCCCAAGGAAAAAAGCCGAGCCGCTTTTTTTCTTTTTTTCTTTTAAACGGCTGGCGCAATTAGTGCAAGTAAATAAATAAAGACAATAAATCTTACTACTTTTTGAAGGAAAGATCGAAGGGAAGGTGTTAGAATGTTGAACGAGCTATCACAATACAACCGCAGGATATGCGAACTGAGCGAATTCTGGGGAAGGGGCGGATCCGGCAAGCTTTTTTAATACTAGGCTCAGTTCCACCGGATTGGACATGAGCAACCCATGTGACTGCTGGACCCGCTCCTTCAGTACGGAGAACACACCTTCACCCCCTTAAAGAGGCTGAAAATTTGGGTGCATCTTATACTCCAAACGTAGCTTTTTCAAAGCTTTTTTCCCCAACCCTAACAAGGTGCTAAACATCTTCCCAACTCTTGCAGGCTTGTTTTCACTGCTACTCCCTTCGAAAAAGTTTTTTTTTCAACCCTAATGAGGTGCTAACGATCTTCCCGGCTAGCAGGATTTTTTAATTGCTACTCCAAAGAAGGTTTTTTCAGCCCTTTGCAAGCTTGTTTTCATTGCTTCCCTCTGAAAAAGGATTTTTTTTCAGCCCAAACCAGGGATAAAATGATTTGCTGAAGTTGACCAAACTAAGGACGCTAGGCAGATGAATATCTGGTAGGCAGATCCCCCCCCTATTTTCCTACCCCAAAACTAAGGTGCGTCCTATACTTTGGTGCATCTTATACGCTGGAAAATATCGTAAGACAAAATGCGATTGCTATTGCTGTTCTAGCTCTTTATTTCCAGAAGGATATCATTGAACAGGTTGGGAACAGGCCAACAAAAGTGACTGAGATTTTAGACATGCACTATGAGTATTTGGAACCCAAGACGTTAATTCTGAGAGAAGATTCGTGGTCAGGGAAAAGACACAGTCTTAATGTTCATCTAGATCACTGGTTCGCAACCTTTCTAATGCTGCGACCCCTTAATACAGTTCCACATGCTGTGGTGACCCCCAACCATAAGTCTAGCGTCAATTCTTCCAACAGAGCTTTAAGCTGATTGGCAGGAAGGTCAGAGGGACACCCCTCACTGTAATGGTTGGATTGTAAAAAATATGTTCCAAGGCGCCAGAATAGAAGCTTTAGTTCCTAACACCATGGGAAATTTGTCTTTTCCCATGGTCTTAGGCAACCCCTGTGAAACGGTCGTTTGACCCCCAAAGGGGTCCCAACCCTCAGGTTGAGAACCACTGATCTAAATGAAAGGTATACTAGAGATCATGGGCAAGGACTCTTCTCCATTTCTCCCACAAAAACTGCGACAAAAAAAATAGGTGTTAAATGATGGATACCTAAAATCATTTAATTTTAAATAACAATTCTTGCTAGTTTGATCTATCCACATACAACATGTCTATCTGTGGCTCTCCACCTCTGGAGAATTTTACGAAGTCTGGACAGCCACTACTCAATTATTTTCCTTATTTTTTCAGAAGATGGATCATCTTTCTGGTTCTATCCAACTCCACAATTCTAATTTATGAATAAAAGATAGAAATGCCTCTCAATCGTTAATTAGTCATTAAAGAAATTCACTGTCCATAATATTTTGTGTCCCGTCTATCGCTCCACATCATCTTCATTCTAGATCAGGAGAGGATTCCAACTTTGGGAACTTTAAGACCTGTGAGAGATTTCAACTCCCAGAATTCCCCACAGGTCATTGCAATTTTGGAAGTTGTAGACCACGGGTCTTAAAGTTGCCAAGGTTTGTGCTAATGTGACCAAAAGTGGACAATTGTGGACAAGAACCTCTCCTGATCTAGAGTAAAGGTGATGGTGTGCTTTTTTTTCAAACCATGCTACCAGATTTGGTACAACAATATTAAGTTTGGCTCTTTCTCCTTGCAAAATGATGATTAGGTTGAACCTTAAGACTCAAGGAAAATGTCATTTCCTAAAATGCAAAGATCTCTTACAACTGATGAGAGGTCTAACTAGCTAACCTTGAACAGATGCCTGGGCAAAAAAATATGCTTTGGCCCCAAATTCATTGCCCTCAAATGGACCATGGCCTATGCTTGGTTACTTCCATCCACTCTTCAACTACTTGTATTCCAGCCATTCTCTCAAAACATCTAGCCCCATTTCTTCAGAAAACCATAAAAGTATCTATGTACTGAACTGTGGCTTGGAAAAAAATATTCAGCCTTGCGGTGCATAATCATCCCATTTCCTTATTTCCAGGCACCAGCAAGGCTACCAGCTATGTTAGCCAGAAGTCCTTCATTCAAGTCCATCAGATTCCAAGAATGAAGGAGGTCCCTCAACCCAACAGGGCCTTGAAGGAAACTCAAGCCAACCAGATGGTGAGACCACAAAAATACCAACTGAGTGTACGCTCGGCAATATGAGTCAGACTAAATAAAAATTTGAGACAGATCCAGGGTTGTCATAGAAGCCGATAAAACTTGAGCCATCACAGACAAGTCAACCTCAGCAAAAATTCAAGAGATCTCCTAAAGTCGCAGCATGAATCTGCAAGATTATAGGTTGTGTTTTGTCCTGGAAGGACAAAACTGATGCGGTGTCAGACGTGAAAGACGAAGTACAATCATGAAGGTTCAATTACATTGATTTATTGCTACATATGCCTATGCATTGGATTCTTCTCAACTAACAGCTAGCGTCTGCTTGGAGTTTGATAAGGGTTCATGGAATTCAAGGGAAGTTGGACTTCGCTTGCTTTTGACTATGTAAGAATTCTAGACTGATCCCTCCTTTAACTCCTCCCCCAGGTTCTGCCACTCCTTCTCCTACATGTGGATGGTTACAAGTGGACATATTCTCCTCCCCAGCTAAAGGGAAACCACCCCTCCCACAATTATACTGCTTTCTTTTAGGGTCACCTCTGAGTACAAACAGAGGGGTTTTTAAATGCATTTTTAAAAAAATATTGCAGGTAAAATTCTACAAATTAAAATTGCAGTGTTTAACAAGTTAATTAGTGTTGAAATATAACCCAAAGTAGTTTATGTGTGTACATATACATATATACATACATACAAACAAACAAACAAACATACATACGTATATACATACATACATATACTGTGTGTGTGTGTGTGTGTGTGTGTGTGTGTGTGTGTGTATATATATATATATATGTCACATGTTTAAGCTGAATTTGAAAATTAAGGGAGACTAGGATAGATCTATTTCAGAGAATTATCCTCTAGGCTACAGTATCCAATCCCTTCAGCTCTGTACCAGGGAAGGGTTACATTTTGTGTCGAATCACCCTGGTATATTGAAGGAACATCACAGCTCCTTTTTGCCTCTTGTATATGTATATGTATATGTCACATGTTTTTGCTGAATTTGAAAATTAAGGGAGACTAGGATAGATCTATTATTTTGGCCTCATCTCAGCTATCCATACCCTCACTGGGACTTGAACCTGCAACCTTTGCCTTGTAAGGCAGAGAATTAACCTCTAGGCTACAGTATCCAATCCCTATATATATATATATATATATATATATATTTGTTTTCGTAAATTTTGTATATATATATACACCAGGGTGATTCGACACAAAAATATGTAACCCTTCCCTGGTGCAGAGCTGAAGGGATTGGATACTGTAGCCTAGAGGATAATTCTCTGCCTTACAAGGCAAAGGTTGCAGGTTCAAGTCCCAATGGGTATGGCTAGCTGATGAGGCCAAAATAAAGCTGAAATAGATCTATCCTAGTCTCCCTTAATTTTCAAATTCAGCAAAAAGACATGTCTCACACACACACACACACACACACACACACACATACAGCATATGGATATATATATAGATGTATACTAGCCTCCCTTCATTTTCAAATTCAGCAAAAATATGTTATATATATATATGTTGATATATATATATATCCCTAAACTTTTAACATGTTAAATTAATATAAATCACCTCCATATATAATATCTTCATTGAATCATTTAGTAACCGTGCATAATTCTTATTGGAAGTGTAAAGGAGATGTAGGTTTCACACGTAGTGGTTGTGTCCTAAAGCTAAGAAGTATTGGGGAAAGATTCATGGATGGCTACAACAGATAGCAGGAAGACAGATGGAATAGATTCCAGAATTCTTTTTACTAGGGATAATATAGAAGTAGCAACCAAAGGATATAAAATATTTATCACTACACATTATTACTGCAGCAAGAATAGCTTATGCCCAATATTGGAAGGATGACAAATCTCCAGTGGAAAATGTATTGACTGACAAACCATACAGATGTGCAGAAATGGACCAATTGACAATAGAATTGAAAGGAGAAAGTGAGTCGGACTATTATAAGTTTTGGACAAAATGATATAATTGGATGGGAAAAATTAGAGAAAAACAGAGTGGTAGTGTGGAAAAGGTTAAGAATCAGAACAATGGAAAGATATCATATAATGTAAACAGATATGTGAATTGTAAAGTATAAAATTTAGATGTGAAAAAATGATATATTTAAAGAAAAAAACAATAAAAATAAAATAAAATAAAACCTGTTTTTTCCTCTAAATTATGAAATGTATACCTAAGAAAAATTGCAATTTTTTTGAATCAGAGAAGGAAAAAGTCTTTTATAAAATAAATAAATTGTACATTACTTGAATTCAGCTTCTGTTATCTGGATTAATTCAGTAGCATTTTTCTCCAACCTGTCAAATTTCTCTTGGGTTATTCCCCAGGCTCAAACAAAGACAATATTTTCCAATACAATATACATTCTAGCTTTCAATTACCGTAATTGTATACTGTGCTTCAATTAAGCAAACATGTTTACTATATCATTAACAGGTTTTGGAAATACACAAAACAAATTTTATTACTTTTGTTTTAAGACAGAAAAAGAAACACAGAGTGTTACCTAATTTGTAAACAACTTTCATAGAACTAATTCACAAAGTCAATGGATGTACTACATTGCCAGACTGTTCTATAAATTCTAGGGTTTGTTTATATTCAAGCTGATATAGATTTGAATAAGATCCTTTTTAAAAAATCACTAGGTTTGCCCAGGTTTTCAGGAAACCAAATATATGATAAATTGAGCATATCTACAGGTTACTCAAATACTATAGTGTAGCATATTCCACTCCTAAAGTTAATCATTGCCTCTTTTAGTCATCTTAATAAAGTTTGAAAGAGGAATAATTAGAAAAAGAAAAATGTATCAAGCTTTTCCAAGTTCTGCTTTCTGCATCTCCAAAAGCATTTAAAATTATCAGCAGTCAAAACTAGAGAAAATAAATCTTCATTTAATTTTTGCAAATAGCAGTGGGACACTGTTAAACTTTCTTTTATATGCCTCGCTTGAACAAAATCTCTACTTCTTCCTTCCTAATTAGCAGTGTACTGTATATACAATTTTTTTGAACTGAGGAAATGGCATCTCAAGGTAATAAAGATTGCAATTTTAAAAGCACAGAGGAAGAGTTAATATCCTGACGATGAATGGATAGTTGCTAAACTGTATAATTTTTTGTTGAAATTTAGAAAGAGAGGAAGAACAGGTTAAAGAACGTGTGATAAAGTAGGCCAAGAACTTTGATTATAATATAAAGATAGACCACTTGGAAAATATGTGGCTGAAAGGGCTAAAATTTACGTTGTGTTATGATTTTAAAGAAAATTTCTACAAAATAATATATCATTGGTTTTTTATGCTAGAGGGATCATCTAGATTCTAGAATGTATAAAGGCATTCAAAATATATATTGTAAATGTACATTTTATCATGCTTGGCAGGCATGTAAAAAAGTTTTAAAAACTGATTCAAGTACATTCTTTGATTCAGAGGATTTTGAATATTAACATTCAATTCAAGGTAGAACTTTTCCTTTTCTGATGAAAATACAATTTGAAAAAATAGAAAATTAGAAAAAGCCTTTGAAGATTATTTCAATATCTGCTTAACTGCAGCAAGATTATCAAATGCACAATCTAAATGCACAATTTAAATGAATTAAATTCAACACCATTTACTATGGAGGAATGATTTGTGACCTTGTCAAATCTTGCTGGAATGGATAAACCTTTTTGATCGGATTTCTATTTCGTTAGTAAAACTTTATAAGCAGAAGTGGTATTCAGCTGGTTCGGGCAAACTGGTAGTAACAACCAAGAGGTGGACCCGCCCACCTGCCTAGCGCTATGCCTTCTAAGCACAGTTTGAAGCAATGCGCATGTGTTCTAGCAGCGTGCGCAAGTACAGCGCATGTGCAGAAGGCCATACACATGCGTGTAAGAAGTGTGCACTCAACATTTGTGAACCGGTAGGGAAGGTAAGTGAATACCTCCTCTGTTTACAAGCCTTAAGTTGTAAAACTTTACAAGTCTTTGAATGTTGCAAGTTATCTAATTTATATTCTATATTCTGTGCATTAAAGCAAACTGCTTTCATTCATTACAAGTTTGCATAAAAGATCATGTTTTAAAAAAATAGAAAACACGGTTATAAACAGCAAAATGACATGCTTCAGAGGGTGAGCTAAACCAGTGTTTCCCAACCTTTTTTGAGCCATGGCACATTTTTTACATTTACAAAATCCTGGGGCACACCACCAACCCAAATGACACAAAATGACACCCCAAGACATTCTCTTTTTCCATCCCTGTCTCCTCCCCACCCTTGTGTGTGTGTGTGTGTGTGTATACACTCCTGAACCATTTCCAAAAACAGGTGAGGGCAGGGTTTTTTCTCTCTCTTATTCTTTGGCTTTTTATCATATGCTTTAAATCAAGAGTCACTTCTCTCTCTCTTTTGTTTCTCTCTCTTTCTTCTCATTCTCTGTCTCAATCATTTTCTCATTTCTCTTTTTCCTCCCCTTTTTGTTCATTTCTCTCTCTCTCTCTCTCTCCCTTCTCCTTTTCTCTCTCTCTTTCTTTCTCTCTCACTCTTGCTTTCTCTCTCTTTCGCTTTTCTTTCTCTCACACTCTCTCTCTCTCTTTCTTTCTCTTTCTCTCTTTCTTTCTCTCTCTCTCTCTCACTCTCTCTCTTTCAGCAAAACCTGAGCTTCCTTCTTCGCGGCACACCTGATCATGTCTCGCGGCACACTAGTGTGCCACGGCACACTGGTTGAAAAACACTGAGCTAAACATACCAAACCAGAATCGCTAACTTGGAGCTTAATTTATGCATCTTTTAATCTGGGAGATTAAAGTAAAGCCCAGAAGATTAAAGTATTGTAAATCTAAAAGATTATGGATTTGTTTTCAGAAGCAGTTGTATTAAGTGAAAATACAAAATATGTTTCATATTTCATTATGGTATTGTAAAAGCTTAAAAATGTAACAATCGTTTTGTAAAAATGACCCACGCACCAAAATTTGGAAGTCAAATTCCTGCTACAATTGGAAATTTTTTTAAATTAAACTTTACGAAACTATACATCCTTCCAAAGAATACTGAGTTAGCTTTGTATATGCTAAGTACAGTACTTCAAAAATGCTATATATATACTTCTTAAATAGAAAAAAATATTTGATTCCTTCCTTGGAAAAACAGCTAAGTTATAAAAATATGCTCAGAATAATTGCATCCTTTAAGAATATATTTGACAGAGAATTAAATTCTAACTTCAAATCATTGCCGAACTAAAACTTAAAAGGTGGATTTGTATGTCATTCAAAATTGTGGATTTTTCTATGTAAGAATCATGCATTCATGCTTGCATTCACGATAGCAACAGAATGCACCATGCTTTGCTCTGGAATCATAGCCCTCTACCATACAATAAAACTCCCTTTCACAACTCTGTTATCCCTTCACCTGGAGTAGAATTGGGACGACTGGATGGAGTTGAGCGTTTACTGTCTGGATGCCCTTCCTGACGCCTATGCCACGTTCACAGCAGATAACTTTTTATCCGCAACTACCTAGGTTTAAACTCTCAACCTTCCGAGTGGGAGGTGAGCATCGCCACCATTAGACCACCGCGACACATGCCTTAATGCATCGTATAATAAGGCAATAAAAACCGTAGCATTTTCCTTCTTTTTTTTTCTTCATCTTTTTTGCCTGGTTTATGCTTTTCTGCAATCAACGCCTTTCAGTTTCCTTATTAACAAACTGACACCTTAGTCTATACTTTTACAAAAAAAAGTATTATTTATTATTTACTTACTTACTTTTTTTTCTTTTATGTAGACTGAGAGCATTTGCACCAAGACAAATTCCTTCTGTGTCCAATCACACTTGGCCAATAAAGAATTCTATTCTATCTTACTATATCTGTAATCTAATACATGCATGCATGTATTAAATAACAGATATAGGTATAAATATGGTTATTAATACATGAAATGGATACGAATAAAAGGGAACATTAGGACAGGGATGGTAAGCATGCTGGTGCACTTATCCATGTCCCCTTAGGAATGGGGTGAGGTCGACAGTAGATAGTCTAAGGCAGTGTTTCCCAACCTTGGCAACTTGAAGATATTTGGACTTCAACTCCCAGAATTCCCCAGCCAGCAAATGCTGGCTGGGGAATTCTGGGAGTTGAAGTGCAAATATCTTCAAGTTGCCAAGGTTGGGAAACACTGGTCTAAGGTTAAGGTTTTGGGAGTTTGGGGGAAGAAACCACAGAGTCAGATAGATTATGTTCTGAACATAATTTTAAAAGATTACGTTCTAGCCTTGGCGTTGTGCTTAGATTGCAGTACTGCAAGCTACTTCTGCTGATCACCAGCTGCCACCAGTTTGGCAGATCGAATCTCAGTAGGCTCAACGTTGACTCAGCCTTCCATCCTTCTGAGGTTGGTAAAATAAGGACCCAGATTGTTGGGGGTAATAGGCTGACTCTGTAAACTGCTTAGAGAGGGTTGTAAAGCACTATGAAGTGGTATATAAGTCTAAATTGTATTGCTATAATCTTTTCATGACTTTAAGACAATGCATAAGCCACCATAGATGTTGGTTCAGCAACATCTATCTTACTCCCTGTGGGATGGGAAGACGTGAAGCAAACCAAACAATACTCATCTTTGTCTTCTACATTGCAAATGGCCAGTAGGAAAAATTACAGTGCAGCCTTCGCCAAACCTCCCTGGACAAGTAATACCTTATAATGAAAAGGCAGCTGTCTCAAGTCTATAGTACAATTTCTATAGAAATAGTCTCTAAACCAGGGGTTCCCAAACTTGGCAACTTTGTGGATTTCAACTTCCTATGCTGGCTGTAGAATTCTGGGGGTTGAAGTCCACAAGTCTTAAAGTTGCCAAGTTTGAAGTCCTCTGCTCTAAACCCTAAAAACTTTAGCTCCTCTGTGTTTTTTTTGAGATCGCACCAAAAGAATTTACTCAACACCTGAAAAGACATTTGGGCTCCAAAAAGAAGACGCAGAACAAATGTAACTGTTTAGACAGGATAAACATCTGGAAGCAGCAAACCAAGCCACAACAAGACTTTGGGCTCAAAAGAGGCAGCTCGAAGACAAAGAGGCCAAGAGAAGAACAAAATTATGGTGGTTGGGCACGAAACAAATCTTTTGGGCGAATTTAAACAGCTGCCTACAGCAATACGCTTCTCAATCCATTGTAAAAAAAATATTTTTTATTTCTCAATCCATTTCTATTCAAGTTTGGACAACTGTCACTTTCTTCATCCCCTCTACAACTTTTGAGTAAATATTGACACCTTGAGTAAATGAGCCTCCAGGGACTCGGAAGAGTTAATTAGTTTGTTTATTTACTTACTTACTTATTAGATTTGTATGCCGCCCTTCTCCAAGGACTTGGGGAGGCTCACAGCATATAACATAACAATACAACTACAATGGCAAATCTAATTACTGTAAATTTAAAATTACAATCTAAAAATCCAATATTTTTTCATCAGTTCAATCATACAACATACATCTCATTTCGTTGGCCAGGGGGCTGAGACCTAATTGCCCCAAGCCAGGCGATATAGGTGAGTCTTAATATTGCGCTCACTTTTTATTGTTCGTTTGAATTATTTATTAATTAATTTATTAATTGGACTTGTATGCATCCCCTCTCCGTGGACTTGGGGCGGCTCACAACATATCAAAAGAACAATATACAATATACAATAACACGTCTGAAATCCAATTAATATAAATAGCTAATCGAAAACTATTCTAAAAAAGGTTAAACCATTAAAAACCATTCGTTCAGATTCAAACTACAAATATGCCACAAACCCGTTGAAAAGAGGCTAGGGACTAGTGATCCCAAGCCTGGTGGCATAAATAGGTTTTCAGATTCTTGCGGAACAGCGAGGCGGGGGGAGGGAGTACGAATCTCTGGGGGGAGTTGATTCCAGAGGGCCGGAGCCCTATCAAGGTGCTAACAAACTTCCCAGCTTGCAGGTTTTCATTCCTTCTCCCTTCGAATAAGTTTTTTTTCCAGCCCTAAGTCTTTGCAGGCTTATTTTCATTGCCACTCCCTCCGAAAAATGTTTTTTTAGCCTTAACCAGGGGGTAAAATGATATGCTGAAGCTGACCAGACTAAGAATGCTAGCCAGATGAATACCTGATCAGTAGATTTCCCTTCCCCAAAACTAAGGTGCATCTCATACTCCGAAAAATACAAGTGCCTTTCTTTATTTTTAACCCCAATTCACAGCTAGTCTTGTTGCTGCTGCTAACCCTCTCGCCACCCGATCAACGGGAAACGCAGCAAGGAAGTGGGGTGGACAATTAGTTTCCTTCCCTGTTTTTGCAAGGGCTGGGTCTCGGCGGGAAGAGCAGAGCAAGAAAGCTCTGTATGCCGGCGTGCTTCCACTTCACCCACTTTTACGATGGGTGGACTTCAAATCCCAGAATTCCCCAGCCAGAACGGTTCTGGAGCAAACCACCATAGCTGGGGGGGGGGGGGGTTTGTTAGATTTTTTAAAAAAATTCTCATACAAACACACAAATGAACAGTCTCTTAAATTTTAGGAAAGATAAGTGAAATGATTGTTAATGATTAAGAGATTGTATAAACCATCGTCGTTGTTAAGGACAGAGTCATTAAGTGAATGTATGTAATGAGCCAAGGTGGCGCAGTGGGTAGAGTGCGGTATACTGCAGACCACTAAAGCTGACTGTATATCTCCAGGTCAGTGGTTCAAATCTCATCACCGTCTCAAGGTTGACTTAGCCTTCCATCCTTCCGAGGTGGGTAAAATAAGGACCCGGATTGTGGGGGCAATAGGCTGGCTCTGTTCAAAAGTGCTATTGCTAACATGTTATAAGCCGCCCTGAGTCTAAGGGGAAGGGTGGCATAAAAATCGAATAAATAAATATATATATATATATATATATATATATATATATATATATATATATATATATATGTAGATTGTTCTGAGTTCGGGTTTTGCCCTGTGTAATGTTTTGCATGTCTATATATATATATAAAAATAAACAAACAAACAAGTAAATAGTAACCTGGTTTTTAGGCAAACCTGGCTTCCTCATTGTCTTTGCAAATTGTTGCAAAAGCGGATCACAGATTGAGATTAATAGAGTTGGAAGGGACCCTTGAAGGTCATCTAGCCCAACCCCCTGCCCAAGCAGGAGATCCTTACATCGGCCTCTACCTAGGTTCGAACTCACAACCTCCCGATTGCGAGGCAAGATCTCCATCTCATAGGCCACAGCACCTGGGGTGCAGGACATAGCAATGGGCATTAAGTATGAATCAATTGCCAAGCATCTGAATTTTGATCATGTGATCAAAGGAGATGCTTGATTACTGCAATGCGCTCTACATGGAGCTACCCTTAAAAAACTTTGGGAGACTTCAATTAGTCCAGAATGCAGCTGTGTGAGCTGTTATGGGTGTACCTAGATACACCCATATAACTCCCATCACTCCGTAAGCGGCACTGGCTTCCGATCGGTCTCCAAACACAATTTAAGGTGTTGATTATCACCTATAAATCCCTACATGGCTTAGGACCAAATTATTTATGGGATCGTCTTCTGTCTCACACGTCCCAGTGACCAATTAGATCCCACAGAATCGGCCTTCTCCAGGTCCCGTCAGCCAAGCAATGCCGACTGGCGGGACAGTGGGGAAGGGCCTTCTCTGTGGTGGCTCCAGTCCTCTAGAATCAACTCCCCCAAGAGATTCGCACCGCCTCCACCCACCTGGCCTTCTGAAAGGCCTTAAAAACATGGCTTTGCCGGCAGGCCTTGGGACACTGAGCAACAATACTCTGGTCCAGCTACTAGCAACGAATGTTGAATGGTTTTTAAATACTGTATTGAGGTTTTAAATTTTGTATTATTGTCCGTCAAGAGATGGGCGGCTTATAAATCTAAATAAATAAATGCTGCAAAAGTCATAACTATGCAAAGCTGTCCTAAATCACTTTTTTAAAGTGCCCTTGTAACTTTGAACAGTCACTAAATGAACTGTTGTAAATGTGAAGACTGTCTGCAGCCTACTTGTACCTTTGAAAATTGTAAATAATTGTGAATCATTAAAAAATGTAAATAGAATAAATAGGCTCAGGTTAGATACATTAACAACATCTCTCCCTGCAAAGAAGACTATCCTCTACTCCAGTGTTTCCCAACCTTGGCAACTTGAAGATACTTGGACTTCAACTCCCAGAATTCTCCAGCCAGCATTTGCCGGCTGGGGGATTCTGGGAGTTGAAGTCTAAATATCTTCAAGTTGCCAAGGTTGGGAAACACTGCTCTATTCTAGCCCAGAAGGGAAGAAAAAGACTGGAGCAATTTCTCCACCACCAATCAGCCCCCAGATCAACATAGATTAACTCCGAGGCTAACTAACATCAGATTAACAATCCAGCAAACAAGACCACAGTCAAAAAAACTGCCAAAGAAGCCAACAACAGCAAGCAGGCCAAACAAAGAAGCTCTTAAGACCACACGCACACCAAATACTGACAGGGGAAGACACTAGAATATAAACTGAGATCAAACCACACTTATTGCTTACACTGATGACGTTACCTAGTCAGGTCTTGAAACGTCTGCAAGAAACCCACCTAGCTCAGAGAGCACCAAGAACCCCCACAGTTTTCCTCCTCCTCCCCCCTCCCACTCATTTTCCCCTCCTCTCTTCCTCCTTCTCCTCTCTTCCCCAAACCCATTTCTTTCTAGCACTGATGATGTAACCCAGTTTGGGTAATGAAACATCTGGAAGAAACAAAGAAGCTCAGAAAGCCACCAAGGACCCCCCCCCCTTCCTCCTCCTGCCCTCTGCAAGCACCCCTCTCTTCTACCGTAGTACTGATGTTGTCATCTAGTTTGGGTAATGTAACCTAGTTTGGGTCTCCAAGAAAACCCCCAAGCTCAGAGTGCACCAAGAAGCCCAGAGTTTTCCTCTGCATCCTCACTCCCACTCATCTTCTCACCCCCTCCTCTCTTCCTCCCTCCCCACCCCCCAAACCCCCCCATTCCTTTCTAGCACTGATGTTGTTACCTACTTTGGGTAATGAAACGTCTGGAAGAAAACCACCCAGCTCAGAGAGCACAGCATTTAGCATTTTAGTGTTTTTCCCGCCCTCTCTAAGAGATTTACAGAATCAGCCTCTTGCCCCCAACAATCTGGGTCCTCATTTGACCCACCTGGGAAGGATGGAAGGCTGAGTCAACCTTGAGCCTGGTGAGATTTGGACTGCTGAACTACAGCTAGAAGTTAGCTGAAGTAGCAGCCTGCAGAGTGCACCAGGGACCCCACAGTTTTCCTCCTCCTCCTCATTCCCACTCATCTCCCCCCCTCCTCTATTCCTCCCCCTCCCCATTTCTTCTTAGCCCTGATGGTGTTACCTAGTTTGGTTAATGAACCGTCTCCCAGAAAAAAAGCAAGCTTCAAAGAGTAGCAAGGACCCCACAGTTTCATATCTGCCTCATTGAGAATGTAATTGTGATGGGCTTTTAAAAAAAAACATTCTGGCTCCAGGGTGAAAATAAATAAAACCCCAGAGGGTTACTAAACGGAATGGCCACAAGTCAAGGACTCCCTTGCAATTAAGCAAGCAGGGCAGATGGGCCAACTGCCAAAAGGCCCAGGTGCCAAGAATATATCCCCTGCAGGGAAGAGCCAGGCCCAAGAAAGCAGATGCAAACATAGTCAGCAGCTGCCAGCAATGAAGAGAAATTAAGAAATGGACTAACCACAAGTGGACAAAGTTGTGAAGCTGAGCCTCAGCAAACCTTGCAGGCACACAGAGCACAGTGCAACATTGCTTCCAGTGCCTAATTGCTCAAGGGCTTTCAGGTGTTCTAAGAGCAGTCTCGGTTTCATCCATGCTGGTTAGATTTGTATCCTGGTTATCGAGCCAGGGTTTCTTTTCAACTCCCCCGGGGATGTGCAAGTCAAGGCTGACTTTAAGGGCTCGCAGGTTTTGCAAAAGAAGCGGTTGGTTGCACCGCTGTGCAACATTTGGGTAGAGCAGTGTTTCCCAACCTTGGCGACTTGGAGATATTTGGACTTCAACTCCCAGAATTCCCCAGCCAGCATTCGCTGGCTGGGGGATTCTGGGAGTTGAAGTCCAAATATCTCCAAGTCGCCAAGGTTAGGAAACACTGGGGTAGAGAAGAGAGACTTTGGAATGCAACGCAACCCAGGTTCTTGGCCATGCCCAATCCGAGGTCGGCTTCACACGAGACACCTCCCCAAACAAACCCAGCTTCCTTCCCCACTGCAGCACGTTGCAAAACTACAGTCGGCTGCCAAAAAAAAAACCCTCCGGAAATGGGTGCATTCCCCCCCACAAGGGCCCATTGCGAGAGGGGCCGTGGGTACCCCAAAAGCGCCAGCAAGGACGCGCGTCCTCCCCACCTCTTCCTTCCCCAAACGGGACCAGGGGCTTCTCATGCGCCCACCCGACGGGCTGGTTGTCCAACGAGGCCGCCAAACACACACGCGCCTCCCCAGAGGTTCGTCTGGTGTCTCTCGGGCGCCCAACCCGGGTTGGGAAGCCCCCTCTCCAAAAAGCGCCTCCAGGACCAAGGCGAAGGAGAGGACAGCCAGAAAGCCAGGCGCAACCAGCTCCCCCCCCCTTTTCCCCCAACTCTGCGCCCTTTTCCCGGCCAGGGGTCTCTCTCTCTCTCTCTCTCCGCGGGGCCAGTGGGGACCCCTCCTCACCTGCGCTCCCGGCCTCCTCCCTACAGACGGAGCGCGCTCGGGGATGCGCGGCGGCGGAACGGCGCGCCCCCGGAGGCACCGGCTCTCCACCCGCTCTGGGACGCACCGCTTCTGCTTCTCCGGCGGCCGAGGAGGTTGGCCCGGCGAGGGCGGAGGGAGGCCCACGTGACGCCCCGCCCAGTGCACAGGAACGGCCAGGGGGCGCCTTGACGTCGGCCCGGGCTGAGGATTTGCAGCGGTGAGCCCGCGGTCCCCGCGCGGAAGTTTTTGGCGTCCCCTGACAGGAATGGGCTGCTGGGCGGGAGAAGGACGCGCTGGGGGTAATTGGTTGATGCACTGTTGATTTTTAAAAAAATTATTTATTGAAAACATAAAACACAAAATATTTTCTTGTGAACCGCTTCGAGTCTTCGGAGAGGAGCGGCATACAAGTCTAATATATTATTATTATTATTATTATTATTATTATTATCATCATCATCATCATCATCATCATCATCTAACAAAAATAATACCGTAACCATGACAGGAATAAACTATCCTGAGGTAATAGCTCAATGCAGAAGGAAGGCCTAGGTAGAGCAGTGTTTCCCAACCTTGGCAACTTGAAGATATTTGGACTTCAACTCCCAGAATTCCCCAGCTAGCAAAGAGTTGAAGTCCAGATATCTTTAAGTTGCCAAGGTTGGGAAACACTGTAGAGAATGCTGAGTCATTCTAAGGCAATTATCTTAGTTACAATAACTCACAGGAACCAACTGATCAATACAGCAACATGCAGCAACCTCAACAGATGAAAAGTCTTTAGACATGCAAGAGCTTTAGTCTCTGCTCTATGGTCGTGCTCTCTCTCTGATATCTGATCCTGCTCTGTGTGAAGTGTGCTCTGAAGTTGCTGTATTGATCTGTTGGTTCCTGTGAGTTATTGTAACTAAGATAGTTGTAGTGAGATACTAGTATAATGCATGTATAGTAAAATAGAATACAGTTAGTGTAAATAAGAAGTAGTACGTGTAAATAAGCATATATCTTAAGTGTAGTAAGTAAGAATTCATAAGTATTCAACTTTGCTTATTTACACCTACTACGCACTAAAGTCGTACAACTCTAAAGTGCCTGCTATGTTGCAGACACCCCTCCCTCCCTGCAGCCCCTTGGCAAGACAGGCGGACAATAAATTTAATAAATAAATATATCTAAAAATCTCTCTTGGCTTTGTTTCCTTTGGTTCAGGCTGTACTGCTGAAACAGCAAATCACTTTGGAATTAAAGCAGAAAAAAAGGGAGGGAGGGAGAAAAGGAAGGGAGGAGATGAAAGAAAGGAGAGAGAGAAGAAAGGGAGAGAGGAAAAGGGGGAAATGAAAGAAAGGAGAGAGAAGAAGGAAGGGAGAGAAGAAAGGAAGGAAGGAGAAAGAAAAAGAAAGAAAGGATGAAGGGAGTGGGGTAAGGAAGGGGAAGGAAAGGAAAGGGAAAAAGGAAGAAAGAAGAGACACACTCGTCCTTTCTCATCCCAACAAAATGAAGCCAATCAGGTTTCTCGGGAACTGCCCTAGCCCATTGCCAAAACACGCAATAGATTGAGCTGCAAAATCTAGGTGAAAAGCAAAGTCGCCTTTAAGACGCACCCAGGCAGAAGCAGCCGATCTTTCAAGGAACAAGCTCAGCAACAGAGAACGTTAAAGAAAGAAAGAAAAAAAACAGGACTGCAACATGGGTTCAACTCTCAAACTTCAAACTGCGTTTGTTTTGAGTGGCGTGGATGCCAGCCCCCCAAAATTACCTGTCTTAATACAAATGGGTTTATTCCCAAATTCTTTAGTTCGGCTGCCCCTCCAGAGAAGTCACCTAAATTTCACCTTAAAGGTAACTGCGGTTGATCACATATAACAATCATAAACTTTATACATTCATAAGCCCTTTGCGTGCCAGCAGTACTGATAGTGTGCCATGGTTCACTTTTCTCAAGGATTGGTTCCCAAGCCACCGCAGGGAGCTCCAGCTAATCTGGGTAGAAATGAGATTAGGGACTCAATTAAAAGATAAGCACGAGACAACTCCTGTTCCTGTAACCAATTGTGGAGCTTGGCGGGATTTAATTAAACTTGAATTAAAGGCAGAGAGCAAACACAATTCTGACTTGAACTAAACTGTAAGTTAAAAGGTGTTCTTGCAAAGCCTGGAACAGGTTGTGCAAGATGTTTAAAAGTATTTTGGAGCCCAGGAAACGGTCAAGATATTTCCATTCCTTTTGGAAACCCATAAAACCTGTGGCCCAGGGGTGAAATGCTACCAGTTCAGTCCAGTTGGGGCGTACAGTAGCAATGGGCGCTGGTGGTTTGAAGAACCAGTAATAGCAACAGAACAGAGCTCCGCCCACCCGTCTCGAAATTGCCATTTTCTTTTTAGCACTTAAGAACCTGGTCACGGAACGAATGAAGTTCATAAGTAGAGGTACCACTGTACTTCAGATTCAGATACCCGAAAACACAGATCTCTGATCTTAGGATAGGAGACGTTTATCTCGGTTAGTGAAATAATTTGATTTTGTAATGAGAAAGAAAGCCAATCCTCCATAGTTCCTTCCTTTGGATGACTAGCATTGGGTAAATTAGGTCAGGATTTAATTAATTCGTGTGCCGCACCTTGATTATGCCACACCGCTCGTTCGAAGAAGCTAGGAAATGCTGGCAGTTGTGTATTAACATCATCGATTATCTTTCCCTTCTCTCTAAGAGAAGGTAAGCATAATCTTAGATAAGCTTGTGCTTAGAGCTCAAATCATTGTTGGACACCTCACCCACCTCATGGTCTGTTTGCGGTGGAGGTGGAGTAACGCTCGGACACAGATAGTGGGCATAAGGGGTCACTTTATTGAAATTTGATTAATTAATTAATTAAATAATTATTCATGACCTGCAGAGGTGAATACTATAAATGGGGCGGAATCTGTATCCAAAACATTTCTAAGCAACTATAGGGCAAAAGATCCTTGCCCGGGCGAAAGGGAGTGGGTTTCCTTACGTCTGGCCCCTTCCCTGGGCCATGCCATGTGGGACGGCTCGCTCCCAGTCTCTGGGAAGCCCTGGCCAGCAAGCCCCAAGGACGGCTCCCCTCCTGAACCCAGGCTGGCCATGCCCTGTAGTTCAGGCGAGAGGTCGGCCATCACAGGTTGACCTGCGTGCCGGCTACGTCATCGGGGGATCTCGCTCCCTCACAGGAGACCGCCCGCTCCGCCTCCAAAATGGCGGGCCCCTCGCTCTCTGTTTCCCGCCGCAAACGCCGCCGGCCCAGTAAGCAGCCGCCAGTCCCTCTGGCAGGAGGTTTCGAAGCATTTCTAGCAGGATTACCAGATCCTGTAACAGCTTTGTTCTCTACGCCATCCGTCTGCTAAACTTGCAAGCTGCACTGGCTACATATATGGCAGATATACATAGAATTAAAGGGTATATTTTGGATGTTCAGTAATAGTAAATAGATAGGGAAATTGTATCTCTTTGAGGTGAGGAGAGGCCAGGCACCCTAATCCAAACGTGATTGATGTCAAGTTGGCCACCTTTAAGCCAGTCACTTGACCTTTAAGCCATTCCCAGTCATATGATCGTCAAGCCACTCTCACCTGGTCACATGTCTGGAAAGCCACGCCCACAAAATAAGCCACACCCACAGTGTGATAGTAAAAATTTTTGTAACCCTTCACTGAAGTCATAACCAACACTATGAATTGCGTTTGGAAACCAGTTGTCAACCAATGCAGCTTGCAGAGGTCTGGAGAGGCATGGTATACCTTGTGACTGCTCGCACGATAATAATAATGATAATAATAATAATAATAATAATAATAATAATAATAATTTATTAGATTTGTATGCCGCCCCTCTCTGAAGACTCGGCGCGGCTTCCAACAACCTCTGTTGTTCGTGTCTGATTCTTGAATAACTGCCTAGATAAATCCTTGTGATTTTCTTGGTCAGATTTTTTTCTGAAATGGTTGGCCATTTTCTTCTACATAGGGTTGAGCAATTAGCCAAATTCACCCAGTTGGCTTTGTGCCAAGGTCGGACTAGAACTCACGGTCTCCCTGTTTGCTATTTTAGGTAGTGGCACTTAACTGACCGTGGCTGATTTCAGAAGTTAAACAAAGTCAGGCTTATTCCTTGGTCATGAGAAGATGTTGGTTAGAGAGGTGCTACGTTTTTAGCCATAATGGGTGACAAACCACTTCCCTAATGTTACCAAGAACACTGTGCGGATGTACAGAAAAGAAGTTATGGTTGAGTTTATCTGGGCAAGCACAATTATCTGGCTGGACCAACTCAAAACCAAATAGATTTATTATTTATTGGTTTATTTGCCCCATTAATTTTCACAGCCGTGAAGTTTTTTTTAAATATGTGTGCCTGAAAATAGCCCAGGAAAACAAATGCATAACTAACAATGTCCCGCTTGTTCTAACTTTTGCTCAAAATTTTGAATAGTCTACCAACAAAGAGGATGACACTAAAATACAGCTCTTTACATGGAATGGGTCTGCCTTACAAAAAGAGCCATAGATTTTTAAAGGAGTGAAAAAAACCAAAATATTTTTTGTGTTTTTTTTAATTGCTAGAACAGCACAGGTATTCAAATCAATCCTGAAAAACAAAGGAAGAATGTTAGTGTAATTTGCACACTTCCTCCTCCGTGGCAAATAATGGTTGATCAAACTTGTCATAAGTCAAGGACTACTTGTAGATTTATCTAAAACATCACCGTTTTCCACTTTTCTCACTTTAACAATACAAATGCAATAAGGAAAATTCTTGAAAGCTCGAAGTCTTCAGTTGCAAACCGCAGCTAAATTTTTAACTGTTCAAATCGGTTTAATAATCAACTCCTGCCAACCAAAATTTTTCAGCCAAAGACTTCCCAGAACGGTGTGAGTCTATTGAGGCAGTAGATCTTTTGAATCTGCATAGATTTGTTTAACTGTTTCTCAATCCGGACGATGCCGTACTATAAACATTTCTATAATGCAAAACCTGGCAATCATTTACTCATTCAATGACTTTGTTAGAATGAATTTCCTTCCAACTGAAAAAAAACCCCTAGTTGGGTCAAAATTTAGTATTTAAGCTATGAGTGAGCTTCATTAGTAGTGTGCCATGTCCGTTTTATATTTCCCTTTATTTATTAAATTTATATGCTGCCTAACTTACTATCCAAAGCAATACTGGGGTCTTACACTGGATAAATGGTCAAAGCAATGGAAGAACTGTTGTACTCACCTGAACGGTCTTCTCCAGGTCCTGGAAGGAGAGTCCAGCATGGGATTTAGCTCAATCTTATTGGTAGGAACTGAGTTTTAAATTAATATAATTAACATATTAATTAGGTACCGCCCCCTTGCTGCCCCAGTACCTCAGTTTTAAAAAAACGAATATCATGAATAAACAGAATTTATTTAATAAGCAACAACAAACAGTAACTGAACGTAACAACTGTCCATGGTTCAATGGGAGGGTATGGACTCTCCTTCCAGGACCTGGAGAAGACCGTTCAGGTGAGTACAACGGTTCTTCTCCCATGTCTCTGGAAGGAGAGTCCAGCATGGGATATACCCAAGTTCCACTGTTCAAGGGAGGGATATCATTGAATCATGACCCTGTAGTGTCACACACTCGTTGCAACACTCTCCTCCCGAAAGCCGCCTCGGCTGAAGCAAACGTGTCCAATTTATAGTGCCGTATAAAGGTGGTAGGGGTGGCCCACGTGGCCGCCCTACAGATGTCCTCTATCGATGCATGTGTGGCCCATGCCGCTGAAGTAGCGGCACTACGAGTCGAATGAGCCGTGATTCCACTGGGTAATGGCTGGGAACATGCTTTGTACGCTTCTGCTATACAAAGCTTCAACCATTGACTAATTGTCTGGGATGACACCTTGAGACCCAGTCGATGTTGGCCGAAGGATACAAATAAGGCCTCTGACTTGCGAAAAGATGCCGTGCGCCTAATATAGAGTTTAAGAGCTCTGCGCACGTCCACCTTATGCCACTTAAGTTCCAATGGATGTGATCCATGCACGCAGAAATCCGGCAAGACAAGTTCCTGTGTCCGGTGAAAGTGGGTGTTAACTTTAGGTATGAACGTTGGGTCCAAACGTAAGGTCACCCTATTAGGTTGAAATGTACAAAGGTCAGGCCTCACAGACAAGGCCGACAGCTCTGACACCCGCCTTGCAGATGTAATGGCCACTAAGAATGCTGTTTTAAGAGATAACATCCTCAAAGACACAGTTCTCAGCGGTTCAAACGGAGGAGCTGTGAGCGCTTGCAACACCGTCGTAAGATCCCAAGTAGGAAAACGTCGTATCGGTGGGGGATGACTATTGGTAGCCCCTTTTAAAAAGTCTCTAATCAACGAATGGTGGGACAATAATCCCCCATCCTCAGATCGAATGATCGTTGCCAAAGCCGCTACCTGTCTCCTTAATGTGTTGGGGGCCAATCCCTTCTCCAGACCGGATTGTAAGAACTCCAACACCAAGACTAAATTAGCATCCTGTGGCCGTTGATGTTTGACCTCGCAAAAGGCTGTAAATGCGGCCCACGTAGCCTGGTATATCCTAGTCGTTGAAGGCCTCCTGGCCGACTGTATCGTAGCGATGACATTCTCAGGAATGTTCCAGGTTCTTAATCTGTCCCCCTCAAGCGCCAAGCGGTCAGGTGGAACCATTGCGGCTCTGGATGGACAATCGCTCCCTGAGTGAGGGTGATCAGGTTGTCTGGGATCCTCCAGGGTTGGACTATCGAGAGCCCCATCAGGTCTGCGAACCAAGCCCGGCGTGGCCAGTGCGGTGCTATCAGTATGATCTCCGCCCGTTCCACTAGGATCTTCTCGATGACCCGTGGAAGAAGTGGTATTGGTGGAAAGGCATAAAGCAATTCCTTTGGCCACGGAAGGTACAGGGCATTGGTCCCTTCGGCTCCCGGTGTGGGAAATCTGGAATAAAACCTTGGGAGCTGGGCATTGCGGGAAGTCACGAATAAGTCTACCTGTGGGTTGCCAAACCGTTTGGTCACTTGCTGGAACAGGTGCGGGGTCAGACTCCACTCCGCGGGATCCACTGCTTGCCGACTGAGCCAATCCGCCTGAATATTGGCTTCCCCCGCAATGTGCTCCGCGTGAAGAGACGCCAGATGGATCTCCGCCCAGTCGAAAAGGAGTTGTGTTTCCTCCATCAACCTGAGGGATCTGGTCCCTCCCTGGTGGTTGAGATGCGCCCTGGTTGCAACATTGTCCGTGCGGACCAACACATGCTTCCCGTGGAGGAGCGTTGCGAAGGTCGACAAGGCAAGGCGCACCGCTTTTAGCTCCAGGAAATTGATATTCACAGGAACCAAGTCCTGAGGCAGCCACACTCCTTGGGTCACATGATGGTCCACATGGGCTCCCCAACCCAGGAGGCTGGCATCCGTAGTCACAATGATGTGTTGTAGGTGACCAAATGGAGACCCTTGATGTATCGCCCGGGACTTCCACCACCTTAGGGAGTCTCGCAGGCCTCGTTGCACCGTAATTGACCTGCGTGTGTGACTGACACGGCGTTTTTGGTAAGGAAGTAAAGTCCATTGTAGCGTGCGAAAGTGATACCGTGCCCAGGGAACGATGTCCACGCACGACACTAGAGTCCCTAGGACCTTGGAAAGGAAGGCCAGCGGCACCATCCTCTGATGTTGTAATTTGGTGACTAAGCCCTGGACGTTGCGCTTTCTCTCCGGAGACAGGTAAACTCTCATGGAGATGGTGTCGATAACCGAGCCAAGATGGGTTATAATTGTGGTGGGCGAAAAATGACTTTTTTCGTTGTTTATCGTAAAGCCATGCTCCTGCAACAGCGCTACCGTGTCCCGCAGATCCTTCTGCGCGGTCGCCCGATCCCTGGACAATACGAGGATGTCGTCCAAGTATGCTAAAAGTCTTATTGATCGGGACCGTAAGGCGGCGATTAACGAATCCAGGATCTTGGTAAAGGTGCGCGGTGCGGAAGAGAGGCCAAAGGGCATCGCCCGGTACTGATAGTGCCTCCCCTGGACATAAAATCGGAGGTATTTCCGGTGCTCTGGGTGGATGGGAATGTGTAAATACGCCTCCTTCAGGTCGATGGATGACATGAGATCTCTGGGCCGGATGGATGCCAGGATCGTGCGGAGGGAGGCCATCTTGAATCTTCGGTATAACACGTACTTGTTTAGATGTTTCAGATTCAAGATGAGCCTGCAACCTCCTGATGACTTGGGTACTATGAAGACCTTGGAGTAGTACCCCATGCCCTCCATATGGGCTGGCACCCTCTCGATGGCTTGAATCTCTAGGAGATGCGCAATCTCTTGCTCTAGTAATGTCCGATTGATAATGTCCTTGGGTACTGGACATGACACAAAATGGGTAGGCGGAATACAAAGGAACTCCAGGCGTAGGCCCCGGCTTACCGTGTCCAGGATCCAGGCGTCGGAGGATGTGGTCCTCCAGGCGGTACAAAACCTTTGGAGTTTTCCCCCCAAAGGGACCTGCCCTATGGAGTCACTTGGCTCCACGGAACCCTCGTTGATTGAAACCCCGAAAGGGGCGTCTCGCCTGCTGGTATCCCCTGCCCCGGCCTTGAAAGTAGGTCCTATCGCCCCGGTACGAGTAGGACTGCCCATATTGACCCTGTGAGTAGGGTCGGGAGGCCTGGGTGGTTCCGGAGGCTGGGTCCCATCGAAAGGGCTGCCGACGTCGATACGGGGTGTTACTGCGATCTTGCCTTCTAGAAGATCTGGGAAGGATCTTCCTCTTATCCTTGTCTTCCACAAGGACGGATTCCAACACCTCCCCAAACAGTTTCGTGCCCTGGAAAGGGGCAGACGACAGGCGCCACTTCGACTTGGCGTCCGCCTGCCAATGTCGAAGCCACAGGAGGCGCCGGGAAGATATAGTGGAAGCCATGCCCCTTGCAGAAAACTTTGCCGCATGCAAGGTAGCATCCGCGGAAAACTCGGCCGCCGCTAGCAGCTTGTTTAAGTCCTGCTTGAGGCGGGAGTCTTCAGGCCCCATCCTAGACTGCACCTCCTGAAGCCACATGATGGAGGCCCTATTGAAAATGGATGCAGTAGATGCCGCTCGTAGGGCCCATGCTGCCATTTGATGGGCCTTTTTTAGAAGTGTCTCAGCCCGTCTTTCATCCGGCTTGAGACTGTCCGCAGTCTCCGAAGGGACGACAGCATTGGATACCAGTGTGGCCACTGGCTTATCCACTGGCGGGAATTGCAGCAGGTTCTCCATCTCTTCGTCGAACGTATAGAAGCGACGCTCCATCATGGAGGGACCCTGTGCCGCTGCTGGGTGCTGCCAGGTGCGTTTGATATTTTCCAAAAATATCTCCATTGCAGGCACGTTCTCGGATTCCTTAGGTTGCTCCTTACACAGGGAAGCCGAAGTCCTAAGTCCATCCCCTGCATCTGTGGGTGCATTCGCCCCTGGCACATCCAAGGTTTGCTTCACCTTATGCAACAGCAGCCTAAATAAAGTTGGCTTAAATAGTCCTGCGGGAGCTGGCTGTTCAGGGCAGGCATAATCATCATCAGATAGTTCATTGTGCCCATGCTCGCTGTCTTCCTCCAGAAAGCCAGTGTCTCCCGCAAAAGAATCCAACCCAGGAGGGGGCGGTGGTGCTGACCAAAGATCCCTGGGCTGGTAAGCTTGTGGCAATGGAGGTGTTACTTGCTGGGCGCCGGCCACCATTCCCTGCGCATATATGTTAGCAATCATGTCCTGCAGGGATGGAGGAAAGGCTTGCCAGACATCACCTTGGGCTCTAAGCCCTGCAGCCGTAGGGGTGAAGGATGCCGAGGGAGCTGCAAGTGTTTGTGGACCAGTAGAAGGCCCATACAATGGTTGGCTGATTGAGGCAGGCCTCTCTGGCCTGACCTGAGGCGAAGGCAATGGTGTAATTGTACCAGGTAATGCCTGACGGTCGGGGGACCAATCTTTTTCTGAGGCAGAGCCTAAGGCCCCCATTGGCAGTGTCCCCCCTGGTGGAAGTGGCTGAAATGGGGGTATATGGAAGGCCCCTGCAGCTGAAGAAGCTAATGCTGCATCCAAGCGTTGCTCTAACGCTTTTATTTTCCTCTCTGCTTCTCTTAATGAGGAAGACGATTGGGAAGATTTGGCCTTGGCCTTAGAGGAAGCCTTCTCCTTGCTTTTGCTGGAACCCTGAGCAGACTGGGACTGCTCCTGCCCTTGCTGGTCAGCCATCCTGTCAGAAATTGGGGCAGCTTTACTCACAAATTTCCTTGAAAGCAGTATCCAAACACACTCTCAAACCGATTTTGCCTCCACTCGTGAGTGCCTGTAATGGCTGTCGGCAGTTGCTCACTTCACGTGAGCGACCTAGCCAATGAGCCTGTTGCTGGGTAGATCACCGGCCTGGCTCCTGGCGCGGTGCCAAAGCGCGCCAAAAATGAGGCTGTCAGGTCTGCCGCGCGCCAATTAAGCCCCAAAATGGCGGGCGCAAGCTATTGCCGCTTCGGGGTAAAGGGGGGGGGGGGCGCGGCTTCCATGGCTCCGTAAACGGCCGAAACGCCGACTCTGCCCCCCCCCCTTGCTCGCCGCTTGCATTTCGAGCGGCTTCTCACTCTTCCCGACTTCAGCAGCTTTTTTTTTTTTTCCTTTCTGTTTTTAAACAGTTAATTAGCCGCCAGCTGTGAGGCGCTCGGGACGGCTTCCCCGGCATCAGCTGAGAAGCGCGGCTTTCCAATAAGGCAGATCGGAACTGCTTTGAAGTCCTTCCGCTGCCCCCTTAAGTGGGTAGGGGGCGGACCCCTCCCACACGGGGTGAAAGCCAGATATGACCGCGGAGGACAGGGATCTCCGGCTCAACATTCCTCTTCAGGGCAGTACTCTCGGAGAGAAGAGGCCCCATAAGGAGAACGATGGGGGCGCTGCCCGCGGAGGGCAGAAACCCCTTAATCCTGTAGAAACCTGTTAAAGACACAAGCAAAAAACATTAAAACTGTAAACATAAATTTTACAACCATACACTTTATTTTAAATTACTCCTTCAGGAGCAAACAACTCAGTATCCCTATCCTAGACTGAGTTTTTTTAAAACTGAGGTACTGGGGCAGCAAGGGGGCGGTACCTAATTAATATGTTAATTATATTAATTTAAAACTCAGTTCCTACCAATAAGATTGAGCTAAATCCCATGCTGGACTCTCCTTCCAGAGACATGGGAGAAACTGCAGTTTAATGTTTCCAAATGTAAAATAATGCACTGGGGAAAAGGAATCCTCAATCTGAGTATTGTATTGGAAGTTCTGTGTTAGCAAAAACTTCAGAAGAGAAGGATTTAGGGGTAGTGATTTCTGACAGTCTCAAAATGGGTGAGCAGTGTGGTCGGGCGGTAGGAAAAGCAAGTAGGATGCTTGGCTGCACAGCTAGAGGTATAACAAGCAGGAAGAGGGAGATTGTGATCCCCTTATATAGAGCGTTGGTGAGACCACATTTGGAATACTGTGTTCAGTTCTGGAGACCTCACCTACAAAAAGATATTGACAAAATTGAACGGGTCCAAAGACGGGCTGCAAGAATGGTGGAAGGTCTTAAGCATAAAACCTATCAGGAAAGACTTAATGAACTCAATCTGTATAGTCTGGAGGACAGAAGGAAAAGGGGGGACATGATCGAAACATTTAAATATGTTAAAGGGTTAAATAAGGTTCAGGAGGAAAGTGTTTTTAATAGGAAAGTGAACACAAGAACAAGGGGGCACAATCTGAAGTTAGTTGGGGGAAAGATCAAAAGCAACATGAGAAAATATTATTTTACTGAAAGAGTAGTAGATCCTTGGAACAAACTTCCAGCAGACGTGGTTGGTAAATCCACAGTAACTGAATTTAAACATGCCTGGGATAAACAAAGATCCATTGTAAGATAAAATACAGGAAATAGTATAAGGGCAGACTAGATGGACCATGAAGTCTTTTTCTGCCGTCAGTCTTCTATGTTTCTATATACTGTACTTGGAATTTACGTTAGCATACTGTATCTTGGTAATCCTCAAGTTACAACCACAACTTAGCCCAAATTTTCTGTTGCCAAGTGAGGCCGTTGTTAAGTGAGTTTTGCTCTAGTTTATGGTGTTTCTTGCCACCGTTAAGTGAATCACTGCAGTTGTTAAATTAGTAAGATGATTGTTCAATTAATCAGCCTTACCCACTGAGTGGAGGGAGGCCAGATTTTGACTTTGGGGAAACCAAACAAGAACAAGACTTGATTTTTAGAATGTATGTCTTTTTATAATAAATGGGTTTTATCATGGGGTTAGTTTTAGATTTTATATTTGAGTTCTCTTATTGCTTTGTACCTTTTGTATTGCATTATTATTTTTGTAAGCCGTCCTGAGTCCTTAGGGATTGGGAGGCATAGAAGTCAAACAAACAAACAATAAATAAATAAATAAATAATAAATAAATAAATAATACATAAATCTTCTCAGATTCCATTTGTAGGATTTAGGAGGATTAAGAGAGGGCCAAAGTTCTTGGTGAGCCTTCACCCTCTTGATGGACATTTCTGGAGGCATCCAGAAACTCCCCAAACTTCTGCCTTCAGCCTCCATGCATTCCCAACATTCCAGAAATCCAAACAAACCCGTATCCAAACTTGACTAAGGTATTGGGAAATTCTAGGGGATTCACTCAAGAGACATCTGGAAAATGCCACGTTAAGAAAGGCTCTCCTAGATAACTGACTCAAGGTATTTGTCACTGCCATTGGAATGTAGTTGTGTTGATACTCTTGATACGGGTTTGATTGCCATTTAATTACTGGGCCATTCCGTTCCTTCCTTCTCCTCCCAAAACTGAAGGCAACTTCTGAGCTATTCCTATCAGGGACTTAAAAACCTGGAGGTAAATCCATGTGGGACATTGGACGCTCTCAACTGGATCAGATTGTCAGGGGTCTCTCCACCCTTGGCAACATTAAGATTTCTGGACTTCAACCAGTAGTGGGTTGCACCCGGTAGGGGTGGGATTGGTGATCCACTAGCGGAAATGGAGAAGCGCATGTATCTCTGCACACCTGACGTGTGCACGCACCCACCCGCATGAGATTCAGCTTCTGCGCATGTGCCGGAAGCAAAATCTCACGCAAGGATGCTCTCGCGTGGGGGTTTTTGCCCATTTTCGACGTTTTTTTGCTTCTGTGCATGCGGAAATAACCTAGGTTACTAGGCAAAACTTGCCGTGCAGATTTTGCTGATAAGAAGGAAAATGGAGTTATTCTCCCCCATTCAAGCTCTCATTTATTTGCTTAAAGGAAATAAGCTGAGACAGCCTCAACGGTGCTGAAGAGTAAACATTTAGCGCTCCTGCCCACACGGTCTTTGTTGGGATTTTGAATATCAAATGTTCACAAGAAGCATCGTCCTTCAACGAGAGGAGATTTGCTTAAGCAGCCAGCTCATCTTTTGCATAGCAAATTACAATTACGGTTGAGATCAGGTCTCCTAGTAAAAAAAAAGGAAGAGAAAATGCATTGATATGCAAAATGCTTGAATGATTTTACTCTATCTGTCTTCTTTCATTCTGAGAAGTGGGTAACAGAAGCATGTTAACAGAGTAACAGAAGAGGTGGGATTCAGCAAGTTCTGACCAGTTCTGGAAAACTGGTAGTGGAAATTTTTGAATAGTTCGAAGAACTGGTAAATATCACCTCTGACGGGCCCTGTCCCCATCTATTCACTGCCTCCCGAGTCCCAGGGGATCGGGAGGAAATGGGGAGTTTGCAGTAACCTTCCCTTGGAGTGGGGAGGGAATGAGGATTTTACAGTATTCTTCCCCTGCCATGCCCATCACGCCCCGCCCACAGAACCAGTAATTAAAAAAAACTGAATCCCAATACTGAAAAACCAAGAGGCTGTGAGTTCTAGTCCCATTTTATGCATAAAAGCTGGGTGGGTAATTTGGGGCCAATCACCAGGAGACTGGGAGTTCTAGTCCCCCCTTAGCCATGAAAGCCGGCTGATATTGAGCTCTAGGAAAGTGATAGGGTCAGATTGAGTATGGGACAACTCTTAAGCAAACCATTAGATGGCAGCAGCAGAATGCATGGTTACATTTTTGCTGCCATCTAGTGGATCATTTGGATACTGTATTTCCAATCCCAATTTGGTAGCACTGGAAGGCAGGCAGGCAGGAATGTGGAGAAGAAGGAAAATAAGTATACAGTGAAGGAAATAAGGAGAAAGGGAAGGGAGAAAATAGGTATAGAGGTCAAGGGAGGAAGGGAAGGAAGGAAGGAACTGTGGTTGTAATAAATCTATTTGATATCTCAATAACTCTCTCTCTCTCTCAATCACACATACACACACACACACATGCACACAAAACCCCTAGCTGACAAGAAGAAAAATAAAAAGAATTAAAATCGACCCATTTCCACCTCTTTTTAATTCATTCCGACCCACACCATCGGTCATGGCCAAGATTACATATAGTTTTACTGTATTTCCATAATCTTAAAAGGAACATAAACAGAGGGAGAAGAATCTGTAATACAGAAACTGAAATAAAATAAAATCTTTCCCATCCAAACAGGACATTTTTTCTTCCTTCCTTTTTTCCATCTCATCTTTCTTTTTAAAAGATTTGGTTGCCAATTTATTCTTTCGTTATCATTTCCCCTTTACTGTCCTCTGAGCCACCAGGGATTTTTAAAAAGTGAAAAATCCCAGGGCAATCCCCAATCTCCTTGGAAGGTCATAAACTTTGTCCTTGGCTGCCACCTCTTGAAATTGACACAGAATGCACGTCGGTTCCTTTGTCAAAAACTGCAAAAAACGGAAAGCACAGCTGAGCGGATGGGCACTTTCTTACTTCTTCTGCAAAATATTTGCAAGAAGTAGGAATCCCCTACAGACTGAAATACATATTATTTCCCATGCAAGAAAATAGAGAGGATTTGGGTTTTTTGGAAGTTTTTTATTTTTAACATATATCCATACAAATGTCAATGCATATATCTTACATATATATTACAAACAGTACCTTAATCCATATTTTCCATTTCTATGTGTTTATTTACACCTTTTTCTTATTTAATAAACCAACGTCTGCATTCAAAATTAATTTCCTCACTCCTCTTACACTCTCCATCTCTTCCACCTACCTTTCTTCCACTCTCTGTAACCTTCCTGTCTTCTGTCACCAAGTAGAGATGAATTAATTGATTGCTTCATTCAAAGAAAATAACATTTTTATTTATTTTGTTATTAGAGTTGGAAGGGACCTTGCAGGTTATCTAGTCCAATCCTCTGCTGATACAGGAGACCCTACACCACACTAGTCCAATAGCAGTCTGGTTTTTCTTGAAAGTCTCTAATGTTGGAGCGTTCACCACTTCTGCAGGCAAGCCGTTCCACTGGTTGATCACAATCACCGTCAGAAAGTTCCTCCTTATTTCCAGGTTGAATCTCTCCTTGGACAACTTCCAACCGTTGCTCCTTGTCTGGCTCTCTGGTGCTTTGGAAAATAATGTGCTCCCCTCCTCCCTGTGGCAGCCTCTCAAGCATTTGAAGACTGCTATCATGTCCCCCCTGGACCTCCTCTTTGCTGGACTATCCATGCCCAGTTCCTGCAACCTTTCCTCCTATGTTTTAGTTTCTAGTCCCTTTATCATTTTAGTTGCTCTCTTCTGCACTTTTTCTAGAGTATCAACATCTCTTTTGTAGTGTGGTGACCAAAACTGAATGCAGTACTCTAGGTGTTGTCTAAATAGAGAATTATAGAGTGGTATTAGCACCTCCCTTATATACCACTTATATGATAGAATTACGGAAGACCTTGGAGTTCTAGTCCAATGACCTGCTCAAGCAGAAATTTCCATTCCAGACTCTGGAATCTTCTTAAAAGCCTCCAGTGATGGAGCATCAGTGGTGAGTTGCTACCGGTTCGGTTCTATGGTCCAGTTATGCCCACCCGCCCCGGGCACTTCTGCACATGCACAGAAGCTGCACGCATGTACTGGTAGTGATTGGATTTAGAACTCATCACTCATGGAGCATCCACAACTTCTGAAGACAAGCCGTTCCACCTGTTATTTGTTCTCACTGTTAGGAAGTTTCTCCTTAATTCCAGGTTGCTTCTCCTTGATTAGTTTCCATCCATTGTTCATTGTCTTGCCTCCAGGTGTTTTGGAAAATCAGTAGACCAGCCCTCCTCTTTTTCATGCCATTTGCAAATTGCTTTTGGATTTGTGCTTGTGATGTGGGGAGGAAATGAAACTTTGGTTTCGCGGATTATATGGGTTTGTTATTATAGAAATGGCTAGTAGTGTTCCCTCGATTTTCGCGGGTTTGAACTTCGCGAAGTCTATACCACGGTTTTTCAAAAATATTAATTAAAAAATATTTCACGGGTTTTTTCCCTATACCACGGTTTTTCCTGCCCGATGACGTCATGTGTCATCGCCAAACTTTCATCTGCCTTTAATAAATATTTTTTTTAATAAACTTTAATAAATAAACATGGTGAGTAATAATCTAAATGGTTTCTAAGGGAATGGGAAATTGCAATTTAGGGGTTTAAAGTGTTAAGGGAAGGCTTGTGACACTGTTCATAGCCAAAAATAGTATATTTACTTCCGCATCTCTACTTCGCGGAAATTCAACTTGTGTCAAAGTTAAAAGTGAAGGCTGTAATGGTATTTCTTCCACTGTGCCACTGTGCCAAAGAGTCAAAAGTCTTTGTTTTTCCTTTTTCCTCTTCTACCTCAAACTTTCTTCTTTTATTTATTTATTTTATTTATTATTTAGATTTGTATGCCGCCCCTCTCCGCGGACTTATTTCCTGCCCTAGTTTCCCATGGTTTTCAATTTTTTTAAATTTTATATTCTGACCAACTAATAAAATTTTAAACCAAGGGAAAATAGGAATCCCCTCATTGATTCAGGTTAAAGGGCTTTGCAGAAGAGACTTTTTTGGGTCAATTGGCCAATATTAATAAAATACATATACCGAAAGTTAAGATTTAAATATACTGCTCAAAAAAATAAAGGGAACACTCAGAGAACACATCCTAGATCTGAATGAATGAAATATTCTCATTGAATACTTTGTTCTGTACAAAGTTGAATGTGCACAACAGCATGTGAAATTGATTGTCAATCAGTGTTGCTTCCTAAGTGGACAGTTTGATTTCACAGAAGCTTGATTTACTTGGAGTTATATTGTGTTGTTTAAGTGTTCCTTTTATTTCTTTTGAGCAGTGTATAATAGATGGGAGATTTAAAAATAAAAGGGATGATCATGAAGGGTAAGATCTAGAGAAGCATTCTAGTCTGTCAGTAATTGTAATAGAATTATCCACTTAGGGAAGGATTTTGAGAGTGGATGAGAAGTAGGAAAGAAGGAGAGAAAAGGGAGAGTGTAGAGAAAGAGTAGAAGTAAAAAGGGAATTGTAGTAGTAGGAGGGAGGAGTAGGAAAGTAGGTAGTAGAGAAGGAATAGCCACCGGATATAGAAAGAGGGACATGGAGAGAAGATGGATACAGATGAAACAATATAAAGCAAAATTTCAATGTGATCTAGTTTATTGTACTTTCAAAACGATATATGCCTATTAAGTTGTATTGAAGGTATATGAAGTTGTATGTTGAGACTGGCAGTGGAGTTAAACAAGCCATCAGCCTAGCATCGTTATGTTCCCACACACAGTCTTAAGTCCAATCCCTCTTGAATTCCATTGACCTTTTCTCTGGTGCCAATTTAGTATTAAACTTTACTAGCTCCGAATGTTTTTTTCCATGTGCTAATGATGTTTCCAGCTCTTACTGGCCTGCAAGCTCTTTCACTGTTACTCTCTCCGAATAAAGTTTTTTTAAAGCCCTAACCATGGGATAAAATAATGTGTTGAAGCTGACCAGACGAAGGATGCTAGCCAGATGAATACCTGGTAAGCAGATTCTTTTCTCTATTTTCCTCCCCAAAAACTAAGGCGCGTCTTATACTCTGAAAAATAATGTATTGTACGGTCTCAGTGAAATGCAATTTAATGTACCATCCCGATTCGTTGAGTCCGACACATCTTTTGAGAAGATTCAGTGAAGAGTCTAGCTGGAAGGGTGGAACACTGGAAGCACCGCTTGGTGCCAGATGATGCTTGCCTTGTCCTTTGCAACCCTCTCCTTAGCAGCTGAGCATCTCTGTGAAGAAGCAGTCACTACGGCAACGCTGATGTCATTGCCTTGGCAGAAGTACAGTGGTGGCTAACTGCAGGTGAGGCTCTTACTTCCCATCTTCACGCACGTTTGCTGGGTTCAAAAGCAGAGGGTATTAAGCAGAGCAGAACATGGTTGGGACAGCTTGGCCGAGTGCCCTGAGCATTGCTTTGTAGGCATCTGGATTCACAGAATGTGTAAACACAAATGGGAGGTAGAACACCTTCAAGGAGTACAAGCGTGTATCTATCATTCTCCATCTCAGTTGATTTATTTTTTGGTATCATTAGAATTGGGTGCTAACATCTAGGAGGGAAAATTCAATTTTTTCCCCTGCCAGTTCTGTGGGTGTGGCGTGGCTTGGTGGGCGTGGTAGGGGAAGGATGCTTCAAAATTGTTTATTTTTTAATATATAAATTGGGTTTTTTAGATTAGATTCTATGCGTTTTAACATTTGGGTTTCTTCATGTTCCATTTTATTCTTGTTTTGTAAGTCTGCGGAAAAGAGCAGCCTAAAAATCCAAATGATAAATAAATAAAGAGATAAAATCTTCATTTCCAACACACTCCAGGAGAAGGATATTGCAAAATCTCCATTCCCAACTCACTCTGGGACCAGCCAAAAGTGATATTTGCTGGTTTTCCAAAGTACTCAAAATTTCCATTACTGGTTCTCCAAAACCTGTTGAATTTCACTCTTGCCAGCATCTAGCTTAAGATGTCTCCTGCACTGTTTGACTGGAGGCATTTGCTCCCAAAGAAACCAGAAGCAACTTAATTCTGGAAAGATAGCAATAGCAATTAGACTTATATACAGCTTCATGGTGCTTTTAAAGTGCCCTCTCTAAGAATCAGCATACTGGCTCCAACAATCTGGATCCTCATTTTATCCACCTCGGAAGGATGGAAAACTGAATCAACCTTGAGTTGGTCAGGATCGAACTGCTGGCACTGAGCAGTGAGTTAGCCTGCAATACTGCATTCTAACCACTGCACCACCATTCCTATTCCTAGACATTATTTGCTAGCTCACCACCACCACTACTGAAACTCAGCTTCTATAGGTCTGTGGGAATGCGCTCGGGAAACGGAAGGAAGAGTCGCAGCCTAGACAACCATCATACAAAAGGTTATCTCAGCCCATAGAAGGAAAAAAGACAAGGGAAGCAGCACTCCTCCAGGCAAACAAGACAGAAAGAAGGACTAGAGAAACCAATTCTGTCTTATTGTAAGTCTGCATCAACAGAAACGTTGCTACAACATGAGATGGGCCACGAGCGGCATATAAATTTAATAAATGAATGAAACAGAATCGTGCAAGTCTGAAAATATAACCTTCTCGCCTGCCACTTTGAATTGACCAACCCATCCAGTTGGGTCCTTGTGCATTTCTTTCCATGATCTTTAAGTGATTAGGGACTCTTGACTTGTAACAGTTTGTTTAGTGACGGAAAGTTACAACGGCAATAAAAAAAACATGTGGCAGGCCAGAGGCAAGCTGGCTGGGGAATTCTGGGAGTTGAAGCCCGTCAGGCTTAATGTTGCTAAGGTTGGAGACCTCTGCTCTAGGCCATGTCTTACAGTAATGATGGCGAACCTATGGCATGGGTTCCACAGGTGGCACACAGAGCCATATCTGCTGGCGTGCAAGCTGTTGCTCTAGCTCAGCTCCAATGTACATGTGTGTGCCGGCCAGCTGATTTTTGGCGCTGGGAGGGCGTTTTTGGCTTCCACAAAGCCTCCGGGGGGATGGGGGAGGGTGTTTTTACCCTCCCCGGCTCCAGGGAAGCCTTTGGAGCCTGAGGACAGCAAAACACGAGCCTTTTGGACTGGACCCACCAGAAGCTGAGAAATAGGCCTTTGCGGCCTCCAGAGGGCCTCCGGGAGCCGGGGGCAGCTGTTTTCGTCCTCTTCAGGCATTGAATTATGGGTGTGGACACTCGTGCTTGCATGACAGCGCGCACGCAGGCTCTTTCAGCACCCAAGGAAAAAAAGGTTCGCCGTTACCGTCCTACAGGTTGGCTGGGTCGAGACTTCTGAACGTCCAGTTCTCCTATTCAAAGAAAAGGCAGTGAACACTCCTAAAAGATATTCAGTTACAGTTTATTTATTTTTTGTCGCCTGAAATTATTCCACATGTTTTGTTTTTTTTGTTTTTTTTAAATTTTCTCTTTTAAAACATGGCTACAGAACAGTAGTAGTAATCAATCAGTAAAAGCAGCTAAGGATAAAATGTTGGCGTTAGTTTTGTGTCTCTTTCTTTGTCCCTCACTGAGTTTTTTTTTATCAAACAGGGTTAAGGGATCTAAGGCAGAAACAGGAGCATTTGTGGGGTTGCGTCTGTGTTTAGAAAAAAAGAAGAAGAAAAGAAATCGAGATGGCTGCACGATCGAACCACCGAGTCTTTTTGGGGGGTAGGTGCCTGGGACTCATAAAAAATGAAGGGGGGCACAATCTTGACTCTTCTAAACACGCCTGTCGTCCCCATCCCACCCACCCCGACCAAAAATACAAATAATGAATGCCCCCCTTTGTGGCACAATATACGGATTAAGACTCAAACCAACTGTGTTGTTGTTGTTTGACATGGTTATAAAAAACGGAAAGCTCAGAAATACAAAGGATTCCAAATGTGAATAAACTATCCAACCACATTGAAGGGAAAAAAAAGAGATTTTGTTTTTATTTATGCGCACGTGCGCCTGCGTTTATATGCATACCTGGTTTTAAAATCTCTTACATCGCCAAAAGAACCTGGATGTTTATATTTTACCTGTGGAACTTTGAAAAGGAACGTAAGAGAAAACTTTTGCGGCTGTTCCATCGAAAGAAAGCTTAGTGTGGGGGGGGGAAACACAACCACCCAAAAGCGTATTTATAAAAGAAACCACTTAAAAAAAAATATATTCTTTTATCACGTCATCTGAGTAATCACATAGGAGGGTGAAGGAAAGTAAGATAGTGGTCATACTTTCAAGGTATGTATTTATTTAGTAGATTTTTATCCTGTCTTAATCTGGCGAACGTACTTAATACTCCTTTCTCCTCCTCTTTTCCCTAAAAACAAGCACCCTGGGAGGTGGGCTGGGTTGGTCAAAGTCACCCAGCCGGCTTTCATGTCTGAGACGGAACTCGAACTCACCATCTCCTGGTCTCTCTAGCCTGGCGCCTTCCCCACAAAACCAAAGAGGCTCTGAGAAACTGAACACAGGAAAGACAATTCATGTCCACGTCTGGACCTCAAAAGGCCACCCGGATTCTGAACTAAACTTCCCCCTGTAGCCCAATGGGCCTAGCAGTTCCCAGAATTTTCTACGGGGCTGTAGATCAATGTGGCAGAAAGGTCTCCATGCTGAGGAGGGTGAACATAAGTCAAGAGTTGGGGGGGAGAAGCAGTTGGGAAGCACCTCCCTGAAAGGGGATGCACAGAAAAGTGAAATTCTGGACATAAAACAGAAGCCAGACCTTGGCAAAATTTAACGCAAACGATTGACCGCTCAACCTTCACTTTTCCAGGTAAAAACCTAAGCGTTTTATTTAGCCTTAGAAATAATCATGTACATAAACAGAAGTGGTTTGCTTACCCTTCCTAATTTCTACACCTAGCATAACCTGAAAAGGTGGCTTTAGGAATTCAAAGATTTATTCCCAACAGCCCACCCAGCGTTCTGCTCTTATGTGTATGCAAGTGTTTGTATGTGTGTCTATACACATACACACAGACACACACATATATGCACCAGGTCTATGCAAGTATATTCTTTTCCCCTGGCTGAATAATTTGAGGCATATATAAACCAAAACAAAAACAAAAAACCCACGTTAAGATGGACTGGACCAAAGATGTATATAATACAGGAGGGCGATTCTCTTTCGTCCTGTCTTTTCAAGCGCGACGACAACAACCAAAAGACGCCAAAGTTGTGTACACGGTACTCTACGCAAAACAAAAACGAAACAAAAGTAAATGAAAACGAACAATGGATTAACAATTCATAAATAAAAAGACAGGTCCCAGACCTGTTCTTTCTGAACTTTCTTCCTTTTTGCTTTTTTTTCTTTTTAAATAGGCGTATTATGTAAATTGTATATACAAAAACATCGCTTTGCATAATGATTGAAAGGAACGAACGAACGAACGAACGAACGAACGAACGAGGGAAGGAAAGAAAATCTGCATGAGCTGCTGCGAATGCTTCTTCTCTTGATTTTTCACCTACATTCTTCTTCTTTTCCATTCTATTTCTTGCTGAAGAGCTGAAGAGCAGAAGAAATGGGAAAACATCTACGGAAAAAGGTCAAGGTTAAAGGAAAACTGAAAAAAATCCAGAGCATATTCTTGTGTAAAAAAAAATCAAAAACGAAAAACAACCTTGACACACAGTTTTAAAAAAGTACAAAAAAAAAAAGAGAGAGAACCAAAAGATGACCCCAACTCCCCTCCCCAAAAACCCCACCCGCCCCCCACTCCCAAATCTTCTTCAGGCTATTCAGTCTTTCCTTCTTTTACATCCCACCCCTTTATTTAAAAGATGTTGAATTTGAGAGTCACGAAGCCGAAAGAATCAGGTCTGGTGTGTGAATATCCAGCCGGGGGAGAAAAAAAAAGTTATCATACTTCACTACTTCACACACGGAGCACCTAAACATATGGATGTCCTCATGAACCTGCTCTCTAGAGGCGCAAAGGCCAAAAGTCTACGTTCTCTTCTTCTTCGTCGTCTTCTTTTTTTTAATGGTTTAGAAATCGTTCTCTTCTCTCCCCGTCAAAAAGAAAAAAAAAAATCTACAAATGCGCCACGAGGGATTGTTGGTTTTTTTTCACCAAGCTTCAGTGTAGCGGACATCCACTTCCTTCAAATTGGGCAGTTTAGCCTAGTAGGGGAGGAAAGGAAAGAAAAATAAGAGATGAGATAGAAAGAATGATTGAGAATTCGTTGCAGGAGGGCTCTCCTGTGTTCTCTGAGGTTGCTTGCAAGTCATTTTTGTAACTTCAAATACAGTAATACCTCATCTTACGAACCTAATTGGTTCCCGGGGGACGTTCGTAAGACGAAAAGTTCGTAAGACGAAACATTGTTTCCCATAGGAAACAATGTAAGATCAATTAATCCGTGCAACGAAAAAACCCCCGCAAAAAACCACCGCCGCCCGGCTGTCACCTTTTGAAACAGCCGGGGGGCTTCTCAGCGTCCTCCCAAACCCAAACACCAAACCCAAACTTCTGGGTTCGGCGTTCGGGAGGCCGCCGAGAAGCCCCGCCGCCCGGCTGTCACCTTTTGAAACAGCCGGGGGGCTTCTCGGCAGCCTCCTGAACGCCGAACCCGGAAGTTCGGCAAAAGTTCGGGTTTGGGAGGACGCTGAGAAGCCCCCCGGCTGTTTCAAAACGCGACAGCCCGGCTTCTCAGTGGCCTCCCGAACCTGAACTTTTGCCGAACTTCCAGGTTCGGCATTCGGGAGGCCACCGAGAGGCCCCACCGCCCGGCTGTCGTCTTTTGAAACAGCCGGGGGCTTCTCGGCAGCGTCCTGAACGCCGAACCCGGAAGTTTGGCAAAAGTTCGGGTTCGGGAGGACGCTGAGAAGCCCCCCGGCTGTTTCAAAACACGACAGCCGGGCGGCGGGACTTCTCGGCGGCGGCAGCAGGTTCGTAAGAAGGAAAAAGTTCGTAAGAAGAGGCAAAAAAATTCTGAACCCCGGGTTCGTATCTCGGGTTGTTCATAAGATGAGGGGTTCGTATCATGAGGTACCACTGTACTTATTTAAAAAACCTGGTTGTTAAAATGAAAGACTGCCTGCATGATAATACAGTTTGTTATGTTCAATAAGTTCCATTTGTTAAAGCTACTATAATGTAGCAATTGTAAAGAAACAGGAGCTGCGCGTGTCATATGATTGCTAACTGGCCAGTGTCCGACTATAATGGCTTTGTGACAACATGGGACAGAGAAAGGGATAAGGACAGCATAGCTTAATGGAGTGGAGTGGAGTGGAGTGGAATGGAATGAAACAGAATGGAACGCAATGGTATAGATAGGAGAATGGAATAGAAAATAGAATAGAGAATAGAGAATAGAATAGAAATTAGAATAGAATAAAATAAAATAGGAAAATAGAATAGAGAATAGAATAGAGAATAGAAATTAGAATAGAATAAAATAAAATAGAATAGAGAATAGAATAGAGAATAGAATAGAAATTAGAATAGAATAAAATAAAATAGGAGAATGGAATAGAAAATAGAACAGAATAGAAAAGAGAATAGAATAGAATAGAATTCTTTCTTGCCCAAGTGTGATTGGACACGTAAGGAATTTGTCTCTGGTGCATAAACTCTCAGTATACATATAAATAGCAGTAATAGGTCATAAATCATAATTGCAACTGTTAATCTTAGATTATACAAATCTAATAAATAAATAAATAAATAAATAAATTATAAACAACAACTGAAAAGTCATAAGAAACAAACAAGAAGAAGAAGGCAGGAAAGAGGAGAAGAGGAGAAATGAGACCGTGCTGTGGGAATTAAGTGTCCAGAAGAGTGATGGCAAAAACCAGACATAAACTATCTTTTTGTCTGGTTGTTTTGGCATGGAGAGCTTTTATTGTGGCATCCTGAAGGGTGGAGTTTGTGTCCAGAATGTGAGGGGTCTGTAGATATTTTCTCAGCTCTCTTTCTGACCCATGCAGTATACAGATCCTCAATGGAAGGCAGGCTGGTTGCAATTAGTTTTTTCAGCAGTCCTAACTATCCCTTGAAGGCTGTTACCTGCCCTGTACGGTTGATGTGCCAAAACAGGCAGTGGTAGAAGTACAAATAACAGACTCAATAATTCCTCTGTAGAACTGTATCAGCAATGAATATATAAATTGATTTCTGCAAGCCAGCTTCTTGTCCTCCTAACCTTGGCCAAAAACTCTGGCCCTCGACACCTGGTTACAGACAGATGAAGGATGCTTTAGAAATTCAACCTACCTTGAGGTCTTCGTAGGTGTCTGCTGAGAGCTTGGTGCTGTTCATGTTTAAACTACAGAGGCTTTTCATGGCTAGGAAATAAACACACAAGGATGTTGGTTTGTATGCAGCTTGCAAAAGACGGAATTAAAAAATGGAAATCGTTGAGGACTAGCAGTTCTTCAGGCAAATCAACACCTGGATTTTAAAGAGCACTCAACCCCTTCATTTTGGATTACCTTGTCCCCAAAATTAAGCATTGAAAGCTGTTCCAATATTTTGTGTTTGCCTTGATTAAAGGGTTAATGGCCTGGAGCAGAGGTGGGCTGCTAAGGTGGAACGCTGACGCGCGTGGAAGCAAAAAGCTGTGCCAAAACGCAGGCACACCTGCATGTCCGTGCGCAATTTCGCTACCTGCCCAGGTGCAGTAGCATAATTGCGCTGGACTCCGCTCGCACTCAGAGCCACGGAGGCGAGCACACGTCCCCCGTCCCACCTTAGCAGCCCACCTCTGGCCTGGAGACAAAAACATATGGAGAACGTTTGAAGGAATTGGGTATGGTGAGTCTAGAAAAAGGACTAGAGTTCGATCCCAGGTAGAGACAGATATTTCTCTCTCTGGCCACAATGAGAATATAGCTCGTGAACAAAACTCCACATTGGCAACAGGAAAGGCACCGGGCCAGTAAACCCCCATCTCCATTCAGTTGCCCAGACTACACATCACAAGGGATTATGGGTTCATTAAAAGATGACGATGATGATATATGGGCTATGTTGTTCTCTTGACCATACAATTCTCTTTTTCATTCCCTGCAAACATTTCTTTTCTTTTTTTCCTTCTATTACAAATCTCTTCCTTTCCCCACCCCCAATCCCTCCAAAAGAAGACCACTACTATATAGGAACCACTACTGCTCTCATGATCACCCCAGGGTTTTTCTTCACTTACAGCTCAGGGCCAGCAAGCCAGCATCGGTCACAGGCGTTTCACACAAGTTGAGCACTTGAAGCATTGTGAGGTGTTCCGAGAGGAGCCGCAAACCTGCATCCCCAAACTCCAGGGAAGGGGGGGGAGAGAAAAGGAGGAATGTTTATAAGCAGTAAAGGCTGGAAAACAAATGAATTCTAAATCTGAGCTTGCTTGCTTTTGCAGACTACTCTATATTCTATGTTCTATTCTATTCTTCTCTACGTTCTATATTCTATTCTATTCTACTCTACTGAGTTGTTAGCACTGCCCCCGCGCCCGCTAGGCCACATGGCACACAATGCCTGAGCAGTCACATAGCACAGAAGGAAGCAAACATCTTTTTCTTCTTTTTTCCCCTTCCCTAGTGTCTAATTATTTTCATTCCCTTTGCATTTTATATTCCAATAAACTAATTTAAAAACCTGTGATTGACGACGGCGACGACAAAAAGAAATTAAAGACAACTTTCTGCAGGTGGAGAGAATATATTATCTGCGTGGGACTGAGGTGCAAGAAGAGATAACTCTACTGCAGAAGTCTTCAGATTTGTCCTCTTTTAAGACTTGTGGACTTCAACTCCCATAATTCATAGCTGGCTGGAAAATTCTGGGAGTTGAAGTCCACAAGTCTTAAAGTTGCTAAGTTTGGGGACCAGGCGGAGGCCGCCACTACCGCCACGCTGTGCATGCAGCTTCGGGTCTCTGGCATAAGTGCGCGTCCCAGAGAGACGGAGGGGAAGCACTCGTATGTGAGATTTCGGTGAATTTTTGGCTTCCGCGAATGCACAAAAACCCCCAACAACACCGAAATCTCACATGTGCGTCCCCTTGTGAGATTTTGTTTCCTACGCATGCGCAGAAGCCAAATTTATTTATTTATTTATTTATTTATTCAATTTTTATGCCGCCCTTCTCCTTAGACTCATGGCGGCTTACAACATGTTAGCAGTAGCACTTTTTTAACAGAGCAAGGCTATTGCCCCCACAATGTGGGTCCTCATTTCACCCACCTCGGAAGGATGGAAGGCTGAGTCAACCTTGAGCCGGTGATGAGATTTGAACCACTGACCTTCAGATCTACAAGTCAGCTTCAGTGGCCTGCAGTACAGCACTCTACCTGCTGCGCCACCCTGGCTCAAATCTTGCTGGGACGTGCGCACGCACATGCCAGAGACCTGAAGCTGTGTGCTTAGCTCCAGTTTTACTACTGGTTTGGCGCCCTCATTCATACCGGTAGGAACCCGCTACTGCTGGGGACCCCCTGCTCTAACGCGTGGAACAGGTGGACTCTGACAGAGGAAGGAAGGTATTTCAGATAAAGCTCCTTGCCCTGAATGAAAGCCGCTCTTCCTGTGGCGACGTGCTGGGCCCTCCCGGTTTGAGTTAATGTCCCTGCCCCTACCTGAGTGGACCACAGGTTCAGCTGCTTGAGTGAAGGCAGTTTGATTAGATGCTCCGCACAGGCACTTGTGACGTTGGTAAAGGCCAGGCTGAGGTTCTCCAAATTTCCAAACGAGCCAGAGCTTAAGAGACGAGCCAAGTCCGCGTCCTAAAATAAAAAAGGAGAAGATGGCAGAGATTAGGCAAGGAAACTCTCTCTCTCAGCGAATGTTAAGGTCCCACAGAGTTGGCCTTCTCCGGGTCCTGTTGACTAAGCAATGTCGTCTGGCGGGCCCCATGGGAAGAGCCTTCTGTGTGGTGGCCCCGGCCCTCCGGAATCAGCTCCCCCTCGGAGATTAGAACGGCCCCCACCATCCTTGCCTTTCGCAAGTTACTCAAGATCCACCATTGTCTCCAGGCATGGGGTAACTGAGATACCCCTGAGCTCATATAGCTTTTATGAATGGTATGATTGTATTGAATGGTTCTTAATGATAGGTTTTGTTTTCTTTTTAAATATTGGATTTGTATATTGTTGTGATTGTTGTGAGCTGCTCCGAGTCTCCGGAGAGGAGCGGCATACAAATCTAATAAATTAAATTAAATTAAATTAATTTTTCCCGTAGAGAAATAGAGCATGCAGAGGAGTCTCCGGAGTTGTACGGTGGCCTAGAGGTGGAGCTCTCGTCTCACAACCGGGAGGCTACGAGTTCAATCCTAGGTAGAGGCAGATATTTCTCTCTCTGGGAAAGATGAGAATATGTCTGCTGAACAAAACTCTGCATTGGTGACAGGAAGGGCATCTGGCCAGTAAACGCTATGCTAGCTCCTTTCAGTGGCCCAGACCGGGATTATGGAGCCATTAAAACAAGATGATGGTGATTGGCAGAGGAGTCTCGAATTCTATAAATTATATTGTACGTTCAGTGGTGGGCAGCAAATGGCGTGGTTAGGTGCTCTCGCCCCGTGTGAGATTTGGCTTCTGCGCATACACATCAAGCAAAGTCTTGTATGAGGATGCACATGTGAGTGAGATTTCGATGATTTTCGCCAATTTTTTCCTTCTGCGCATACGTGGCAGCAAAAATATCGGCTAAAATTGCCAAAATCTTGCTTGCGCACACGTCCTCACACAGAATTTTGCTTGCTGTGCATGCACAGAAGCCAAATCTCACACCAACGTGCATGCATGCGCCCACCAGACACACACGCACCCACCAAGCATGCATATCTTCGGGACCGCCTTCTGCCGCACGAATCCCAGCGACCGGTTAGGTCCCACAGAGTCGGCCTTCTTCGGGTCCCGTCGACTAAACAATGTCGTCTGGTGGGACCCAGGGGAAGAGCCTTCTCTGTGGTGGCTCCGACCCTCTGGAACCAGCTCCCCCCTGAGATTAGGATTGCCCCCACCCTCCTTGCCTTTCCTAACTTCCTTTAAACCCACCTCTGTCGTCAGGCATGGGGGAACTGAAACATCTCCCCCTTGCCCATGTTGTTTTGGTATTTGATTGATTGTGTGCTTGTTTTTATATATATTGGGATTGTTTTATGAATTTCTTAACTTAAAATTGTAGTTGGATTGGTGTGTATTGGATGTGTCACTATGTACTGTTTTTGCCATTGTTGTGAGTCGCCCCGAGTCTGCGGAGAGGGGCGGCATATAAATCCAATAAATCTAATCTAATGTAATCTAATGTGCCCACGATGGCCTCGAGCGGCAAACTGATAGGGCCAAGGACAAGCGGCCCTTCATTATGTATGTTCCTTCTATATAATGCCTGATACTGGAATTGTGCGAGGAATGGTATTCCCTGCGACCCTCCATGGAAGCAAATGTTGAGAGTTTGAGGAAGCAAGATTGGAAGATATGGTTCCTTTTGGACTTTGTTGTTGGGGAAAACTGCCTTCCATAGCACCCGTAACCCATTCAATTAGGCCATCCCTTTGTTTGTTTGCTTGCTTGTAATACCCTCCTTGCTTCCTCAGAAGGAAAACTGGAACTTTCAGCTGCAGCAGAATGCCCCCTAGCCCCACGAAGAAAAAACGATGGATGCTATCCGAGGCAGTTCCTCCTCTTGTCCATCAACAACTTTCAGGGTCTCTCTAAAAACTGCATCCCGCAGGCTCAAGCTCATGCTGAGATTCAGGAGTGGGGAAAACTCACCGTGGATTTTGACGGCAGTGTTAGCCTGGTGGGGCCGCCTTTCCTTTGCTGCAAAAGAACAGATTCATCGCTTTAGGAATATGACAACCGTAGATCTACAGTAGCAAAGCATAGGCTGGAGTCTGCAAAAGGTCCAGAGTTCAGGTCCACACCTTTTGTCTACAACAGGCATCTCCAACCTTGGCAACTTTTAAGACCTGCGGACTTCAACTCCCAGGCTGGCTGAAGTATTCTGGGAGTTGGAAACCGCCAGGTCTTACAAGTTGCTAAGGTTGGACTTCACCCTTGATGTACATAATGACCTCTCTTGACATGGCTCCAACTCAGTGCCAAATAGCACGAGCACAAAGCAACCAAAATAAAAATAAAAGTACATTCCTCAATGGATTACATATCAAATGTCTTCTCCGTCATGCTCCCTGCCCTCTGGAACTCTAAAATGATAATTTCCCCACCCAACATCCATACTGCTCCCACCTTTCTAGGGGTGTTTTTTTTAATTGCCCCAAATCTTCTTCTTCTAAGATTTGGATTAGGATGATGGTGTTTGGGGGTTATATTTTTTTGTTCTTTTCTGTCTCATAGGGGCAGTTTTCCAATGGTCAGTATTCCCTTTTCTTTGATATTGGTTATTTTCTTTTTTGTTCCTTTTAAACTGCAAGTCACCTAGTCATAATGTGGAGTTGTGAAGCCTCTAATTGAACATATTAAATATAATAAAGGTTGACATGCCTAGTCAAATTATTAAAAATAATATTTTAAAACGTATGGCTTAAGAATCCATTTGAATATACTTCAGTAGTTTAAACAATTAAACTAATTTGTAAGTTGCCCCATGTCTACTCTAGACATGTTAGGTGACACTAACTAACTAACTGTTGTGATTCCGTCTGAGGCCCCTCAGGGAACGGCTGATCCTCTGCTGGCTTCCTGCTCAGAGGGGGAGGATGAGGAACAGGAGGTTCAGGCAGACGGGGAGGAGGAATCTCAGGCTGAGGGAGAGGGAGGACAGCCAGAGTCCCCCGAGAGGGAGCTCTCCCCAGCAAGCAGCCTGGATTCCTTAGATGAAAATGCACAAGCAATAATCGATCTCCGGCAGAGAAGAGCAACACAACGAAGGGGACAATTAGCCAGGTACTTTCAGCACTAAAGAGGCAACAGCTGGGTTTGGGTGTGGTGCTCTCTGGAAAGGCTGAAAAGGCAGACCCACCCTTCCTGGCTTGTGGAGTATTATCTTTGGGAGTCCTGGGACCTGGCTGTGATCTTTGGCGTCTTGGAATTCTGGTTTGTGACTTTGAATACTGAAACCTTGGGGGGAAAAGGTGTGGGTCTTATTCTCTACAGTGGTGGGTGTGCCAGCAAGAAGTCTGCTGTATTGTCTGGCTATCAGGACTCTGCTGTGAAGTCTCATAGCCTGCCTGTTGGGAAGAACAGGTTTTTCTCTGTGTTTATTTTTCAAACTATAAAGTGCTTTTGCTTTTACCAGCGTGTCTGGCTGCTTTTTCCAGTTGGTGTTGAAGTCTGGGGGCACCCAGACAGAACACTAACTAACTAACTAACTAACTAACTGACTGACTGACTGACTGTGGCTTAGAGTCCTCTCTAAACAACTGATCTATTATTTTATTGTGCAGAATTTCTTTTTGTGTGTGTGTGGATTTTTTCTCTCCACAGTTTCATATAAACATATATATGAAGGGATTGGATACTGTAGCCTAGAGGTTAATTCTCTGCCTTACAAGGCAAAGGTTGCAGTGAGGGTATGGCTAGCTGAAGTTGTAAGCTTCGTGCTGCTGTAAATATATATTTACAGCAGCACGAAGCTTACAACTTCAGCCTGATGATGGTGAATGTGATTTCACTGAAACATCGCATAGACACTCAAAATATTACACGGGGCAAAACCCGAACTCAGAACAATCTACATATATATATCAATGCATATACTTTAAAATATATCAGTAACAAACATAATTGTACATTTTTATCCAATTAATCATAAATCAACATTTTGCACCCATTTTATGTGGCTATTCATCAGTCTATTTTTCTTTATTCCTTTATTGTGTAGAATTTCTGACTTACCAGCAGGTGGCAGCTTCTCGCTAATTTGGCTGGACCGTGAAAAAGCTAAGTAGGACCACGCCAGGCCAAATCTTGGATGGGGAGAATTTCAAGAAACAAACTATGTTTAGTTTGACATACAGCCTACTAGAACTGCTATGTCAAACTAGAAACCTACCCCATGTCCACATGGTCAGCAGGAGCCAAGTCTTAACTCAAAGGAGTCTTGAAATGGGCCTGTGTTATATACCCGAAGTATGGATCGGGGCGGATTCCCATTTCCGCTGCTAGCGGCATGCGCAGTTTTGCTTCTCCGGCATGTGCCCCAGTGTGTTTTTGCTTCTGCGCATGCGCAGGAAGCAAAATGTCAAGAGGGGCCGCGCATGCGAGATATTTCGGTGATTTCTTTTGCTTTTGCGCATGTGCAGAAGCAAAATATCGCCGAAATCTCTCGTGTGCGTGTTGCCCCATGAGATTTCGCTTCCTGTGCATGCGCAGAGGCAAAAACACGTTGGGATGTGCATGCGTGCATGGAGGAGAAATGAAGCTGTGCATGCAGCGCAACTTTTGCTAGTGGTGTGGTGCCCTTATCTATACTAGTAGCACAGTGTTTCCCAACCTGGGCAACTTGAAGGTATCTGGACTTCAACTCCCAGAATTCCCCAGCCAGCATTCGCTGGCTGGGGAATTCTGGGAGTTGAAGTCCAGATATCTTCAAGTTGCCCAGGTTGGGAAACACTGCGGTAGCAGCCCAATCCTGGTGTGGATCCCAGGAAGAAAACCGTCTAACGCCTGCTCTTCTGAAGTGGAGAGGGGGAATATAAATAATAATAATAATAATAATAATAATAATAATAATAATAATAATAATAATTATTATTATTATTATTATTATTGTTATTATTATTATTATTGTTCACCTGGGCAAGTTTGTTCAGTAGCATAAAATGCTTTCCTAGAATTAAATATTTCGGAGTGTGTTGCAGAAAATTAAATCCATAAAACACACACAGGCAAACTGATACACCAGGATGATTTAAATAAGAAACTTCTTTATATATTGCTCTGCCTGATGGGACCGGTTGAGCAGCAAGGAAATACAAAACATACACACAGACTGGAGGCTTCTGAATCACAAAATATATTGCTTTACAAATTGGCTGAGAGCCACAATGATGGCAGAAGAATGTCTGTTTATGACCAAAAGACTGGGGTTAACTGCCAAGTTGATAACGAATGTCTCAAGAATGCCTCCAAACTGGGCTGAAAGAAAGCTAGGTCTTCGGGGAGGGGCAGCATACAAATCTAATAAATTATTATTATTATTATTATTATTATTATTATTATTATTATTATTATTAATTAGATTTGTATGCCGCCCCTCTCCGAAGACTCGGAGCGGCTCACAACATGCAATCCGAGAAGCTCACCAGCTCTTTCAGTTCCCTCTGCCGGTCACAAAGCTGCTCGTACATTTTCTTCCCCACGTCAGTGCTCTCGAGGGTTGAGATGATCTGAAGTTGCGTGTCCTTGTTTTCAATGATGTTGTACTCCAGCATCAGGCAAAGGATCTGAGCGACAGGGAGAGAGAGAGAGAGAGAGAAAGGATGGCCCATCATTGGAGGCAGGTTCGCAGCATGGCCCACACTCGTTACATGCGTGGTTTTCAAATGGCCAAGCACTTTTAATTCTTCATAATCCCATTCCTCCATGGAGGAGCCCCTGGTGGTCTCTAGGGGGTTTTGTTGTACATGTTTCATTACCCAAACCCGCTAGCGACGTCAGTGTTAGGAAGGAGTTGGGTCGAGGAGGAGGAGGGGGGCGGAGGAGGAAGAAGAGGAGGATGGACAGGGGAGGGAAGACAGATGTGGGGTTTTGGTGTTATCTGCTTTCTTGTAGAACATTTTGTTCCCACACTTGATAACATCATCAGTGCTAGAAAGGAGTGGGGTCGAGGAGGCGGAGAATGTTCAGCTTTAACAGAGTTGAAAGGGACCTTGCAGGTCATCTAGTGCAACCTAGACCTCCTTCTAATGCACCCCTCCCAATGGCCAATAAGGGCCCACAGAGTTGGCCTTCTCCAGGTCCTGTCTACCAAACAATGTCGGTTGGCGGGGCCTTGGGGAAGGGCTTTCCTTGTGGTGGCTCCAATGTTCTGGCACCAACTGCCTCCGGGTTATCCGCACTACCTGCATCTTACTGGCCTTTCAGAAAGCCGTTAAGATCTGGCGTTTCCGGCAGACCTGTGGCCGTTAGGTTATTATCTTGATTCGGCCATGAATGGTTGAGAGATATGCATGATTTTATTAAGGATTGTTAATGTACTTTTAAATTGTTTCTTAATTGTTTTTATTGTAAGTCTCCCAGAGTTTAAGTGGAGTTGGGCGGCATATAAATTTTACAAACAAACAAACAAACAAAATAAACCCCATGCCCAAGCAGGAGACCCTACATCTGCTGCTACCTAGGATTAAACTCACAACATCCTGATTGTGAACTAGTGACTAGCACTGGCAATGTGACCTAGTTTGGGTAATGAAACATCTGCAAGAAAACCACCAAGCTCAGAGAGCATCAAGGAGCTCTCATTTCAACCCTGGGCTACAAATATTCTTTATTGTTATCAGGAACTATAAACAGACTTTGTCAAATGGACAAGCACTTGCCACATAACACCTCAGATTGAACCATTGTTGATATTTTTTTAAAAAGACAAAAAAAAGTCTGGATAGTGGATGTGGTAATACCTGGAGGCACCAGCATAGAAGAGAGGAACCCTTGAAATTATAGATTCAAAAATGGGAGCAAGGGCTGAGAATTTATCTTGTTAAGATGGCCAAGGAAAGAGCAACTTTTGTGATTGTTCTAATTAAGAAGAAATGCAAGTCCTATTTGCATTTACATGTTTATATGCCTTTGTATCCCCCCATTTCAGGGTTTCATTGTGCACCTGTTTTTAAAAGTTTCATTTCTTGCCACACTGAGATTATATCCATCTATCCATCCATCCATCCATCCATCCATCCATCCATCCATCCATCCATCCATCCATCCATCCATCCATCCATCTATCTATCTATCTATCTATCTATCTATCTATCTATCTATCTATCTACCGGTATCTATCTATCTATCTATCTATCTATCTATCTATCTATCTATCTATCTATCTATCTATCTATCTATCTATCTATCTATCTATCTGATTTATATGCCACCCCTCTCCGAAGACCCGGGGCGGCTTACAACATATTTCCTCATTTGTTGTTAAATTTATGTCCCGCTTTTGCTCTAGTTCTTCTCTCTTCCAATTTTTCTCAAAATGACGCTTGGCTGGGTGACTGGACCCCAATCCATTTCCTTGCAAGGGCTTGAGCTCGAGACAGCCCTTTACCCATCCTATCGCACCATCTCTCCCATTCACTGGAGGAAAATAGGCGTTGATTGCTTACCTGAACGCCTCTTCTCGTACGGTGAGCGGGTACAGCAGTCACATGGGTTGCTCATGTCCAATCCGGTGGAACTGAGCCTAGTGTTAAAAAAGCTTGCCGGATCCGCCCCTTCCCCAGAATTCGCGAATCCATAGACTAGGCTCAGCTGTGAAGCTCTGTAGTGTTCAACTCTTATTGTTAGAGGAAAAAGGATTATAGAAGGTAAAGAAGACACATACAAGGGCGGGAAGTGACTGCTGTACCCGCTCACCGTACGAGAAGAGGCGTTCAGGTAAGCAATCAACGCCTATTCTCCGTACTGAAGGAGCGGGTCCAGCAGTCACATGGGACATACCCAAGAGATGGTCCCTAGGGAGGGATTAGATTGCTATCGTGTGAGATAACGGATTGGAGTACCCTTCTGCCGAAGGCAGCGTCCGCTGAAGCGTAAGCATCAATCTTGTAGTGCCTGATGAAGGAATTTGGCGAGGCCCAAGTGGCTGCTTTGCAGACCTCCTCCAACGGGGCTTGAGTCGCCCAAGCGGCCGAGGTGGCTGCGCTCCTGGTGGAATGCGCTGTGATGTTCCTTGGGACTGAGAGGGAGGCCGATTCATAGGCCTTAGATATAGTCCCTCTGATCCAACGGCCTATTACTGTTGAAGACACTTTGGTACCCATGACTCTGGGGTGATAGGCTATAAACAGTGCTTCTGACCTCCGAAAGGGTCCAGTGCGTTGGATATAGATTCTCAGCGCTCTAATAAGATCCAGGGTGTGCCATCTAATTGCCAAGGGATGATCTCGTTGGAGGCAGAAGGATGGTAGGACAATATCCTGAGTTCTGTGGAACATGGAACTGACCTTGGGTAAGAAGGTGGGGTCCAGTCGCAAGACTACCTTGTCCTGATGAAATTGACAAAGGTCCTGCCTGATCGAGAGGGCAGCCAACTCCGAAATGCGTCGTGCAGAGGTAATAGCCACCAGGAATGCTACCTTAAAGGATAGGTACCTGAGGGACGCCGATTTTAAGGGTTCGTATGGTGCCTGCGTGAGGGAATGGAGAACCCGTGGCAAATCCCAGGATGGGTACCTGTGGACCTTGGAAGGTCTGAGGTTGGCTATGCCCTTGAGGAATTCCTGAACTTCAGGGAAGGATCGGAGAGGCTGTCTGCGGGGACCCCCTAGGACAGATGAAATGGCTGCCAGATGACGCCGGAGGGTGCTGGTGGAAAGTCCTTTAAGGAAGCCTTGCATAAGGAAGGAAATGATTCTGTGTATGGGGATGCACAGAGGGGAGAGACCTTCCTGTAGACACCACTGGTGAAACTTGGACCACGTGTGGTCGTAGATTCGATTGGTCGAACCCCTTCTGGCCTTTAAAATGACCTCCACTGAATCGGGGTCATGACCACGCAGTTCTAAGTCTCTCCTGATAACAGCCAGGCGGTGAGGTGGAACCACTCCGGGTCTGGATGAAATGAAGCCCCCTGCCGCAGCATATCCCCCGAAACGGGGAGTCGCCAAGGGTCCTGGACGGACAGCTGTTGGAGATCCGCGAACCAGGGCCGGCGGGGCCAATGAGGGGCGATTAAGATTACTCGGGCCCTCTCGGTGAGGACCTTGTGAATCACGTCCGGGAGAATTGGAATTGGAGGGAATGCGTAGAGTAGGCCTGGAGGCCATGGACTCCGGAGGGCATTGATTGCTTCCGCTCCCGGGGATGGAAATCTGGAAAAGAAGCGAGGGAGTTGGGCGTTCGCATTGGTCGCGAAGAGATCCAGGATTGGTAGGCCGAATCTGAGGCTGATTTGGTGGAACAGGTCTTGATGGAGATTCCACTCTCCTGGGTCTATCGTTGCCCGAGATAGCCAATCCGCCTGGACGTTGAGGCTCCCCGAGATGTGGTCTGCTAGGAGCGACCGAAGATGTTTTTCCGCCCAAAGGCCTAACTTGAGGGCCTCCCTCATGAGGGCCTTGGATCTCGTGCCCCCCTGTCTGCAGATATGGCTTTTTGTGGCAATGTTGTCGGTGAGAATGAGAACGTGCCGGTTGGGAATGCGAGGAGAGAAATGCTTCAGAGCCAGGGAAACGGCTCTTAATTCTAGCCAATTGATTGGCCTGGAAGCTTCCTCCGGGGACCACGTGCCCTGGGCTATCATCCCCTGGGCGTGGGCGCCCCATCCCGATAGACTGGCATCTGTGGTGATGACAAATTGATCCGGGCACCTGAACGGGGATCCTTTGTCCATGGCCGGAGACTTCCACCACTTGAAGGATCTGCGAACACTTGGTGGGATGACAATGCGACGATTTGAGTTGCTGTGCCCCGATCTCTGAAAGGGTAATAGGAGCCACTGGAGTTCCCTAGCATGAAGGCGAGCCCAGGGAATGATGCCTATGCATGACACCATCTTCCCCAAAAGGGATGACAGAGTTACTATGGATACTGAAGAATTAGATAAAATGTTAGAAATTAACTCCCCTATACTGAGTTTTCTCTCGGGAGAGAGAAAAACCTGGGAGGATTCTGAATTAATAATGGATCCCAGGTGTAAGATGGATGTGGAAGGTTGGAGGTGGCTTTTATCAAAGTTGATGGAAAATCCATGGTCCTGAAGGACTGACATGGTGACAGAAAGGTCTGTTTTCACTTTCTCTAGGGAGTTCCCATGAATCAAAATATCATCAAGATAACATAAAATGTGGATGGGAGACGCCCGGATATAGGCCGCCAGGGACCCCAAGAGCTTTGTAAAGACCCGAGGGGCCGAGGAAAGGCCAAATGGCATCGCCCTATATTGGAAATGCCTGCCTTGAAAGGAAAAACGTAAAAATTTTCTGTGGCATTTGGCTATAGGAATGTGGAGGTAGGCCTCAGTGAGGTCTAAGGAGACCATGAAATCTCCCGTGTGGATGGCGGCCAAAATAGAAGATAAGGAGTGCATCCTAAACTTCCTATATTTGATGAATAGGTTTAGCTTCTTTAAATCCAAAATAGCTCTCCAACCTCCGGAGGACTTTGGAACCATAAATAGGATGGAGTAAAAACCTAGGCCCTTCTGACCGGAAGGAACCGGTTGAATGGCTCTGATGGACAATAAATGAGAAATGGCCTCCTCCATACGGTTACAATCTGAGGAGGACCTGGGAGAAGGGCAGGAAATAAAACGTTTCGGGGGAGGAGAAATAAATTCTAGAAGAAGACCTGTTTGAACAGTGTCAATGACCCAGGGGTCCTTGGAGGAGAGACGCCAATTAGAGGCGAAATGGGCTAGGCGACCCCCTATGGGAATTGAGGAAAGATTACCATCTAGGTTTTTTTGAAGCCCTGTTAGAGGACGCTCCCCTTTGGAAGCGAAAACCTCTGCCCCTGGAGTTCCTACCTTGGGAACGAAAGCGGGGGGAATACTGACCTGGAGATCTCTGATAGGACGCCGCTTGATCTTGCTGGCGCCCTGGGCGACGAAAGGACTGCGTTTTGGTAGCCTTTTTTGTGGTTGGACCCAAAACTTTCTTCTTGTCCGTGGTTTCCGTGAGGAGTGGATCCAGAAGATCACCGAAAAGAAGGTCACGCTTTAAGGGTCCCTGGGATAACTGCCACTTCTGGCGTACTCCTGCTTGCCAAGGGCGAATCCATAGGAGTCTTCTTGCCGTTGTAGAAGCTGCAATAGACTTAGCAGAAAATCTAGTAGATTGCAAGGTGGCATCAGCCACGTACTGGGCAGCTGCAAAGACCTTGTTGAAGTCTTGTTGACCTCTCAAGTCATCGGGAGGAATATGCTGTTGAAGTTGGCGAAGCCACAGAAGCATGGCTCTGGAGAAAAAGGAAGCTGCTGCAGAACTTTTAATGGCCCAGGAATCTGCGGTGAATCCTCTTTTGAGCATTTGTTCAATCCGCTTGTCCTCTGGGCGAAGGACTTCCTCCGCTTCGCCTGGCACAGCCGCTGCCGAGTGAAGGATCTTGACAGGTTCATCCGGTTTGGGAAAGGATAGAAGCTCTTCATAGGAAGAGGAAAGTTTGTACAACTTTCTGTCCTTGGTGGAGGGATTAAGGCCAGAGGCTGGGAAATCCCACTGTTTGAGTAAAGCATCTTTAAACAATTTAGGCATAGGAATTACCTCGTTATCCTCCTGTTCCTCTGTGAAGTAAGGTAAATTCTCCTCCGGAGGATCAGTGGCAGTGGAGGCTTGTTTCTCCTGGGCCGCTAATCCCGTAGAAATTCTAGCTTTGAGGAGGAGAGATTTGAATAATTGAGAAGGAAAAATAGTAATTGGAGAAGGAACCTTTATTTGGGATTCCTCATCATCCGAGAGACCTTGAAAGGGATCCTCATCATCCTCCATATCCTCATATTCGTCCTGAGAGGAATCTGAGTCATCCTGAATAGGAGCTCTAACCGCTGGGGAAGAACCCAAGGGGCGGGAGGGGCGAGGAGGAGGAGGAGGTAAGGGAAGCTCATTGATGGTGGAGAGTTTGGCATCAATGGCCTTGGACAACACAGCAAAAATAGATTGGAACTCAGGAGGTAAACTGGAAATATCAGCAGGAAAGGCAGAAGAATCCCTAAAGGCCTGGGAGGATCCTGGCTGGGGGGAATCTTCAATAATATCTGGTTCCTCTGGACCTATGCCCCATAGGTTAGGTTGGGGTCTGTCTAGGTTAGGCTCATCCAGAGATAACACAGGGACCCCAGAAGGAGGTAGATTAGAAGCCTCTGGGGGGTCTTGACTACTGAGTACTTGGGCCTGTACTTTCAAACGTTTTGCTGATTTGTCATGGATTCTTTGTAGGGCTAGGTCCCTTCTCTTCTCGGCCCTGGTGACCTTGGTCGAGGGGCGGGCCCCTGGAGAAGAGGAGGAAGAGGCCTGGGGGATACTAGTAATCTCATCGCCTGTAGGCCTGGCCTCTCTGGGACCTTTAGTTGTGCCTCTCTTGGGAAAAGTAGCCATAGTCTGACAATTAACAGAAGACAAGGCTGAGCCAATAACTGAATAATTAAGGAGAAGAATTTCAAGGACTTCCCAAGAGGAATGGATCCTGCTTCGAGGCCTCGAAGCTGCTGAGACTTGAGGGCAATCTGGGCAAACCCAGAGTTCGTGTCCCCAAATCCAGCGGGGCCAGCCTCCCTAAACTTTTTAATTAAGTAAACCAAGGCACTCTGGTTGGAGGCTTAGCCGGTGGAGAATTAAGCCTGGGCGTCCCAAGACCCGCTCCGGGATCCACGCGGTGGACTGAGGCCCACGCGGCTGGCAGGGGGCCAACACGAGAGGCCTAGATTTAAAAAGGGCGCGAAGGCCTTCGCGCCGAAAAATCGCTCCGTAATATTCTTAAAGGGAAAGCGATCGACTAAGTCCAGGAGACTAGAAAGACGTCTCACTCCGCAGGAGGTATTTCTTAAGCCCTTTATTTTATATAATAATAAATCAATAAATCAATAAATCAATACTTGCACCAAGACCTCCAGGCCAAAGGATTAAAAGAATCCACAAGCGGCAGCGGGAATCGTAACCGGCAAAACCGCCGGGGGAAAACGAAACCGCAACTTCTCCAAGGAAAAAAGCCGAGCCACAAACGGCTGGCGCTATTAGTGCAAGTAAATAATAAGGATAAAACAATTCTTACTACTTTTGAAGGAAAAGATCGAAGGGAAGGTGTTAGAATGTTGAACGAGCTATCACAATACAACCGCAGGATATGCGAACTGAGCGAATTCTGGGGAAGGGGCGGATCCGGCAAGCTTTTTTAACACTAGGCTCAGTTCCACCGGATTGGACATGAGCAACCCATGTGACTGCTGGACCCGCTCCTTCAGTACGGAGAATCACACTAAACACCATTGGATCTACTATTTCTAAGTAGACAGAGAGAACGTTTGCACCATTCACCGTTGATCTGCTCTGTGTTTTTATATTTTTAAAAGCTTTATTTATTCAATTATTTCCAGTTTTAAAAACATCACAATAATTGCACAATCAGAACCGATTTCTTAAATTATATCTGTTCTATTACTCACTGTAATTATTTAACTTTACATTATTTACACAGATTATTGATATTTATATAGTCCCTGTAGGTACTTTCACATTATATCATAGTTTTAATTATTCCCTCCAATTGACCAATTGACCAAGGCATAAGGGCAAAGCCTTACCTCCACCATGGTCTGGTTGCCTCTCAGTGCCAGCAACATGCAAGGCCCCAGTTTGTTCTCAGCCAAGGAAAGCAGAAACTTTTTTGTCTTGTAGCAGGAGCCCATTAAAATGTGAACCTGCAGGAGAAAGAAAGTTTCGAGTGAGTGAGACATACACAAACACACACACACACAAAACACCTTTTGGCTCTTTTTCCAAGGTAACCAAGAAGGCAAATTAGCATTTTAGCATTTAGACTTATATACTGCTCCACAGTGCTTTTACAGCCCTTTCTAAGTGGTTTACAGAGAGTCAGCATATTGCCCCCAACAATCAGGGTCCTCATTTTATCCACCTCGGAAGGATGGAAGGCCGAGTCAGTCTTGAGCCACTAAGGATCAAACTCCTGGCAGTGAATTAGCCTGCAATACTGCATTCTAACCACCACAACTTTTATTCTATCTCTAAGAAAATAGGTAACTCGGTATAGACAAGTCAATTCCCAAAACAAAAGTCAACTTGCTTCTCTTTTCAATTTCTTGTGACTTCCAATCTTAGGAGATACTTTCTCTGCTCTTTCATCTATTTCTAGCGTCCAACTTCTACTCTTGTTCTAAAAGGACCAAAACTTTTTTTTTGCTCCAGCTCAGTGTGTCTGTACATAATGTGGAGTGTGTGTCACTCCTTTGTGAAGATGTAGACTTTAGAAAGGAGATAAGTGAATGAGTATCTTATATCTAGCATAAGATCTATAAGTTTGGTATATTGCGAATGCAATTAGAAATGGTGAGTGGGAATGGCCTTGGGAGACAGGGGGAAAAGCCACAGTCAGAGGAGTGGTAGGACCAAAGGCAACTTAGCCCACAAAAGGAATGGGAGCAGGCAAACATTTCAGAAGAGACCCTGCCTAGTTTTTTGGGCTGCAAAGATGGGTGGGGGAGAGATGTCCTTTGAGATCCTGTCAGTGGAGCCTTATAAGGAAACAGAATTAGTTGAACTGATTGTGTTTCCTATCTGGATCACTTGCAGCATGACAGCAAAATAGACTGGGAAGATACATGGGATAATGGCACATACCATACTGGCAAACAGCTCCCCATCATCATCACATGCCACGCCACCGGGGCTGTAGAGCTGGAACCAGCCGTCCTTGCCGGCCCGCACACTCAGCAAACAGGAATGGACCTAGTAGAAGAAAGACACATGAGAAGGTGGCCTTCAAAATAACTCTGCAGAGAAAGGAAGAAGGAAGGTGGAGCTCTTTCCCAGCATCCCTCCTGGCTGCTCATGCTGATTAGGCTACGAGGAGGTGGAGTATAAGACGGCCCAGCCTTGCGGGAAGAGACATTTCTTCTCATTGGATGGGTACCCAGCTCAGCAATAAAAGGAGTTCTTCCTTGCTCCTGATTAGGCACCAGGTGTTCCATTGGAAGACGTTTCTTCCAATCTGCAGCAGGGCAAGGAGTCTACAAAATCGACCCTGTGATCTAATCCCTGAAGCCGTTGGGAAGTAAGGGGAAGAAGACTCCTGCAAGTGAAAGATTTATGCATCTGGTGCAGTTACCCAACCATCGTAGGTCTGGGGTTTCTGGAGAATTCAGGTTCTCCATACAGATGCTTTAAAATGTTGAAACTGTGTCATGGGTGCTCAACACAAATATGCCCCCTTATGTTAATCATCCATCCATCCATCCATCCACCCACCCACCTATCCACTCATCTATCCATCTATGCATCGACCCATCCATACATCCATCTATACCAATGGTTCTCAACCTTTCTAATGTCGCAACCCCTTAATACAGTTCCTCATCTTGTGGTGACCCCCAACTATAAGTTTAGCACCAATTCTTCCAACAGATCTTTAAGTTGATTGGCAAGAGGTCAGAGGGACACCCCCCTGTAAATGCCTGATTTGTTGGATTGTAAAAATATGTTCCGAGATGTCAGAATAGAAGCTTTAGTTGCTAACACCATTGGAAATTTGTCTTTTCCCATGGTCTTAGGCGACCCCTGTGAAATGGTCGTTCGACCCCCAAAGAGGTCCCGACCCCAAAGTTGAGAACCACTGATCTATACATTCACCTACACACCTATTTATCTATCTATCCTGTTAGTACTGTGTGTATAACTAGTTGGGTTTTCCAATATATAATTTAAGCCAGACATGTATGGTTAAAAGAATTACCACACTACTGCTTTAAGAGCTGGTGTTGCAATCAGCTATAAGAGGGAGACAACAGCCCCCTTCTCTCTCAAAGCCTACAGCTTTGAGATTCTCCCTGATATCTCTCTGATTCTATGCTGGTTTGTCTAGATGACTATTCTATTGTAAGGACTACTGTGTGAAGTAAGAACTATGTGTTTTAATGTTGGTCTGTATATGTATTGAGTAAGACTTGCATTGTATATATATTGAGAATATTGATTGCTGTATTTGTGAACACCTAGGACTGTCACTGACTACGATATTTGCCTAATGTAAATAATATTTATACAGTTAATATATATGGTCTGGTTATTTGAAGTACTGGTCATTTCCTCTGGGACTGTTCAAGTACTATTCATATCCATCCATCATCCATCCGTCCGTCCGTCCGTCCGTCCATCCATCCATCCATCCATCCATCCATCCACATCTGCAACCAATGTGGATATAACTACCCATTTGTGCACACCACCATCACAACAACGGGCATTTTTATGATGCAAACAGGGGTTCAAAATGTTCAGTCAAGAGACGAAAGGAGTATTTGTCTGGAGCATTAATTTTACACTGAAAGTTCCAGATGCAACAATTCCAGCCAAAGTTCCGAGATATCCAACATCGTGTTTCATGTTGACACAAAGAGGCATGAAATCACTTCTAAGGAGGCAGCAACAGGCTCCAAAAAGTATTTTCAGGAATCCTATCAAAGCCAAAAGGCTGACTGCATCATGGAACTTCAAGCAATTTATAGCCTGAACATTTTGACAAAAAAAACCCCTTTTGGATGGAAAAACTTACTTCTTGTCTTGGGTCTTCTGCAAATCTTTGAATGACGTACTTCAGCTCCCTGGAAACAGACAAAAAGAAAAAAAAGAGGGGGGGGGAGAGAGAGAAAGAAACAGAAGTATGCAATTGGTCATTTCCAAAGAAATACGAAGTACAGCTGTTGCATTTCGTTTTGATTATATGCTAAGTGAAAAGTTACAAGGAAATGTGGAGGGGACAATTATGTTCTCCTGAACTGGGGCTTTGCGCAGTGGGAAAAGGTCTTCTGACAGCCTAAGAAACCATCCAAGATCGCAAGGACTTTAATCCTTGGGGATTGGAAAACGCTGGATTTTGAACGCCTGGAGATCCTTTCCCTATCCAGCAGCTTCTTTTAGCCAGACAAACTCACAGCTGGAAACCTCTGGAGACCATAAACCTTTGAATGTTAGCCAAGGGGGGGATTCTATGCGTGGGAAGAAGGATGCTTGGAATCCTTGATTCGTTTGGGGTAATAAGGATTTCTACATAGGACGAGAAGACCTATTTGACACTGATTTGTTCTCCAAGCTTGTTTCCTTCCTTCCTTCCTTCCTTCCTTCCTTCCTTCCTTCCTTCCTTCCTTCCTTCCATATCTATCTATCTATCTATCTATCTATCTATCTATCTATCTATCTATCTATCTATCTATCATCTATCTGTCTGTCTGTCTGTCTGTCTGTCTGTCTGTCTGTCTGTCTGTCTGTCTGTCTGTCTGTCTGTCTGTCTATCTATCTGATTTATATGCCGCCCCGTTCTGAGGAAATTTAGTTTCTGAACATTTTGCTAGTGGATTAGGTAACATCAGCAGCAGGATTTTTCTCCTTAGCTTATAAATGTCTTCTGAAGACCCCTGATTCTACAATTCCTTGAATGCAGAAAACAACCATAAGAGTTAAATGGCTAGTCTAGAACTTCTCTTCCTGACCTGCTCCAGCTGTCTGGTAAACCATCCTTCCATCATCACTTTGAGCAGGAATGTCAAACTCACATCCGGGCATGGACCACAGGTGGGTTTCAGCAGGTTCTGACCAGTTCTGGAGAACCGGTAGCAGAAATTTTGAGTAGTTTGGAGAACTGGTAAATACCATATCTGACTGGCCCTGCCTCCATCTGCCTCCCCAGTCCCAGCTGATTGGAAGGAAATGGGGATTTTGCAGTAACTTTCCCCTGGAGTGAGGAGGGAATGGCGATTTTCGCAGTTTCTTTCCCTTGCCATGCCTACTAGAACCAGTAGTAAAACAAAATTGAATCCCACCACTGGCATGTTGTGCCCTGCACGTGATGCATCGAGCCCGTGGGCCGGAGGTTTGACAGCCCTGACTTTGAGCATTCTTCTTGGAAACTGTTCCAGAGAAAGGTTGTTCTTGTCTAATGGCTGGGAGCATGATTCGATCCTACTGAACTGGGAGCCAAAATAGGTCCAGCTAAGAAAATGGGTCCTGACTGGATGCTCCTGAATCACAAACTGCTCAGAAAATGGCCATTGAAGGAAGTGTGATTTTTTTTTGAGTGGCAGAGAAAGATCCAGAGTTGAATTCCTCAATTTTTATGAATGGAGGAGGTGTAGTTGTCTCTTTTTTAGCCTTTACAACAAGGAGTCTATCTAGGGGTGAAATTCAGTAGGTTCTGGAGAACTGGTAGCGGAAAATTTGATTTGTTTAGAGAACCGGCAAATACCACCTCTGGCTGGCCTGAGAGTGGAGTAGGAAAGCAAATTTTGCAATATCTTTCCCCCAGGAATGGGGATTTTGCAGCATCCTTCCCCCGCCACACCCACCAAGCCACACCCACCGAACTGGTAAGGAAAATGTTTGAATCTCAGCCCTGAGTCTATCGCAAAATTTTGAAACTTTTGTGTTGTGAAAGGCTGGATCAACCCAGTTTACGTCATTACAGGAGATTATTTCAAGTAAAGAAGCACTTACTTTGTGAACTTCTCGTGTGCAAGAGCCCTGAAATAAAAACACAGGATTATTACGGAGGTGTTTCCCCCAAAACAACAACAACAGTAATAATAATAATACTACAAAACCCATAGAACCAATGCATATCAAGACATTTCTTAGGAGCTACATTGTCTTTTCTCCTCTCAGATGTGCTGGACTATTAATCCCATCATCCTAGCCATTTTGGCTTTAAGGAGAGTCATTATGTTTTGGAGAACTCTGCTAGCACACGGCACCATTTCAAACTGAACAAAACAAGTGGAAGTTAGAGGGAGAAACATTCTTTTAACAAAACAAAATAAAACTACCGTAACAACACAGGTAAATCTGAACAAAAACAGCCGTTGGATGAAAAAACCCTTGATAGAAAGGTTTTGTAATGTGTTGATTATGTTTTAGGCTGTAGGATACTTGGCATTTAATTCAGAAGGATGAATTTAATATAGAAGAGTGCAAACATAAAACTTTTTTTGAGATTCATTAAAGCAGCTGCATCTGCCCAACTACTTAATTGCTTTAATTTAATGAGCCACCTACAGAAATTGCATTTATTTCAGAGATCATTTCCTAATAAGATCTGAAACCCTGCACTATCCTAATTTATTTACTTATTCAATTTTTTATGCCACCCTTCCCCTTAGATTCAGGGCGGCTGACAACATGTTAGCAATAGCACTTTTTAACAGAGCCAGCATATTGTCCCTGCAATCCAGGTCCTCATTTTACCCACCTCGGAAGGATGGAAGGCTGAGTCAACCTTGAGCCGGTGATGAGATTTGAACCACTGACCTGCAGATCTAGCAGTCAGCTTTAGTGGCCTGCAGTACTGCACTCTATCCACTGCGCCACCTTGGCTAATGTAGTTACCGTTAAGATACACCAGCTTTTTTCATGATGAAGGCTGACCTGATGGGAGTTTCCATGCTTAGGATTTTGTTCTTTTAGAGAACTATGGTTTGAGCACCAAAATATTAGTCCATGTATGTGCTTGACCAGAGGTAAGCCAATTCAGTGAATTTTAGTTATTGTCATTTTTTTGCCTTTTTAAATATTTTTATTAATTTTTCACTTTTAAAAAGAAAACACAATGGTAAGTAGAGAAGAAAATCAAACAAAATTAAATTAATAATAGTATATACAGATATTAGCATTATATTAGCATTAAAGTCACTATATTTATATTATATTCTTCTTCTTCTTCTTCTTCTTCTTCTTCTTCTTCTTCTTATTATTATTATTATTATTATTATTATTTGGATTTGTATGCCGCCCCTCTCCGGAGACTCGGTGCGGCTAACAGCAATAATAAGACAGTGTACAGTAATAATCCAATACTAAAAATGATTAAAAGCCCATTAATTATTAATTATACACTAGACTATAATTTGTCTCAAGTATATAAATTAGAACATACTTTTTTCCATTAACAAAATAATTTCATGTAAATGAGGAAATCCATAAGAAAACATTATTAGTATGTTGATGAAGATTCTCCATCATCCATGCAGAATTGTCTGGAAGTTGAGTCATGGCAAATAATACTTATTTTCTTGTTGGTTTGAGACATTTCGCTGCCCATCCCAGCAGCTTCTTCAGTCTCAACATGTTGGTTAGGGTGGGCAGAGAGTTGTTAGAATGTCCAACTCCTAAAACTCTTAGGGGTATCCCTGCCCCAACCTCAAGGTTTCTTCTCCAGATTCTCCTAGTCAATTTGTTCAGACTGAAGAAGTTGCTTGGATGGGCAGCGAAATGTCTCAAGCCAACAAGGAAATAAGTGCAGTTGCCTTGACTTCCAGATTATTAGGATGAACTTCAATTACCAGCTTTAACCTGTACCATCGTCATCCCAGACAGCCTGTGACCCAAAGCTAACTCAACCAAACTAAAATGAGGTGAATATCATCAAGAGCTGGGCAACTGGCATTGTTTGGATGAGCATCTGGGAGTCTTGCAAAATCAAACATCTAAAATTAGGCAGCAAGGAAGTAACCTACAATTAGTTTGAGCAAACAAGAGATGCCGCGATAATTTTCAATATGAAATGTGTAAGTGGATTACACATTCAGTGAGTTGAATGCACTGAGGAGTGACTTTTTTGAAAAAGACAGGAAATGGGCCCAACATTTCTTCCACCAAGACCGTAGTTTCCTCAAACCTCAACCCATGAAAAACTACTTTACGGAACCCTTGAGGTTTAAAAGGCATTTGATCCATCCTTAAGGTACATTGGAAGAAAGAAAGAAAGAAAGAAAGAAAGAAAGAAAGAAATGAAAAAAGAAAGAAAGAAATGAAAAAAGAAATGAAAAAAGAAATGAAAAAAGAAAGAAAAAAAGAAAAGAAAAAAGAAAGAAAGAAAAGAAGAAAGAAAAGAAGAAAGAAAAGAAGAAAGAAAGAAAGAAAAGAAAGAAATAGGCTAAGGGAGGGAGGGAGGGAGAAAGAAAGAAAGGAGGGAGAGGGAGAAAGGAAGAAAATACTGAGGGAGAGAGGGAGGGAGAGAGAAAGAAAGAAAGAAAGAAAGGAAGAACAGAGGGAGGAAGAAAGAAAAAGAAGAAAAAAGAGAGAGGGAGGCAGAGAGAAAGGAAGGAAGGAAGGAAGGAAAGAAGGAAAGAAGGAAGGAAGGAAGGAAGGAAGGAAGGAAGGAAGAAAGAAAGGCTGACTCGTATGTCATCCTAAAGACGCAAATGGAAACTTCTAGGTCCAGGAGACCAAAACCATGCATTCGTAAACAGGATTTTCAACTTGATTCATGTCCCAGGTGTGTTTGTTAATTGCACCGCAATTAAGGCCCATTGCCTCCGATTAACATTAGCAAAGCAATTTATGGTCACTTCCACAGAGAGCTCCTTGCATCACATTCTCGCTCTGCCCTGGGGTCCTGGGTGGAAAAGAAAAAAAAGCCACCAGGGGACAACCCCCCCCCCCCCCCAACACAGATAAATGACACGGGAGGCCTCTCTCTCCTTTTCTCCCTATCCTTTTGGAAGAAGATGTTGGTGAAAGAAAAAGGGGGCCTTCCATGGCATCAGGCTCCCCAGAGAGGCTTAAGCATTGCAAATTGGATGATTACAGGCTGTAATGTTCACCCCGCAGAGAGATCTTCATTTCATAAACACTGGTGTCATTAATAGGCTGCAGAGGGACCATCAGGAACTGCTTGGCTGGATTCAGACACGATGTTTGCGGATGACATGTAGCTTGATGCTTCTTCTGTTTTAGCTGGGCTAGTTTTGTCCTGATAATGGACTTCCAGTATCAGATGCCGAGAGAAGTGCTCACCTCTTGTTTGATCCCAAGAAAGGAGTCTGTTTACTTTTCCTTTCCATCTTTTTGAAAAGTCCCTTCCACCTACATCTGACACTGGAACTCCATTTTTGAAGCTTTACCTGGGTCTGACAACTTTCCCTGAGGTCGTGGTGGCGCAGTGGTTAGGGTGCAGTTATGCAGGCTATTTCTGCTGACTGCAATTTGGCAGTTCGACTCTCACCAGGCTCAAGGTTGATTCAGCCATCCATCCTTCTAAGGTGGGTAAAATAAGGACCCAGATTGTTGGGGGGGAAAGGCTGACTCTGTAAACCGCTTAGAGAGGGCTGTAAAAGCACTGTAAAATGGTATATAATTGCTATTACTGTTGCCCTTCCTTCCTTCCTTCCTTCCTTCCTTCCTTCCTTCCTTCCTTCCTTCCTTCCTTCCTTCCTTCCTTCCTTCCTTCCATCCATCCATCCATCCATCCATCCATCCATGATGCAGTGGTTAGAATGCGGTATTGCAGGCAAACTCTGTCCACTACTAGCAGTTCAATCCTGACTGGCTCAAGGTTGATTCAGCCTTCCATCTTTCCGAGGGGGGTAAAATGAGGACCTAGATTGTGGGGGGCGAGATGCTGACTCTGTAAACCGCTTAGACAGGGCCGTAAAAGCACTGTGAAGCAATATAGAAGTCTAAGTGCTATTGCTATTCTCAGTTAATGACCACTCTAGCCTAGGAAGTCCACCTTTCAAATCTCAAAAAAGCTCAAAGGGTGATCGTGTAAGTCCTTGTGCAATTATCCCCAGACCTGAGTCATTGTTTTTACATTTTCAACATTATTTCAACTTGCAGCTTTGCACATATCTTTTTTTAAAGGGAGAAAGGGAAAGGGAAAAGGCAATAGCAATTTCCTCTGCGGCTACAATTTAAATGGTGAAACTCTGGGGGGTTTTGCATTACAAAGGCAAAAAATGTCAATTCAGATGGTTTTATTTGTAATCAATGACTTTGCTTTGTAATTAGACCGCTAACTGTTTTGGTTACACTGTATAGAATTTTATTGTATTCTTAACTCTTAATAGTTGTGTTGACTGTTAACTAATATTAGTACTGAGGATGCCCCAGAATTGCAAAATATATGTATTTAAAACAAAGAAAACAAATGTGATCTTGTTCTGATTAATTACTATTGTCCTTAACTTACAGGCAAATCTTAGTTATGAACTACATCTATTAGATTCTTCTATTAAATCTTAGTTCATTCTGACTAATCCAAGCTACAAGAGCACTGACCGAATAAAAGATCCAAAAAACAAAAACTTACTCTTTGGGGAATGGGATGGGCTGGAGCAAACTGGCCAGAGCTGGTCTCCAATCTTCGTAATCTGATCTGCAATTAGAAAAGCACCATTAGCTTAAACTGCATGCAGAATTTACTGCCATGAACAAGCTCTATTTCTAGCCAGCAAAGTCTAATGCTGTGTTTGTGCATGAGTTTAACCTTGGTCTCTAGCAGCCTTCTTTAACCTGATTTCTCTGGAGCTACCCAGGTGAGACCTTCCAATAACTCAACCCTCCTGGTCACTGACCATCCTAGATGGGAATTCTGAAAATTATAGCTTCATCACCTTAGAGAATACTTCAACTTCCAATTTGTAACTGGTCTGATGGCAAAACCCTAATAGTCACCTATGCCCACCATGTGTTTTATGTACGTTAATTCCATTTCTTGTTGTTCTTGAGCCTGCAAGCTGCAGTTTTGTTGTCTTTTACAAGGAAGCAGTGCTGACTTAACACAATGTTGTTACCGTACATCAGGATTCCTCAAACTTGGCAACTGTAAGACTTGTGGACTTCAACTGCCAGAATTCTCCAGCCAGCTATGTGGGTGTGCATACTCACACGTGCTCCCCCATAGGAACCCAAGAAACCCACGTGGGCTATCTGGAAAGCCACGGGAGAAGAGAAACTCACAGCATCTTGAGTATTTCCACATAGCAGCCAAGGATGCGGTCCGCCTGAGCGCTCAGCTCGATGCTAATGCTACTGCAGGTGGGGCTGACCATCAAACAGTCAATCAGGTTGGGCTCGCTGTCGTTGCCAACGCTGGCGGTCATCTTCTGGTTGGCCATGTTGTTGCGCTCAACCTCAACGTGGATCTCATTGGACGTGACAATGACTGACTTGAGGCGGGATTCGGCCAGCGTAGCCTCCCTGGACATCAGGTCAGGGCTGGTGTGGAGAAGACGAAGGGGCAGATTGGGCTTGCGGTCGCAAGGCTGTTGGCAGCCATTCCGAATTTCCTTTAGGCTTGGAGAATTGTCCCGGCTGTTGCAATAGGGGAGGGAGAAAAAAGGGAGGGGGAAGAATAAATAAGTTGAAATTGTCAAACATACTGTATTTTTCAGAGTATAACACGTACCCCCCCCCAAAGAGGCTGAAAAATGTGGGTGCGTCTTATATTCCAAATGTAACTTTTATTTAGCTTTAAAAAAAATCCTAATAAGTTGCTAACGCGATCTTCCATGCTTTGCTAGCTATCTTCTACCTTTTGCCTGCTTTTTATATTGCTGCTCCCTCCAACAATCAGCTGAGCCTTTTTTCAGCCCTAACAGTGAACTAATCTTCTGTGCTTTGCTAGCAAGCAATCTTCCGCCTTTTTCCCCCCAGCGAGGTGCTAACAGTGAAGGGATCTTCTGTGCTTTGCTACCGAAGGGATCATCCCTTTGCCTGCTTTTCTCATTGTTTCTCTCTCTGAAGAGGGAGGGGAGTAAATGTTTTGGAAACTATTTTTTCTCCCCAACAGGGAGAATCCTGTTCTCAAATCCAACAAACTAATGTGCTGAAGCTGACCAGACTAAAAGCTAGCCAGATGAATACCTGTTAGGCAGATTATTTTCCCCCCTATTTTCCTGCCCCAAAATTAAGGTGCGTCTTATACTCCAAAAATACGGTTAATAACAGACATAAAGGGGAAGAGTCCAGAAGGCAACTTCGCAAAGCGTTGCAACACGTCCTCTTTTTTTATTATTGGCCAGCTGCTATTACTTTGTCCTATTTATACCAGAAGAAAACAAATGGGAGACGTTTGCAACACAGCTCCAATTTTGTGGCAGTCTGTGAACTTGGCCATCCTGGGGAGGAATGCAATTGTCTTTCCCTGATGATGCAAAATCGTGACGCAACTTTTTCTTTCAATAAACAGCCCACCAGGATAGTCAACTCAATTTCCTAGAAAATGGGTTCATGGAAAAGCAAAGCAGATGCTTCTTTGCCAGAAGGCTTCTTGAGCTTCATAGAAAGTTCATAAAGAACCAGCCTAAAGAGCAGATTTGTCTTCTGCTAACCAAAGTTCTCCCACTTTGTGCTTGCAAAACTCCAAATCCACCCCAATATCGAGAAATACCTCCATCCACATCACCCTCCCCTTTCCCTTCTGGGAAAAAGCCTGGAGACTAAAACATATGAAGAAGAGCTATAGATTTTGGCTCTAGCTAGTCTAAAGAAAAGAAGAATTAGGGGTGACATGATAGCAGTATTCCTGTATTTGAAGAGCTGCCACAAAGAAGAGGGAGTCAAATTATTCTCCATAGCACGAGAGGGCAGGGCAAGAAACAATTGGTTGGGAACCTGGAATTCAGGAGAAACTTCATAATGGTGAGGACAATTAACCAGTGGAACAGCTTGCCTCCAGAAATTGTGGCTGCTTCAACACTGGATGTTTTAAAGAAAAGTCTAGAAAGTCTTTATCTGAAATAGTATAGGTTCTCCTGCTTCAGGTCTCTTCCAGCTCATTCTATTGTATTCCATTCCATTCCATTCCATATTCTACTCTATACTCCTCTATTCTATTTCTATTCTATTCTATTCTATTCTACTCTGTTCCCATTCCATATTGTATTCTATTCTATTCTATTCTACTCTGTTCTGTTCCCATTCCATATTCTATTCTATTCTATTCTATTCTATTCTACTCTATTCTCATTCCATTCCCATTCCATAATTCTATTCTATTCTAAACACATTTTGATGGAAGCGCATTTTCCTTCTCTGATGGTTTTCTCCCAAAGGGTTCCCTGGGGGATGAAGATGACTGACCTGTTGATGAATTCTTCGTAGCAAGAATAAATGGCTGCTAGACAGACGGCAACGAGATTCGGAAGGACCCGTGGATGCGGACACTGGCCGGTCGGGCCATGCATACTGGAATGACAGGACAGGGATGTGAGGTGGTGTGTGTCCAAAAGGAGTATTATTAAAAAAGGAGCAAGCATTAAGTCTAAGAGAAGAGAACATTTGTAGCTCACGCTTGAACTGTGAGGTCCCTGATGCCCTCTGAGATTGCTTGTTTGCTTTGCAGATGTTTCATGACCCAACGAGGTAACATCATCAGTAGCAGAAGGGAGTATGGGGGGGGGGAGGAAAACAACTATGAGGCCCACAAGACGGGAGGGTTTGCAGGGGAGAGAGAAGGAGGAGGAGGACTATGGGGCCCAGAAGGGAGTAGGGTTTGTAGGGAGGAAGAGGAGAAGGAGGAAGACTAGGGGGCCTCTTGGACAATGAGCAAACCAGGAGCCTTTCACCCCTGCCTTTGGGACAACAGTGATCTGGATGACTGAAAATCTCCATAGACAAGCAACCTTCCTTGGGTTTTTTCAGGTAAGCTAAACTCATGGCAAAATGTTGCCTATCAAAGGTGCTGGCAAGGAAAGCCACTGAAGCAAAGACGAGACAAGTGCCTTACAAAGGGAGAGAGATTTCACATATTTACCTGTGGATAAATTTCTTTACCACTTCCATGCCGGCATTCAGTTCATTCAAGGCCAGAATGTACTCCTGAGTAAAGAGCCGCAACCGAGGACATTTACCAAAATCCTTTCAAAAACAGGGGGGGGAAAAGGGAGATATTTAAGATTCAGAAGTGCCAAGATCTGGACTTTCGATAAAGAGAAATGGAAAAGTTTTATCTTGTTTTTATACCGATATTCTTTTGACTTATAACCATTCATTTAGTGATCACTCAAAGTTATGACGGCATTGGAAAAAAGTGATTTAGGAGCAGTCCTCACACTTATGACTGTAAGAGCACCTACGCAGTCCTGTGATCAAAATTTGAATGCTTGGCAACTGTCCTGTATTTACAATAGTTGCAGTGTCTCGGGCAGTGGTGGGATTCAAAATATTTTTACTACCAGTTCTGTGGGCGTGGCTTGGTAGGCGTGGCAGCGGAAGGATACTGCAAAATCCCCATTTCCTCCCGATCAGCTGGGACTCGGGAGGCAGAGAATAGATAGAGGCAGGACTAGTGAGAGCTAGTATTTACCAGTTCTCTGAACTACTCAAAAATTCTATTACTGGTTCTCCAGAACTAGTCAGAACCTGCTGAAACCCACCTCTGGTCATATGATCCTGTTTTGTGAACTTTTCAGGTGGGTTTCAGACAAGCAAAAGTCAATGAGAAAAGGCAGATTCCCTTAAACAATCATGTCATTCACTAAAAACTTGCAGTATTTTGCTTAACAGCTGTGGCAAGAATGATTGCAAAATATACTGCTCAAAAAAATAAAGGGAACACTCAAATAACACATCCTAGATCTGAATGAATGAAATATTCTCACTGAATACTTTGTTCTGTACAAAGTTGAATGTGCAACAACAGCATGTGAAATTGATTGTCAATCAGTGTTGCTTCCTAGATGGACAGTTTGATTTCATAGAAGTTTGATTTACTTGGAGTTATATTCTCTTGTTTAAGTGTTCCCTTTATTTTTTTGAACAGTGTACTTTCTCTTAAGAATCACCTTGCTTAGCAACTGAAAATTGGGTTCCCAATGATAGTTGTAAGTCAAGGACCCCATGAACTCTTTTTTTTTTTAAAAAATTAAGTGTTAAGTGTTGTACCACATGATTCTTGACAAATGTATCTTTTTCTTTTATGTACGCTGAGAGCATATGCACCAAGACAAATTCCTTGTGTGTCCACTCACACTTGGCCAATAAAATTCAATTCTATTCTAAAAAAAATTAATAACAATAGCACTTAGACTTCTATACCGTGTCACAATGCTTTTACAGCCCTCACTAAGCAGTTTTACAGAGTCAGCATATATTGCCCCCAACAATCTGGGTCCCCATTTTACCCCACCTCAGAAGGATCTGGAGCCTGATGAGATTTGAACTGCCAAACTGAAGACAGCCGGCAGTCAGCAGAAGTAGCCTGCAGTACTGCACTCTGACCACTGTGCCATCGTGGCTCATAACTGAAAGAACATTATTCAACCTACGGTAGTACCCTACAGATAGCCCGAGTGCAACATCCATCTTCTCCAGCCAGCCTGAGTTGGGTAGGGTAGGAGGTATAACCCACCGATTAGAAAACTGGATTAAAATAACCCTACCTATTTTATTACTAAAATTCAAATGCTGCTTGTCACCGATTCTTTAATTGCTTGCAAACTTCCACAGCTCTGAATTTGCCATCTGCAAGATTGGGGAGTCCAAAAGCTTCTCTTTGCTTGAATAAAACGTGCTCCAAGAAAGTTTGCAAAAAGAATAAACACACCAAATAAGGGCCAGGCTGACTCTGAGGCAGCTGAGTCAGCCAGCTGATTTTAGATGTCACGAAAAAGAAGCAAATCTGCTGGTTATTTAATTTGCTACTGTTATGTTATTACAACACTGGTTTGCTTCACAGCTTTGGATGCCAAGCCTGGTGGATCGCTTCAGGCAATAGGCATCTTTTGTTTTCTTTTGAACATTTAGGTCTTACTTGGAAATAAGGGTTGATTGCGGGACAAGCAATAGTCTAAACTTGTCAACAAAATCAAAAGTTCTCTAGAGTTTTCAAGCTATTGTCTTCCATTGTAGATGGAAGCAATGGACCACCACGGACATCTGGAAGGATTAAGGATGCAAGTTCACTTTAAAGACCAATAGTGATCTCATCCTTTTGCTCAGGACCTTACGTAGCCCAAATCACAGCCACGGGGAGTCAGGAGTTGATGAGATCTAGGGACGGCGAGACGTAAACAATTGAGGAGAAAAATACCTATGCGAAGCAGGCGAAGATAACCAAGCATGTTTGTCAGACAAAAGAGAAGGAAGGGGGAAATTGCAAAGTGTGCCCCAGAGGTGACGCAGGGGTTAGAATGCAGTATTGCACACTCATTCTGCACACAGCCACGAATTCAATCCTGACCGACTCAAGGTTGACTCGGCCGTCCATCTTTCCAAGGTTGATAAAATGAGAACCCAGATTGTTGAGGGGGGCAGGGAATAAAGCTGACTCTGTAAACCACTCAGAGGCAGCATATACATCTAAGTCATGAGTGTTTAGAATGCAGTACTGCAGGCTACTTCTGCTGACTTTCAGCTGCCAGCAATTTGGTAGTTCGAGTCTCACCAGCTCAAAGTTGTCTCAGCCTTCCATCCTGCCAAGGTCAGTACAATGAGGACCCAGATTGTTGGTGGGCAATAGGCTGATTCTGCAAAGCACTGTGAAGCGGTATGTAAGTCTAAGTGCTATTGATAAGCCCTACTGCTACTGTTTTTGTCTACCAGAGTGGAAGAGGGCACAGCTAAATTGCCAGGTACCCAAATGAAGGTTTTCCATGTTCTTTTATGTTGTTAAGGGTGCCACACCACAACACCTGTCCTGTACAGCAATGAAGGCAGGAGTATTCTTAAAAACTGGTATGAAAAAAATTAGGAACAGTTCAGACACATCTTGCAAATGTGATTGACTCAGAAAGGGTGCATGTTTGCCTGCTGTGATGCCTTGTGCCTCTTTCTTTGTGGAAATTCCTCAGTCTGTTGGCCGGACACTTGTGTCTATCAGCCCCCTGCTTAGCCAGCAAACAGGGCTGCACAAACTCACAAAAGGAGTCAAGATGTTTTGACCGATTTATGCCTCCGCTTAGAATGCCATTTAGCAGAGCAAATGTTTGCATGATATCACAAATGGCGGCTCTCCAAATTCATCAAGACCAAGAAGATTGAGTCTTTTTAGAGCCGCGGCCATGTAAAGGCTGAACATCTAAACATCGCCCGGGGAGAAAATAAAGTTGCGAAGGCAGACCATAAATCTCAGCTTTTCATCATCGACCCTGGTTAGTCAAAGCAGTTAAAAAGGATCTTCCCCTACAGCTCCAACAGATCTGGGTCGATCCCCAGGAGATGGTGAATTCTAGTCTTGCCTTAGGCATGAAAGCCAGCTGGGTGACTTTGGGGCCGATCACCAGTAGATGGTGAGTTCTAGTTCTAGTCCTGTCTTAGGCATAAAAGCCAGCTGGGTGACTTTGGATCAATTACCAGGTAGGTAATGAGTTCTAGTCCTGCCTTAGGCATAAAAACCAGCTGGGTAATTTTAAGCCAATCGCTCTCTCTCAGGCTTGGTTGACAAGCCCCTATGTCAATTCCTGTGACAACAAATGGATCATCGCTCAATTGATCCAAAAGAAACAGACCCTGGAGTTTCAAGAGAATGCTAGGAAGTGGGGGGGGAGGGGAACATGCAGGGCACATAGTCTTTTCAGCGGCTTTTATAGTCCAACCATGCTCCTTGATTCAATTTCAAGGATAAAAGTCAATTAAGAAAGATGAAACAAGTAGACAAGGAAGGCAGGGCTAAGACCTTCCTGCACTTGTGAATATAAATCATAGTGTCCGCCTGAAGAAGGAGAGAACATTTCTGTTCTCGCCTGTCGACCTGTAATACATCGCTTGTTCTTTCTGTACCAGTATCAAAATGAGGAAAGTTCTATCTGTAAGTCTTCCCATTAAATACTGTCTAGAACTGGGGACTCCAACCTTGGCAACTTTAAGATTTGTGGACTTCAACTCCTAGAGTTTCTCAGCCAGTAAATCTACTGAGGAATCCTGGGAGTTGGAAGTCCACAAGTCTTAAAGTTGTCAAGGTTGGAAACCCCTGGTCTAGAAAACATTTCAGGCAGAAGAACAATATTTCCTTAACCATTCCATGTTTCCGCTGATCTAAACTATTTTAGTTCTGTAAATAGCACTATAATTAGTCATTTAAAGATTAGTAATAATATAGGTTGACTACCTTACCCTATATTCAAAACCCGCAAACTCCCTGCCACCACGGCCACCACGAAAACCCCGAGGAGCATTGAAGGGTCCCTCTTGTGTTTCCATGCCCACTATCTGGCTGGAAGCCACCAGCTCCTCCACTTCCCCCTCTGCCTCTGTATCCCTCCCCGACCATGGTTTGAACGCAATGGAATTCCAAATGTCTCAGCATTTAGTCTTCTTTCCTCTGCCCAGTTTGGTCTTCGGTCTCTAAAACTCTGGGAATTGAAGTCCACCAGTCTTATAGTTGCCAAGATTGGAAAACCCTGGTCTAGAAAACATTTCAGGTAGAAAGGCAGGAGAACAATATTTCCTTAGCCATTCCATGTTTCCCCTTCTAATTGCAATTGCTTTCCATGTCTTCCATTTTTCACAAAAGATAAAGAGGTAACCTTTGGAAAAGAACAGAACTACAAACTTTCCCCAACTTTCCTTTTTTAGCTAAACATGGAGATAGACTTCCCCTGAAGCATGAAGCTCAGTATTTTAGGACTACAGTGGTACCTCTCTACTCATCGTTAATTGGTTCTCGGAGGCTCAATGAGTACTAAAAATGATCAAAACCGAACAATTTCCCCCCATAACAAATAATGCAGTAGTGAGTCACAAGGCAGCCTACATCAACAAGTTCTAGCATATGCATAGAATAGAATAGAATAGAATAGAATAGAATTCTTTATTGACCAAGTGTGATTGGACACACAAAGCATTTGTCTTTGGTACATATGCTCTCAGCGTACATAAATAAAATATACATTTGTCAAGAATCATGAGTTCATAAGAATCATGAGTTCATAAGAATCACTTAATGGTTGTCATAGGGGTCAAATAAGCAATGAGGAAACTATCAATAGCAATAAAAATCTTAAGGATACAAGCAACAAGATACAGTCATACAGTCATAAGTGGGAGGAAATGGGTGATAGGAATGATGAGAAAAAACTAGTAGAAATAGAAGTGCAGACTTAGTAAAAAGTTTGACAGTGTTGAGGGAATTATTTGTTTAACAGAGTGATGGCATTCAGGAAAAAACTGTTCTTGTGTCCAGTTGTCTTGGTATTGAGTACATTGAATACCGAGTAGGGTGAATACCGAGACAACATTTTTGTGTCAAAATGCATTGAATACCAAATTCGATGAGTTTCGGTGCAATTGAGTACCAAGGTACCGCTGTACATGCTTCTTTGTTCCATAAATATGTTACATAGACATAAACACAACAGACTACATAAAATAGCAAGATTGTGAAGGTTTTGTACCAAAATCTCTGAACCAAGGAAACAAAGTGATGGACTCACCATGTTATGTTTTAAGATTCTCTGTACCACTGGAGTGAAGACTTCTATGACCACCATAGACCGAGGGCGTTCTCGGCAATGCTGTTTCAAGAGATGGTTAGGTTTAAAAAGAGGTGAGAAAAAGCACAAAACCACCGCCACTAATGACCCCAATGTTTCTATTAATCTTAATAAGTCAATCATCATAAGGACTCTGTTTCCCAATCTACCAGACAGACATTTGTGAAGGGCTTCAACAGTATTTCTCAGTAAGGACCACAGAAGTTTGTGTCTCACTCATATTGCCTGTTTATCTTCTTTCTGAAGCTATCAGGCCCGGAAACCATCTCAGTTAAAAGCAAATACCTTCCTTACTCTCTACAAACAAAACTTTAATTTGCTTTAAGGAGCTGCCACTAAGACATTTTTGGACATAGGCGGCAAAACTTAAGAAAAAGAAATGAAGACATCAGAAATACCTTGCAAAAGAATTCACACAAGTCGGGCGGTGGGTGGTTGTTTTCCAGCAAAGGAGCAAGTGCCTAAAATGATGAAGGAATGACAGCAATGTTTATATTCATTTATACTCTGGTCATATCAGAAATAGGCTCTATATTATTCTTCCATCTCAAATAAGAACAAAAAAGGGCTCTAATAAGGCAAAAACGTTACCCATGAAGATTAGATCAAAGACTTATTCGGAATCCAGAATCACATTTGATTTGAGAGGTTTCTAAACATTTGGGCTGCCAGAAGCAAACAAGATTAGCCTATGAATTATACACGGTGCCTCATCAGAACCAAGAAGCCCAATCTCCAACAGTGGTCAGGGTGGCAATTTAACTGTTACTGATGGATGAGCATCCTGGAGAAAGCAGGTAGGGAAGAGGTGTGGTTTCTTCCTCTGCTATTTTGCTTTTAGACACAATTATTATTCTTCCCTGATTTTCCAGGACCCTTAATAAGGATCTGGACTGCCCTATCCCAAATGCCAGGCAATACATTACTTAAGAGCCGTGGTGGTGAACTTATGGTACATATGCCAAAGGTGGCATGCAGAGCCCTCTCCGTGGGCATGCGCACCGTCACCATCTGCTCTCCCGGGTTCCATCACATGCATGCATGCTGGCAGCTGGTCTGTTGCACATGTGCACTCTTCTGGGTTCCAAAGCACACATGTGTGCTGGACACCTGGCATGCACACTGGCCACTGACCGTTGTGCATGCATGCAACAGAGCTCAATAGAGCAGCTGGATGCCGCATACACGCACACTGGCCAGCTGCTGTGTTCTGGGTTCCGACAGGCATGCACCCTTCAGTTTTGACACTTGGTGCCGAAAAGGTTAACCATCAATGCCTTAGACCAGGGGTCCTCAAACCTGGCAACTTTAAGACTTGTGGACTTCAACTCCCAGAATTTTCCAGCCAACTATGCTGGAAGTTGAAGTCCACAAGTCTTAAAGTTGCCAAGTTTGAAGACCTCTGCCTTAGACATTCTGAAGAGCACCTCTTTTTCCCCCTCTGATCATTTGGGCCCATTTTTCCTCCTTGGCGTAAACAGTCCTGTTTGAAGAGTTTCCTGATCTAACAAAGACAAAACCAGGGACACTGGAATTTTCCAAAGCCAGTGGAAACTTCTCCCTTTCCAGCAAAGCTGTTTTCCAGTTCCTAACTTCATCCTTTCTCTGTCCATTGCTAGGCAACCCAAACGAAGTTACATGCCGTAACGGCACTAAGAGTAACAGCAGCCACATAATAAGGTTATGTCACTGCTGCCACTATTGTAAATTATGAAGTATGGTCGGAACAGAAGATTCTTCAAGGTTTAGTCTGTCCTGGGGCTAAAGAATTCCAGGTACCAGATTGCAAAAAGCAGATGTTTTTTTTAAGACTGGAAGAGCTTCTGCAAAAAATGTTCTGACAATTCTTTCTCAGAACATCAGTTCTTTGGGAACAAAGCCGCTTGAATATCTTCTCCACTTGGGCTTGGAGAGGAACCAACACGCATGCAAAACAGCAGTGGTTGTTCCGGGTTCGGCTTGGTGAACCGGTAGTGCCGGTGGCAGGAGGCTCCGCCTACCCACCTGGGACGTTTCTGCGCATGCAGAAGGTTTGTCGAGACCAGGGGTGAAATGCTACCGGTTCGGGTCAGTTTGGCTGTATTGTTGGTTTGGAGAACCAGTAGCGGCGGGATCCTGAGGCTCCGCCCTCCCACCTGGACATCGCCATTTTCTTTTTTTAACCATCTGAGCATGCGCAGAGGGTGAAAATATGTGTGTGAAGGTGGCGTGCGCGCAAAGAACGCACTTCTAAACCAGTAGGGAAGGTAAATAGATTTCACCATTGGTCGAGACCATTATAGGACCGGATGAAAATGGTAACTTTAATGGTAAGGTTACTTAACAACTGTCTTGGAAATTGTGAGCTTCCGACATCAGGTAGAAAATTAAAGAGACCACATTAATCTTTGTGATTAAGTTGCTGATTTGGTAGCATTTTTAAAAGGGAAAGATAACCTGTCCCAAAGTGAAGGGTTTCTGGAAAATGATACATAGTTGGCTACAGGAGATAACAGACATGGAAATAGAATTCACCCTTGATTGGTTACTACTTGGAATCAGGAAAAAACAATATCCTCCCCAAATTCAATATCTAATAACTCTATATAACAATGGCTGCAAGGATAGGTTATGAGCAATATTGGAAAAATAACGCACTACCATCATAAAGCTTAATTATAGAGAAAATCTATAGGTGTGCAGAAATGGACAGGCTGACAATGGAGATTAAGGGAGACAGAGTATTATGAAATCTGGAACAAATGGTATAACTGGATTGAAAATAAAATCAAAGTAATGTAATGCAATGTGAAAGGACACATGAAAAACGGAACTACCCTTTTTCCACGAAAATAAGACAGCGTCTTATATTAATTTTTGTTCCAAAGATGTGCTACATCTTATTTTAAAGGGATGTCTTATTTTTTTTCAATGAAGAATTACACATTTATTGCTGAACAAATGAACACTTATTATATACTGTACAGTAGTTGTCATCACAAACCAGCATAACTAGACAAACTGAATCCTATCAAGAATTTCTTACTACTACTGTACCATTATTTCCATGTACTGTACAACAATTATACTTTCTTCAAATATATGTTATATATGTTCAGGAATGCTGCGAAACTAAACGTCTCCTACATCTTACTTTCTGGGGATGCCTTATATTAGGCAATTCTACGAAACCTCTCCTAATGTTTTACTTTCGGGGGTGATTTATTTTCAGGGAGACAGGGTATGTAAATATAAAAGATAATGTATACTATAAAACAGATACAATGTAAGGGGATTAGATATAGATCTGTGTAAAATTATTGTGATGTTTTAAAAATGAAAAAAATGAATAAATAAAACATTTTTTAAAATAAAAAGATAATGTAATATGTAGGAAGAATATTCTATTTTACTCATATAAACTTCTCCTTCACCTCATTTAGCCAACCCGATCCAACCTACCTATTTTGGATAGATGTTGGAACATCCCTTTCAATCTTTACATTCTACTCAATTTTTTAGACTCTGAATGTAAATGAAGACTAATAATATCAGCTATGCCACAACTGGGCTGTAAAATTTAATTATTGCAGTTTCCTTGAACTCTATCCTTTCGCTGAAATATTTTAGGAGGGAAAAAATTAAAAGAATGTTCCCAAACTCTTAAGATGCTGCTCTTAGCTATTTCTTGACTGCGTAACCTTGGAACGAAACCACGTTAAATCTGTAGTTTTAAAAAATCTGGGGAGAAAGAATACCCTGCAGAAGCCAAACTCAAGGAAGGAGACAGATTATTCCCCCCACACACACAAAAGAGTTTTTGTAACTTACCACAATAATATTTTCATGCTCTTGAGGAGTTAGGTTGGTTTCCTGAAAATTGAGGTTACATTAACGTTATGTTTACAAAATTGAGACAACATTACGTTTATAAAATTGGGATTAAATTACATTAGAGATTACATTAAAAAATCAATGGCAGATCATCACCATTATCATCAATCTGCATTGGTTTCAAGATCCATCTGCTTTGTTCTCCTGCAGGGGCCCATTTCCAATCTTGTCTAGAGCCCTGGTTCCCAAGGTGGGGCGCAATTTGATTTTGGAGGGGGGCAATTGGAACCTTGTTTAAACCACATTAATGGTCTTTTAGGCTTCCTCTGCGTGAATAGGAGTTCACTTTTTGAATAGTAATATGTCACTTGGGGGGGCGGCATCAAGGTTTTAGAGATGCTTAGGGGGGGGGCATGGCCAAAAAAAGGTTGGGAACCACTGGTCCAGAGCAATGAAGGGGAACCTTTTTTCTTCGGGTGCCGAAAGAGCGTGCATGTGTGCTATCGTGCATGCACAAGTGCCCACACCCATAACTCAATGCAAACAGCTTCCCCCAATCCCTGGAGGCCCTCTGGAGGCTGGAAACGGCCTGTTTCCCAGCTTCTGATGGGCCCAGTAGGCTCATGTCTTGCCCCCCACCCCCGGCTCCAAAGGCTTCCCTGGGGCTGGAAGAGGGTAAAAGCGCCCTCCCCCATCCCCCTGGAAGCTCTCTGGAAGCCAGAAATGCCATCCCAGAGCCTCTAGGCGAGCAAATGCCAGCTGCCTGGCACACATATGCATGTTGGAGCTGAGCTAGGGCCATGGCTCGTGTGCCAGCAGATATGGCTCCGCGTGCCACCTGTGGCACCCATGCCATCGGTTTGCCATCACTGGTCTAGAGGATCACCCATTAGGCTAAATCAGGTGTGTCAAACTCCATTTCATTTTAGGGATGTTTGTTTGTGTGCGTGGCCAGAGTGAGTGTGCCCAGCTCAACTTCACTTGTGTCGAGGAGCCCTTTGGTGGCTTGAGCCCTCTGCCAGCAAAAACCGGGCTCCCAAGCTCTGTTTTCAGCTGTGACAGCCTCCTGCAACCCTCTGTGAGTGAAAATGGAGCTCCAGAGGGCTGCCTGTGGCCCTCCCAAGCTCCATTTTTGCTGGCAGAGGCACCACAAGTCACTCCTTCATTATTTCCAGGACAGCCCCGTGGGCCGGATCTGGCCCTTGGGCCTTGAGTTCGACATCACTCAAAAAGATCCAGGTGCTGAAAAAGGTAGCATGGCATGTTGCAACAGTGGTGACCCTCCCAACATCTGCTATCTCTTCCAATTCTCCTGGAATCACCAATCCGGTGAGTTCAAATTGGTGATGGTGATGCAAATAGTCCCCATCTTGACAAGAATCATTCACGAGTTCCCATCTACAATCATTCGCAATCAAGGAGTCAGGAAGGATTTCAGACGAGAGATTAAACTATCAAACCAAATGGACAACCCGGCTTAGGATAGGGCAAGGATAGTCCATATGGCATAGTAGAGCCCACTTTGCCTACCCCTGCGATAGGGTAAACCAGCTTCTCACACATCTTTATTATGGGCATTTTTTTAACGGGAAGCTTTTTAAATGGCCAGTCCTCAACTTGAGGATGGGATGATCACACTGAAATAATGGAAATTCTTAGAGTTCACGAGTCCTAGAATTGCCAAGGTTGGGCAGCCCTGTAATAGCAAGGAAAGGAGTTTGTGAATATTTTACTAATCTATTTTACTAATAGAGGATGGTGCTCATCTCTGTTTCAAGACCATTGAGCCAGTGCTGTCCAAAGACGTTTCCACAGTCATATGGCCAGCATGCTATCACAAACCACCGAAGTGGTACCTATTTATCTACTTGCATTTACATGTCCTTAAATTGCTAAGTGGACAGGAACTAGGCTCACCTCACTGCACGATGCTCGGATCTCAAACCTGGGCTGCCAGCTTTCAGCCAATAAACCCATTGTTTTAACCACACTGCCCTATAATAAATTCTGCCTAACAATCTGCAAGTGGGCATAGTTCCCTCTAAGCTGAGCAGTGAGCAATCGCTCACTTAAAAATCATCATCAACTCAGAGTTTTCCAAACCTGCCCAGAAGCCGAGAGGGAAAGAGTGAGAGGGAAGGAGAGAGAGAGGAAGAGAGAGAAACAGATAGAAAAAAGAGAGGAAGGAAAAGAGAAAAAAAGAATGGGAGTAAGGAAGAGAGAAAGAAAATCAAAATCTAGTTTGAAACTAGCTCAACTATTTAAGTGGCATTTGGATATTGATAGAGTTGCCCTATTATGAGCTCACTGTTATAGACACACAGTACAGTATTTTATTTTGAAATTCTCTGAGGCAAAACAGGGTGGGTTTTTTGTTTGTTTGTTTGCTTGTTTGTTTGTTTGTTTATTTATTATTTCTGTGCTGCCCAGTCCCGAAGGGACTGCCACTCAGACACTATACTTTTCCACCCACCCACCCAAAAAATTAGAGGGAACACTGGCATTGGGTTTATTAGTTTGTTGGCTTGGATGGTGGAAAACAGAAATAAGGAGACATCATTGCCAAAGACTTACCTCTGAAAGCAACTTGGAAACAATTTCTAAAGGAGCTTGATGGATGGATTCGTCTTGCAAAGGGGAAGTTAACGCCATGTCCACCAAAGTCCGGATTTCCTTCAGAACCACCTCTAAGCGGCTTGGATTACTCAGCACTTTCTTGTACTTGTAGATCTTTTTCTACAAAAAGAAAACAAACATAGATAGGATGTTTACTTAAGGTTTACTTCAAACCAACATCCCAGGTTCTATCTGCTTTTAGCTCTGAAGGCAGGTTGGACAACACTTCAATTTTTAACCATGTTTTTTTTTTAAAGGGAAATATTTGCATAGCATTTTCTTCCCTGGGTTTTGATAGCATTTTCTTTCCCTGGGTTTGCATGTGCAAACAGACCAAATGGAGAAGTAACATGCTGCATAAAGTCTGATGTGGAAGCATGATTTTCATCACTCTAAATTACACTCGTTTGTTGATTTGTTTCTATTTTATCTCAAGATTGCCATAACACTCACAAAAAGAAAAACAAATGTTTTCTAAGAAACAGATCTTTTTAGAACTTGATAGAACATAATCAAGTGTTCTATCTGCAAATGATTTGACCTGCTGAGTAACCACCTCAAACAATCTATAGTTGCAAAGACATTTTTTTCTATCCTTTTTTCCTTCTGCTTTCCGTCTTTCTAGATTATGAGCTTGGGGAAAATACTGCCTTATTTTGATATTAAATTGTAAGCATTTCATTGTAAATAAACAACTATATACACAATTACTTGGGAGCACTTATTTTAAATTATCAAGCACACCTAAACTGTGGGCAAGTCTGCTAAATTTACCCATAACAATGACAGTCAAATATACATGCCAATGCCTCTGTCTGTCTGTGCGTCCATCCAACCATCCATCCACCATCCATCATCCATCCATCTCCACCCAAAACATATCAAAAGTACGAACCACCAACAACCGACCAACCAAAACAGCCAACCAGCTATTAGAATCAGGGAGAGCTTGTATCACCCTTCTCCACCCTGATCCTGTCATATATGTTGGTCTACAACCTCCATAACTCTCACCTGACTTCTTTATGTTGACTTTAATGCACTGACTAGATGCTACCAACTGAGGAAAACCTGGTTTATGGCTTTATTTATTTTTTTCTTTTCTTTTTTTCCATAATTGCTGAATTGCAGGAGAAAGAAACAGGTCTCTAAAAACCATAGGAAAATCCCATCAGATTCAGTGCCATAGACACAAGGGCACCGGCAACAATTATCAATGGTAGATGTCTTATTTTCAGAAAGCTTTGGAGATGGGGGGAGATGGAGATTATAATTACAACAGGATCCAGCTTCATCGGGTTTTTTTCTCCATCTCAGTTTTGACAAGGAAACAATCGAATTCTAGGGTTAACAATGGTGGTGAGTCAAATGGTTACGATAAGCCAATGAGGAAAGCCTAATGTGAAAGAAAAGGAACTTCACACCACCCAGACACCAAAGAGTTATTTAAAATTTACAGAAACCATCCAGAGTTTATCAGTTTCTTTCTCAACTACCATCTTCAGCAAGATCATCTTCAGATGTTCCTCATACACCCTTCCCAACTGCCTATCATTCCATCAATCATTCTCAACTTGTCTCAAATTCCTCAGTAAGCTTTGTGAAGGATATATTGATCATTGCTCCTATTTTTATGGATCACTTTTTCAAATGCTAAAGTATCTAAGTACGCACAATATCTACAAATAAATAAAAAAGAACAATGTAAGACGTATCCAGCAAAACCAACTATTTTCAATAACGATTGAAAACCCAGTTTTCGCCTTGGAAGAACGGTGGACGCTCGATCTTAAAAAAAAATCAAACCCAATACCATCAAAGGTTGGTCTTCAAAGATATGGTTTTTAAGTTCTTCCAATACCGTTTTGGCAACAATGCTATTTAGAATAAAGTAAAAAAAAATAGAATAAAGTCATTTGAGTGGCAATTCCAAACAAACTTCCCACAAGAAGATCTAATGCAAACTTCTTGCTAAAACAGCGCACGGCAAAAGACACAACAAACAAACAAAAGGGTTTTTCCGATTTATTTTAAAAAATACATAAATAAAAGCAAATATTTTCAAGTCAGAGAAGAGTGTGTATTTTTTGCCTGGCTGAAGAAGTTTAAGAGGAAAAAAACCCGGTCTTAGTGCTGTCTTGTTATTTAGCCTGGTTCATTGGTTCATTAAATAACCTGGTTCATTGGTTCATTAAAATCAAGATTGGACAGCAGGGAAGAGAGATGCAAAAGAAGTTGAAAACAAACATGAAACAGATTTCAACAAGTATAGTGGCTCAAATATCACTCCCCCCATCTCATATCCCCACCATTAATTTACTCCCACCTCAGATTCCATGTGCAAAGTCAGCCTCCAGTGAAACGTAACAGAAGAATCTTGTTAGAAGAACAGCTAGAGTTGGTTGATGCCAGTCAAAATAACATCAATAATTTCTTCTTCTTCTTCTTCTTCTTCTTCTTCTTCTTCTTCTTCTTCTTCTTCTTCTTCTTCTTCTTCTCCTCCTCCTCCTCCTCCTCCTCCTCCTCCTCCTCCTTTCTCTTCTTTTCTTTCTTTTCCTCTTTCCACTCTTTCTCCTTCTTTTCCTCCTTCTCCTCCTCGACCTTCACTAAGCTCTATAGCTACAGACTTCTAAGTATATCCTTTTTTTCCAGGGAAAAAAAAAATGTGACTGCTACTTTTTGAAGGAGAGAGCTGGAGAGTACAGAACAAATTGTCTGCCACTAAAAATGGGCCAGGAATGATTAGAGTGGATGCCTGGAAGATATGTTGTATTTTGAAATTGATCTTCTTCAGAGTTAATTTCTCTCTGGCCTCTCAGTGAAAAAATAACCTCCCAAGAATTTCTCCTTCTCTCTGTCTTCTCCACTTCTTCTACTGGCACCTCTTGAAGCCAGAAGGATTTAAACTTGTTTGCATGATGCTCTGTTATCTTCAGGAAATATTACTGTAACAAACTACAGCCCAGCCCAGGAAGGGGCTGGAAAGATACTAATAAACCTCCAGAGATAAACTGTGTCATACCTTTGATTTGTGCCTGGATATGATTCTGCCTGTCTCAAAAGAAAACAAAAAGATTTGGCTTGCTCGATGCAGTGAAACAGCCATTTGGGGCAAGGAGGGTGAAAGAGAGGAAGGATGGAAAGAAGGAAAGAAGGAGAGAAGAAGTAGGGAAGGAAGAAGGAAGGGAGGGAGGGAGGATGGAAAGAGGGAAGAAAAAGAAAGAAGAAAGGAAGGGGAAGGAAGGAGGAGGCAGGGAGGGAGGGAGGGAGGGAGGGAGGGAGGGAGGAAGGAAGGAAGGAAGGAAGGAAGGAAGGAAGGAAGGAAGGAAGGAAGGATCCATCAATCAATCCATCCACCCACTGCGATAGCATTTAGTATTTAGACTTATATACCACTTCACAGTGCTTTGCAGCCCTCTCTAAGCACTTTACAGAGAGTAAGCATGTTGCCCCCAACAATCTGGGTCCTCATTTTACCAACCTTGGAAGGATGGAAGGCTGAGTCAACCCTGAGCCTACTGAGATTTGATCTGCCAAACTGCTGGTAGCCAGAAATCAGCAGAAGTAGCTTGCAGTACTTCACTCTAACCATTACACTACCGAGGCTCTTTGCAAGGCTAGGTATTCTGTTCGTATTATGCAGAAAATGCAATTGAAGTAATTAAGAGTAATGATGATGATAATGAAGAGAAGGAAAAACCTGGAAATGTATTTTGCTCAACAACCAGCGAAATAAGATACAACAGGCTATAATAAAGCATTCACGGAGCTATGAACCCAGTGTATGAATACAGAATTAATAGCATCAAATCTATAACATCAATAAGACTAAATAACTAAACCTAAGAAGAAGGTGTTATCCTAATCCTTACAAACTAGATTTATGCTAAACAAAAAGAGTAAGATTAGGGTGTGAATGCTTTGCTTCTTTAAAATGACTAACTGATAAAACTAAAATATGGAGTTCTTAAACAACTGATGGCTATAAAAACCTTCTCTATTCTGCTCTTGCAAAACAATCATACAATTCTCCCCTTAATCAGTAACATTCGGAGAGTCTACATCAATTCTATCAAAAAATAAACATCACAGTACAAAGTATATCTGGATGGCCTGAGTAATTTGCTATTAATGGTGTCAAAGACTGTGCACAAATATACCAACAAAAAGAATGATGTGAAAAAGATAATAAGCAATGGTTTCAATGTTCCTTATGGGCAAAACCTTACTTTTTAAAAAAAGTACAACGATTTCTTACACTTCCCTACCCAGGGAACTATAGGAAAGTAATGAATCATAGAAGCTGGAACTAAGGAGAAACTTCCTGACAGTGAGATCGATCAGCCAATGGAACTGAATTTGCCTTCAGAAGTTATGGGAACTTCATACTGGAGGCTTTCAAAAAGAGATTGGACTGCCATTTGACAGAAATGGTGTAGGGTCTCCTGTTTGGGTGGTGGACTAGATGACCTACAAGGTCCCTTTCAATTCTGTTAATCTGTTAAATACAACCAAGGTATAATCAGAGAGAGCATCAAGGACTCCACAGTTAAAATCTGAGCTACTGTCAGGGCACAAGGGTGGATTCTAACTCCCCTCGCCACCAGTTTGCTTCCTCTCGCACCATGTGGCTTCTATGCATGTGCAGAAGCAAAAAACAGCCTCTGAGCATGCGCAAAAGCAAAAAAACAAAATGGTGTGTTTATGGCGCCGCCGTTAGAGCCAGTTTGAGGGCATGGCCAGCCGGCGATAACTCCTGTTCAGCGAGTGGGGGGAAATTCACACTACCAGTTCTATTGAACCGGTCCGAACCAGGAGCAACCCACCTCTGGTCAGGCACAAAGGAGCAGCAGGACCATGTGTTAATGCCTGTCTCATTTTGAAATGACTCTGGGCGGCTTACAGCATAAGTTGTTAAGCTGCAGAACAGAAGGTTTATTTATGTGGCCTATATACAAGACTCTAGTCAACTGAAGTTCAGCACTATATAAGGGTCTAGAAGTTGGATTAGGACCACTTGTGGGAATGCAACGACTCTAAGCCGATGACATGCTTAACTCCACCACCTACACCTCTGCCTGCTCTTCTTCTACATCTACATAGAAACATAGAAGACTGATGGCTGAAAAAGACCTCATGATCCATCTAGTCCGCCCTTATACTATTACAGTATTTGTATTTTATCTTAGGATGGATCTATGTTTATCCCAGGCATGTTTAAATTCAGTTACTGTGGATTTACCAACCATGTCTGCTGGAAGTTTGTTCCAAGGATCTACTACTCTTTCAGTAAAATAATATTTTCTCATGTTGCTTTTGATCTTTTCCCCAACTAACTTCAGATTGTGTCCCCTTGTTCTTTCCTATTAAAAACACTTCCCTCCTGAACCTTATTTAACCCTTTGACATATTTAAATGTTTCGATCATGTCCCCCCTTTTCCTTCTGTCCTCCAGACTATACAGATTGAGTTCATGAAGTCTTTCCTGATACGTTTTATGCTTAAGACCTTCCACCATTCTTGTAGCCCGTCTTTGGACCCCTTCAATTTTGTCAATATCTTTTTGTAGGTGAGATCTCCAAAACTGAACACAGTATTCCAAATGTGGTCTCACCAGCGCTCTATATAGCGGGATCACAATCTCCCTCTTCCTGCTTGTTATACCTCTAGCTATGCAGCCAAGCATCCTACTTGCTTTTCCTACTGTCCAACCACACTACTCACCCATTTTGAGACTGTCAGAAATCACTACCCCTAAATCCTTCTCTTCTTAAGTTTTTGCTAACACAGAACTGCCAATACAATTCCTTTTCCACAAGTGCATTATTTTACATTTGGAAACATTAAATTGCAGTTTAATGTTTCCAAATTAAATTACAGATATTCTCTTCTATTGGAATAGATAATGTTCCCCAAGACTTTTCTTCTTAAAAATTTGAACAGTCAAACTTCATCTTTCTGCAAATTATACAGAGCATTGTAAGCACGCATTCTAACTTTCTGTAGGTTAAATATTATCCCCAAGTACTTATACTGTTTGACCTGCTGTAGCTCATCGCTCTTTCAATTTAAGGATTTTAGTGCACTTTGCAAAACTTGTAAATTTGTCCCAATCAAGCTCAAATACTTTCTCTGAGCAGAATTCCACAAGAGATCTCAAGGTCCTTCTCGGATCAACCTGCATTAACACCAATATTGTTACATCACCCACTTTAAGAGCATTGAATGTGCCAACTGTGGTGATGATCCCTCAATTAAAGATAAAGGTTTTTCCTCTCCAGTTGTGTCCGACTCTAAGGAGAGGGGCTTATCTCTGTTTATTAGCGGAAGGAGCTAGTGTTATCTGAAAACACCACTATAGTCATGTGGTCAGCCCAGATGCATGGAATGCTGTTACCTTCCCACTGAAGGAGCACCTATCTATCTATTCAAATTTATATGCTTTTGAACTGCTAGGTGGGCAGGAGATGGAGCAAGTGACCAGAATTCACTCCATCATGTAGTGCTCAGGTCTCAAACCTGGGCTGTCAGTTTTCCAGCTGACATGCTTAGTGTCTTGTTTTAACTGCTGAACCATTATGCCCCCTACCTTGTCAATTAAAGGGGTTTATATAATCATTGAACAATATAGTGTAACCTTGTCTGACTGCTTTTGTAATTTTTTTTTACCAAACTTACACAAATATCCATACACGTACCATATTATCAAAACATCCAGTTACACATTTATATCCAAAATATCATACATCCTTCATTTGTTCCTTTTATATTTTTATCTCCCATATGCTTTTCTTCTATATTACTTTCCTTTCCTCTCTCTCTCTACTCCACTTTCTTTCTCCCATTCTCCCTCTTTACTACTTCCCTCCTGACTCATTCCCCTTCCTTTCTATTTTGTCTACTCCCTCTTATCCTTCCCTGAGTACAACTAATCTTGATCCATTTTATGGTTAGCAAACGAGTTACCCATATGAATGAGCCGCCCCAAGTCTTCGGAGAGGGGCGGCATACAAATCCAAATAATAAATAAATAAATAAATAAATAAATAAATAAATAAATAAATAAATAAATGATTAATAAAGATATATATTGAGGAGAGGGATGATTAGGCCTAAAATTAAGAGGTATAAGAGATAATATGTCTGGAAGATAAGCTATAGCGATTAATTTGGAAGAAAGTTGAAAATTAAAGGTGGTGGACCCAGGTGACAAAAATAGGAGGAAGGAGGCAGCATATAAGTTTGCAAAACTAAAAGCAAATTATCGGTAGAAAAATTATTCGGTTTTTTTGCCATAAATCTATTCCTGGAAGTTGAGCAAAAGGGCAATATTTAGCCATCAGAACTGAGCTATGATTGAATAGTATACTCCTAATGAGCAATTCTACTCTTCTTTACAGCCACCAAGTGAGTGGTCATCTTTCTACTTGGGTTTCTGTAGGAGAAGAGCAACTGGAAAGTGAGGTTAAACGTGTCATCACTATGGAGTCGTTGCGTTGCCACAGGAGATCTAAGTCCGGCTCCCATGAATTTTGATCATGTGAAGCTACAACAGTCGCTAAGTGTGAAAAATGGTCATAAGTTGCTTTTTTTCCCCAGTGCTGTTGCAACTTCGAAACAGTCAGTAAATGGACTATTGTAAATGAAAGATTACCTGTACATTGATAACACGGTGTGTAGGCTTAGTCATCTGTTGAGGCAGCAGATTAAAGCCGAATAAATCAGGCATGTCTAAACACTGTACATCAACCAGGAATGACGCATGATTGTTTTCCCTTCCTTCCCAACCTCTCATGCCAAAGCATGAGCCCCAGTCACTGGAGGATTTCATGACATCAGCAAAGCTTGGTCATGATCTCAGCCCAAGTGGGTTGGGACTGGAAAGGCACGCAAATGGAAATAACACTTGGGCTCTGTGGGATTTTCGCTGTCCCTTCTTGAATCAAGCGGATCTTTCCCAAAGGAGACCCATACCCAACGTGATCTGTTGAGCTGGGTTTTAAATTCCTGTTTCTGACCCCAAATCCTTCTTTCCACTCGTACCCTCGCATTTCACCCTGAAGGAAACCCACCCAAGAGACTTTAGCATTTTCCCCCCATGATTTAAATAGAGACATCTAAAGAGATCTTCTTTCTGGTTGCAAAATGTTCATCTACCCCAGTGCTTCTCAATTATTTTCTGTTACGTCATCCCCACAGGAAGAAGTAAACATTTTACACACACACACCCTACTCTTCGATCTGGGCCCCAATAGAATTTTAGTGTTTTGACATGGGGCCAGACCAGCTTCATCAAGCTGATGTTTGGCCCATAAGTGTCACCTCTGCCGGGCACTCACAGCAAATGCTGTGGAAGCATGCTTTAGGACAGTGGTTCTCAACCTGGAGGTCGGGACCCCTTTGGGGGTCAAACAATCATTTCACAGGGGTCGCCTAAGACAGTGTTTTTCAACCGGTGTGCTGCGAGACATGGTCAGGTGTGCCGTGAAGCTCAGCTTCCGAGACCAGAAGCTGAGTTTTATTCTTCGTGCCCAGCTGGAGCTTCCCAGTGGAGGCGGCAACAAGTGTCAGTTGGGGCCCAGCGGGAGGGCAATGGCAGTGGGAACGGGGGGCTGCTGGCTGCAGCGGCCCCGTGCAGTCGCCGGGGGATGGTGGCGGCGAGAAGGAGCTCCAAGGTGGAGGCACCGACAGTGGTGGATGTGCTGCTGGATGCCGTACAGGCTGGTGCTGCAGGGCTGGAACTGGCTCGCTGGCTGGGTCGGAGGTGTCAGCCCGCAGCGCCAGCATGTATGGCGTCCAGCAGCACGTCCAACCGCCACCGTCAGTACCTCCACCTTGGAGCTCCCTCTCGCCGCCGCCATCTCCCAACGACTGTCCGGGGCCGCTGCAGCCGGTAGCCTCCCGCTCGCAGTCAACCGCTCTGCCACCACCCCTGGCTACTGCCCGATGCCGCTGTTGCCGGCGTGGTGTAACGAGAGAGAGAAAGAGAGATAGGAAGAGAGAGAGAGAAAGAGAGATAGCAAGAGAGAGAGATAGCAAGAGAGACAGAGAGAAAGATAGTAAGAGAGAAAGAGAGAGCGAGAGAGCAAGAGAGGGGGAAGGAGGGAGAGAGAAAGACATATAGGGAGGGAGGGAGGGAGAAAGATAGGAAGGAAGGAAGAGAGAAAGAAAGAGGGGTGGAGAGGTTGAGAACCACTGCTTTAGGGTGTCATTTGAAGCTTTTACCCAGCTGCAGAGAATGCTCTTCTTTGTCCAGTAGCAGGTTCGCCACACCATTTATGGCTACTGAGGCAGCTTCAGAGAACAACAAGAACCCACGCAGCTGCCCCACCCGGCCACCTTCTCTTCCGGGCTCGGAGCAGTGTGCAACTGGAAAAACACTCCCCGTCCAGGGGAATTGATCGAGAGGGACCACATGTTCCCCCGGGTCACACAAGCCCCCCTGGCATTGTTCCACACCCTGCTATTTGAGAAGCACTGATCTACCCTAACTTCCACAACCATAATAGGATTTTGGCTTAGACCAATTTCCTGACTGAATTGTTTGGGTTTGTTTTGGGTTTTTTGCAGACGTGCTAAGGCTAAAAACATGTTTTACGTTTTTATAGAATGCATCTGGCAGAAAGTGCTGATTTATTATGGCACTCAAAGATCAAACTCCAGCAACAGGGAGGGCTTGCCAAGAAATCTGCATGACGTTCCTTCTGGAAAGGTTTGTAACTGGACAATTGGTCTTTTTAAAGCTCAAACTGGGAACCTCATGAGATCTTTTTTATTTAAACAGGAAGCAATAGATCTCCCCCCCAAAAAAGACTGCACATATCAATTACCAGTTATTTGACATTTAATCCACACGGTGTAGTTCTTACACTTTGCATTTACACAGCATGTGCCCTGTCCTGAACCCAGTTCAATTGGGAGAAGCTAAATTAATTTAATGACCGCATAATTCACACAACAATTGCAGTTTGATTCGCAACTATGGTCAAATTTTTTTTGACAACCATGGTAAAAAAAAGTTGTAAAACTGGAGTGGCTCATTTAATGACTGCCTTGCTTACCAACAGAAATAATGCTCCCAGCTGTCCAGCTGGTTTACGGCCTTCTTTTCGGCCCTTTTCGCTCTCCCCAATCTTCAGGAAAGCCTCCTGAAGCCTGGGGTAGGTGAAAAATGGTCAAACGGAAGTTGGGTTCTTAACTTCCCGTCAGGCTGTTTTTCACCATTTTGAAACTTCAGAAGTCTGGAGGCTTCAGCGAGACCAGTGTGCATGCGCGGGGGCAGCACAGGGTGGTGGTGGTGGTTGTGCGCATGTGTTGGGGGGCAGCGTGGTAACGCATGGGTGTGGGCACATGTGCGCATGCTAGCGAGTGCGTGCTTCTCCTTTTGTCACACAAGCCAAAAATGGTTTGCCATCCCTGATCTATCTCTCTATCTCTATCTATCTATCTATCTATCTATCTATCTATCTATCTATCTATCTATCTATCTATCTATCTATCTATCTATCTATCTATCCTGCTCAAAAAAATAAAGGGAACACTCAAAGAACACATCCTAGATCTGAAGGAATGAAATATTCTCATGGAATACTTTGTTCTGTACAAAGTTGAATGTGCATGTGAAATTGATTGTCAATCAGTGTTGCTTCCTAAGTGGACAGTTTGATTTCACAGAAGTTTGATTGACTTGAAGTTATATTCTGTTGTTTAAGTGTTCCCTTTTTGAACAGTGTATATATACAGCCAGTATAGAAAAGCCTGCAGATGGATTCCTGAAACACTTCAGATACAATTCCCCAAATTTCTGCTGCAATTTTGATTTCCTCTTCGCAAAGTTTCCTTACTCAATATTATTATTATTTTCATATATGCCTCTGTACAAAAGGCACTTATTCACAAATTTCCAATTTGTTGTAACATTAACTTTAAAAAAAAAAAAAGGATTCAAATAGCAAGAGACTTGTCAGTGATATCTACTTTCATTTTGGATGGCGTTCAGCATTTTTCTACCGATTTGTCATCTCCTGTGCTGAGCCTTGATTTACTCTATACCAGTGTTTTTCAACCAGTGTGCCGTGGCACACTAGTGTGCCGCGAGACATGGTCAGGTGTGCCGCGAAGCTCAGAGAGAGAAAGAAAGCAAGAGAGAGAGAAAAAAAGAGAAAGAAAGAAAGCAAGAGAGAGAAAGAAAGCAAGAGAGAGAAAGAGCGAGTGAGCGAGAAAGAGAACAAGAGAGAGAGAGAGAAAGCAAGAGAGAAAGAACAAGAGAAAGAAAGCAAGAGAGAGAGCAAGAGAGAAAGAAAGAGAGGGAGGGAAGGAGAGAGAGAGAAAGACATAGAGGGAGGTAAGGAGGGAGAGAAAGAGAGCAAAAAAGAGAGGGAGGAAGGAAGAGAAAGAAAGAGGAATGGAGAGAGAGAAAGAAAGAGGAAGGAAGGGAGAGAGAGAGAATTTTTTTGTCCAAACTTTTTTTAGCCCCCCCCGCCCCGCTCAATGTGTCCCAGGGTTTCGTAAATGTAAAAAATGTGCCGCGGCTCAAAAAAGGTTGAAAATCACTGCTCTATATCAACAATCCCTTCCCCCCCCACCCCTAATACCATTTCCAAGTTAAACATTTATACAACAATGTGTTTAGAGACTGTTTGAAGTTAAAATGTGACTTTTGATTGGTCCTTACACTTAGAATCGTCACTGCGTTCTCATGTTTATAGGACCAAAATGCAGATGCTTAGCAACTGGCCTATATTTATGATGGGTGCAGCATCTTGAAGTAGTCATGTGATCATTATTTGCAATCATCCAGCAGAGGAAGCCAGATTGTTTTAATGACACAAGGTTTACTTAACAGCTGCACTGATTCACTTAATAAGCACAGGGAAAAAAGGTTGTAAAATCAGGCGTGACTCACTTAGCAACCAACATCCTTACTCACAGAAATTTCTCAATTGTGGCCATAAGTGGAGGACTGCCCGTAACCTCTTCATTCCCCCTTCCAACCATTAATCATCATCATCACCATCACCATCATGAAATTGCAGTTTCCTGCAATAACACCAGTGGAACTGCAAAAAACTGCGCTACTCGGAGCATCGTACTTGGTTGATAACTAGGAGATTGGCAACAACCCATATCAACCATTAGTGCCAGTTAATGATATTTGTGATGTATTTTAAATGTCTAGTTGATATTATGTTTAATGAATAAAAGAAATAATAATAATAATAATAATACAGTATTAATATTGTTATTATTAATATAGTATTATTATTATGAGATGTAAGATTGTTTTTATATTAAGGGTTTTAATTTGTTTTAAGTATTGGATTTGTACTGTCAGGCATGGGGAAATTGATTCCCCTGGGCCGTTTCCGTTTTATGTATGGTTTGTCTGAGATGTATGATTGTTTTTTATATTAAGGGTTTTAAATTGTTTTTAACTATTGGATTTGTACTGTTTTGATTTATTTATTTTATTTATTAATTAGATTTGTATACCGCCCCTCTCCGTAGACTCGGGGCGGCTCACAACAGCAACAACAGTTTTGCTGTTGTGAGCCGCCCCGAGTCTTCGGAGCGGGGCGGCATACAAATCTAAATGATAATAATAATAATAATAATAATAATAATAATAATAATAATAATAATACGCTGACAGCAAAAAGGACATTGATAAACTAGAGCAAGTTAAAAAGAGAGTTACAAGGATGGTGAGTGGTCTGGAAGCCATGTCCTATGAGGAACGGTTAAAGGATCTAGGGATATTTAGTCTGCAAAGGAGAAGACTGAGAGGAGACTTGATAGCTGTCTACAAATATCTGAAGGACTGTCACAGAGCAGAGGGATCAGCATTGTTCTCATTAGCACATGGAAGGACTAGAAACAATGGAATGAAACTGCAAGGGAGTAGATTTAGATTAGATATCAGAAAAAACTTTCTAACAGTAAGGGTGATAAACCAGTGGAACAGTTTGCCACAGAAGGTGGTGGGCTTGCCTTCACTGGAGGTCTTCAAACAGAGACAGGACAGTCGTCTTTCTGGGATAGTTTAATGAATCCTGCATTGAGCAGGGGGTTGGACCCGATGATCCTGGAGGTCCCTTCCAACTCTATGATTCTCTGATTAGCACCAGTCAGTGATATTTTTGACACTTTTTAAAATGTTCAGTTGACTGAGTTTCAAGTTTAATGAATAAAAGAGATAAGAACAACAACAAGAGTTTGAAGGGACATTGGAGGTCTTCTAGTCCAACCCCCTGCTTAGGAAGGAAATCCTATAGCTATGATTGCAAACCACATCGGAGGGCACGCGAGACTTTGTCCCATGTCACCTCCAGCACCCATGTACATGCTAGCCAGCTGTTTTTTTGGCCTTGGGAAAGGCCATTTCATTCTCTGGACGCTTCAGGGAAGCATCTCTGAAGCCCCGGAGACAACAAAAAATTGCCCAATGGACAAACCGGAAGTTCTGGAGGTTGCCCACCAGAGGATCAGTCCTCCAAGATTTGACAGGGGCAATGTATGTCTGGTTTTGACCTAAGCAGTCTTTCTACATGCAAACCATCTCAAGGAGAAGAGCTTCTTCTGCTGTGTCCTTCTTCACCAGCAGAGATGAGAAACTGCGACCAGCTCTTTGGCCTTCTGAAAAGGTGTCAAAACCTAGTTCACCATCATTGGTATAAGGTCTTCTTCTTGAGCGGGGGTGGATGGGAGGAGGGCGGGTTCAACTTAGTAGATGACCTTCAAGGTCCCTTTCACTTCTGTTACTCTGTGTTCTATCTGAATGACCTGTACATTGGAGGAAGGTGTGTGTGTGTGTGTGTGTGTGTGTGTGTGTGTATATATGTGTGTGTGAGAGAGAATACCCTCTTTGCAAAGAAATTAGGCCTGATCAGCTGGTTGCCCAGGTAACCAGTCTCCAGTCTCAACCACAAGCCTGACAGAGGTACCACAAAACATTAAATGCATGTGTCCATCATTGCGCACACATGTCAACCATGACACCATTATTGAGAGCAAAGGTCTCTAGGGAAAAAGAAAAAAAATAATCTGAAGCCGACTCCCGGCATAGGAGATCCCGAAATTCCCAAAGCTCTCTCTCTCCTCGATCGGCTGAACAGCAACACTGTTCTCTTTGGAGAGAAGCTGGCTCTTCTCGTTTATATATATTTTTTAATTTCCAGAGCAATTTCTAATTTAACCGAGGCTCATTCCCCCATCCTGAGCTCCCCGTGTTTTGCAAATCGGATTAGAAGGAATGCTGGTTTCCCTTTGGGGGTTTTACGCTGCAGCTGCAGCCACCATCTTTCCTAGTCCCTCCCTGCAAATTCCCTTCTGACAGGCGAGCTCTTCCCAACAGAAAAGGTTTTCTTCCTTCCTTCCTTTTTGTTTAGAAAAGAAATCTGTTTACCTACCTATTCTGCTCCCCCTCCTCTGGTGGAAAAAATATATATGTGTGCTATCCTGCTGGTGGTTTTTAGCCTCGCTTCGCCATAAATGGAATAGACCGTTTGCCTCTGTCTGCTTCCCTGTCGTCAGCAAAAAAAAGCAAGCAGCGGGCTGGCGAAAAGGGGTTTTTCAGAATAAGAACGGCTGTCGCTGCTCCTCCAGGATGTTTGGAGGATGGGTGAGACACCCAACTGCAGATGTGATTCCTAACAGCCCTTTCTGGAGAGGCTGGGTAGAGCGCAAGACAACAAACAAGCAACCTACCGGCCGCTACACAATTTCCCCATTTTATCCATCATGATTAGATTCTGCCTGCAATAAAAGGAGAAAGTTCCTAGCAGGGAGGACTAGTAAATCGCTAGAATGGCTTCCCTTTAGAAATTGTGGGTGATCCATCACTAGAGGTTTTTAAGAAGAGACTGGACAGCCACATGTCTGGAATTATTATTATTATTATTATTATTATTATTATTATTATTATTATTAATTAGATTTGTATGCCGCCGCTCTCCGCAGACTCAGGGCGGCTCACAGCAATGATAAAAACAATATACAGTAACAAATCTAATATTAAAGTTTACAATAACAATTTTACATTAAAAAGCCTAAAAACTCCAGTATATAAAAAAGCATACACACAAACATATCATACATACAGCTACATAGGCAAGGGGGGATGTCTCAGTTCCCCCATGCCTGATGGCAGAGGTGGGTTTGAAGAAGTTTACGAAAGGCAAGGAGGCCTGCCCACCAAGCAACACCACGGCCACCAGACCATGCTCACAGAACCAGCAGTAAAAAAAATTGGATTTCACCACTGCGCATGTACTTGTGCTAGCAAAGAGCATTATGGTTTAACGCCCAAGCAGATCTTGATTTATTGACGGGCAGACAGACGACTAAGTTGCAACTTTTGTTATTTTTATAAGTGTCTGAGGTTTAGAAACCGCTGCTCGGTTGCTAAAGTTCAGAGGTGGCATACTGTTGTGATTTTTTGGGAATCACATTTTTCATGCTGGCAATAGTAGTAATAGTAACACTACTACTGCTCATAGTAGTAGCAGTAGTAACAACAGCGACAATAACAACAAGGCCAGGATCGAAAAATCAGCTGATGACCCAAAATGCAGACTTTGCAAGGAAGCTGATGAAACAATTGATCACATCCTCAGTGGCTTTAAGAAAATCGCACAGACGGACTACAAACAGAGGCACAACTTCGTGGCCCAGATGCTTCATTGGAACCTGTGCCACAATTACCACCTACCAGTGGTAAATAACTGGTGGGATCATAAACCTGAGAAAGTAGTTGAAAACAAGCATGCCAAAATACTTTGGGACTTTCGAATTCAAACTGAGAAGGTTTTGGAACACAATACACCAGACCTCCCGACTGTGGAAAAGAAAAAAGTGGGGATCCTTGATGTCGCCATACCAAGTGACAGCTGAATTGATGAGAAACAACAAGAAAAACTTAGCCGATATCAGGATCTTAAAATCGAACGACGACTCTGGCATAAACCAGTACAGGTGGTCCCAGTGGTAATACAGTGATCCCCCGAGTTTCGCGATCCCGATCATTGCG